>NC_140169.1:56720722-56885722 GCF_963971535.1 Notolepis coatsorum
AGGGAAAGAGAGTGGAGGGAGAGGGAGAGAGAGAGAGAGGAGGAGAGGGAGAGGGGAGAGAGAGAGAGAGAGAGAGAGAGAGAGAGAGAGAGAGAGGGGAGGAGAGAGAGAGGGAGGGAGAGAGACAGATGTCATCAGGTATAAAGTCTGGAGCTGCTCCGTTGACAATGAATGGCTGAATTTGTGACCCACATAACATAACTCATATATATATATATATATATATATATATATATATATATACATCTATATTCATGGCCAGATGAATAAAGAGAATGTTTTCTGTTTTTACCCAAAATTGCAGCGGGCAGGATCTGCTCCATCCATGACGTCAGTCACCTTCAAAGAGACGGGGAAGAAAGTTGTGGATAAACTTTCCCAAGTTACATAATGTGTGCTCACCGTCTTCTCCAGAGTCAGACGAGAAGATAGACACCAGTTTCCTCTCTGTGCGTTCAGTAGAAAGCTATCGGCTGTAAGCTAGCCTAGTTAAGCACAAATTAATGGAAGCGGATACGGAACAGCTAGCCTAGCTGTTGGCCAAAAACACCTCTCCCTGAGTTTAACACATTGGGCGCCAATAACGTCGTACAACGTGTTTCAAGGTCATGCTAATTCTGCCAAACCACGGCGTACGACGTTATTGAGATCATATTTAATTTTTTCGCCATGGTATTCATAATTCCCTCACCCAGCCTCGGCTGATACAGTGGGAGCCTGCACAACTCTGAAACGCTTCAATACTGCCGCCTGGTGGATGATCGGCGAGTTACAACCGGAAATGGATCTCTGGTGATCTCCGTGCATCTGGGAAATGCGTCCGGCACTCACATATTGTTGCGGGACTCTAGACACACATCCGTGTTAGGGATGCTCGATATTGGCTTTTTTACCGATACCGATATACCGATATTGTCCAACTCTTAATTTCCGATACCGATATCAACCGATACCGATATATGCAGGGTTTCCCCCCCCAAAAAATTTAATAATTTCAGGTAATTAACATTACATATCTCTTGTTGTGGAATTAACACAACATTATGCATACTTTTGACAATAAATAAAATCTGAATTTGTTCTTACTTGCTTGCCTGGGTAAATAAAGGTTATAGAAATGTAAAAAAATAAATAAAAAACGATACCGATATTTTCCGATATCACATTTTAATGCCGATATCGGCCGATAATATCGGTAGGCCGATAATATCGGACATCCCTAATCCGTGTATACGGATCGCTGCCATAACTCAATAATTGATATGATTTGGGCGTTTATTATTATTATACAAACCGGAAATGGATCTAGTAGATCGCCGTCAAATAAGTGGGATCTTTTTCCTCCAGTCTCATCGGCGAACGGTAAGAGGACAGTAACGACACTTTCAGCGTGTTTGTTTATTATTATTAATGCAAACTTCTCTGATCAATATATCACCCATACTACATAAAGCATTTACTGACGATCACGGAATTATAAACGACCCCCCCCCCCCCGTTCATCCGCGCATGATGAGTCATAACGTTTAGGATCATGTACAGTTGAAATTTTTAATATAGCGTGTATCGGCAACAAACGGCAGTTGATAATCTATATATGCGTTTATGCCTATAACTCACGTTCTAGGAATTACTGCAGAAAACGATAAAAACATTTATATTCTAGACGGTATTTTCGTATGAATCTATGAATGAAAAAGTATAACGTTCCTACATCCTGAACGATAGATAATCGATGTTGAATGGGCCATAGTAATGTCAATTTAGCAATACAAGTTATAGCCCTGCAAAGAAGGCGAACATCTCCATAGGCTTAGAGTGGTGGCAGAGAGTGGTTGAGACGGGCAAACTCTGTGGCAGTTAATGTGTTAAGCTAGGCTAGTGGTCCGTATCCGCTTCCATTAATTTGTGCTAAGCTACTGAACGCACAGAGGGGAAATTGGTATCTATCTTCTGACTCTGGAGAAGACGGTAAGTGCATTCCGCACAATGTTGGTGTGTTCCTTTTAGTTTTGTTAAAGATATCATAATATCAAATCATGAACCCAGAATTGTTTATCGAACCATGTCCCGGGTGTTTGGTTACAATCCTGATCAGAGTACTACCTTAATCAGAGTACAATCCTGATCAGAGTACTACCTTAATCAGAGTACAATCCTAATCAGAGTACTGCCTTAATCAGAGTACAATCCTAATCAGAGTACTACCTTAATCGGAGTACAATCCTAATCAGAGTACTACCTTAATCAGAATACAACCCTATCAGAGTACAATCCTAATCTGAGTACTACCTTAATCAGAGTACAATCCTAATCAGAGTACAATCCTAATCAGAGTACTACCTTAATCAGAGTACAATCCTAATCAGAGTACTACCTTAATCGGAGTACAATCCTAATCAGAGTACTACCTTAATCAGAATACAACCCTAATCGGAGTACAATCCTAATCTGAGTACTACCTTAATCAGAGTACAATCCTAATCAGAGTACAATCCTAATCAGAGTACTACCTTAATCAGAGTACAACCCTAATCAGAGTACTACTACCTTAATCAGAATACAATCCTAATCAGAGTACTACCTTAATCAGAATACAACCCTAATCGGAGTACAATCCTAATCTGAGTACTACCTTAATCAGAATACAACCATAATCAGAGTACTACCTTAATCAGAATACAATCCTAATCAGAGTACTGCCTTAATCAGAGTACTACCTTAACACTTTGGCTGCCATGGGTTAAATTCATTATCAACCGTAGGTTGCCGGCTCTATTTGTCTATAGAGAACGTCCCCTTCTTTGCAGGGCTATAACTTTTTTAATTCTATTGCTACATTGCCATTATTAGGGCCCATTCAAAGTCCTATATGTATTGTTCATTGTGTAGCAACGTTAAACTTTTTCATTCACATATTCATAGTAAAGTATGGTCTAATGTATAAGTATGTTTTCATCTCTTTCTGCAGCTTTCTCCAGAACGTGATCTATAACCCCAAATACATTATATTGATGATGCAATACAGTTTTATGGCAATCAGCGCGATATAAAAAATTCCAACTAGACGTACTTCTAGAAGTTACTACACGTCATCTGATGTTGACCGGATGGGCTAGGGGGCGTTTATAATTCCGTGGGCAGCGTTATACCAATCATCTAATGTGGGTCAAATGTTGATAATAGCAGTTAGTATCGAAGACGGTAACTTTACAAGCTAAAACTCACCCCAGTCTCCGCGCGCCGTTGGGCGATCATCGTAGAGTAGAAATTTTATCATTATGGGATGTAGATTTACCCGGTCCATCTCCAGCTTGTATAATGGTATATACGTCCAAATCATGTTGTTTATCGAGTTATTGGCAATCAATCGCTGTGTATTGTGACGAGCTAGAATGCCGGGACCTATAGCGAGTGCCCGGAAGTAATACGGCCGTCCAGCACAACCTCTATGGCACTTCCTGTTAAGCGATTGCGCCGATCGGCCACCAGATGGCGCTCCTGAACCGCCAGAGAGCTCAGTGGGTCCTCCTGGTGGATCTCAGGCCAGCGGAGGGGACATATGAATCCGATCCCAGATTTTTTGAAATATTGATATTAACTCTTTCAGTGCCACGCCTGGTTTTCCGTTTTACCGCTTGAATGCCACCATCGGCGCCAATGTTAACGTTAATATCGCCTAATCTATGTTTTAAATTATGGCTATGTGTCTAATCTGCCCATCGCATTATCAAAGACTATTTTCCAGTCAGTGCTGTGAAGGCAGATTGTTTTTTTATCGCGTCGTTTCCGTTTCAGAGCAGTTAGAAAAGCCCCCATTTTGATATAAAAAACAGCTCATTCTGGAGCATTCTATGATCGTCTTTTAGTGGAATATTCCACAACGTTGATATTCGTCTGCCTTTTTATGAATCGTTTTCAAATAAACGCTAGATGATCAATATTATACGTGCACGCAAGCACATTACGGCCGCGCACTGATAATCGCTCCGTTGATTTCCTCACAGACTTTTACAGTGAAACCGAAAGAAGACATTTCACAAAACAGCTTATAACTTCATCAAACTTACTCCGATTATCCTACCACTGATAACATAGAGTCCTTACCTGACATCAGATGGTATCCAACTGGTATATTCCAATTCCTGATCACCATTCGAAAAAATCGATACGTGTATGGATCCAAAGCGACACTGTAGATCTCCATGATCCGCGGGGATCTGAGGCTCCAGAATGAACTGTGGTAACCCCGGCTGGATCAGTGAACTGGAAAATGTGGAGTACCGGATTTTTTTCCCCATTCATTTTCATTGAGTCCATTCCAAAATCACTTATGTCATCTGGGAGACGACAGGGGGCGCTTTTTTCCACAGTGATCACCGGCGCAGCTCGGCTATACTCGGGTAGGCTCGGGTGATGCAATAATTTTTCAGATCGCAAAAGAATAATAATAATTCCGAGAAATCTCGTGAGTGGCACGCAACCACCTATAAAAAGACCAGAGAAATCTCGTGAGTGGCACTGAAAGAGTTAAAGACGCTGTAAAGCGTCTTCGGCAACTTGAGCATGGCCGGGAATGACGTGTTTAAGCGTTTCCCGGCACCCAAAGTGTTAATCAGAATACAACCCTAATCAGAGTACTACCTTAATCAGAATACAATCCTAATCAGAGTACTACCTTAATCAGAGTACTACCTTAATCAGAATACAATCCTAATCAGAGTACTACCTTAATCAGAGTACTACCTTAATCAGAGTACTACCTTAATCAGAATACAACCCTAATCAGAGTACTACCTTAATCAGAATACAATCCTAATCAGAGTACTACCTTAATCAGAGTACAATCCTAATCAGAGTACTACCTTAATCAGAGTACAACCCTAATCAGAATACTACCTTAATCAGAATACAACCCTAATCGGAGTACAATCCTAATCTGAGTACTACCTTAATCAGAATACAATCCTAATCAGAATACAATCCTAATCAGAGTACTACCTTAATCAGAATACAACCCTAATCAGAGTACTACCTTAATCAGAATACAATCCTAATCAGAGTACTACCTTAATCAGAATACAATCCTAATCAGAGTACTACCTTAATCAGAGTACTACCTTAATCAGAATACAATCCTAATCAGAGTACTACCTTAATCAGAATACAACCCTAATCAGAGTACTACCTTAATCAGAATACAATCCTAATCAGAGTACTACCTTAATCAGAGTACTACCTTAATCAGAATGCCCCCTGACCTGGTTGATGCAGAGGACGGGAGCGGCGTATTGGTGGCTGAGTCGGTGCAGCGTGGCGGCGAGGGCGTGCATGTGGCGAGCTCGCTCCACCGCCTCGTCCGCCTGGAACTCGCTGCGGAACAGAGCGGCCACGGAGTCCACCACCACCAGCCTCACCAGGCCCCTGGACAGTAGCACGGGCACCCGCTGGGACACGCAGGCCTGGAGCGCCCCCTGGGGAGAGGCCGAGGAAACAACTCTCAGGGTTTCCCATACGTACCTTTATCTGTGGTGGACCTAAGGTTTATAATACAAGAATCATGAAACACTCCAGAGCAATGGTCTGGTTTTCATTAGGGGTGCACGATATTGATTTTTTTGACCCCCATATCGATACCGATAACTTTCTGCTCCTCAAGGTCGATACCGATACCCGATATATATATATTTATTGTATTATAATATTATTTTTTTTATGTATATTCCTGTAGTTTTGACCTAACCAGATTTATCATGACATGAGCGTTACTACTATGAACAAAACAAAGCCAAGAGAACAGTTTTGACTCTTCAAATAAAGTGACTATATATAATATAATTTGAGTCAATCACAAAATTCACAATCCGTCAATGTCATTAACAATGTGTTTCCCTGAACAATGAGTGAACTAAAAACCAACAGGTATTGTGCTTTGTCAGTAGGGATGGGTACCGGTACCTGTGAATCGATACCGGTACCCAACGGTACCTTTTTTCGGTACTTTAGTCTCTAAAAAATCTACCTACCGCAGTTGTAAAAAAAAAAAATCCAAACTTCAAATAACCACATTTTCGACCGTTTTCGGCTTGCCATTGCCCCGACTGCTTTGTTGTTGAATCAAGTCAAATCCTAAGTAAGCATATATTGTGCGTGTGAACGTTGACATGAAAAGAAAAAAGTAAAAATAAAAAATAAATTATTTATTATCGGAGCTAACAATAATTTTATCGGGTTTATCGGGATGACGTCATAATAGCTGATATCGGCCCGATAATTATCGTGCATCTGTAGTATTCATGGTGTTTTCAGGATTGGAATCATGTGTTTTCAGTGTTGGAATCATGTGTTTTCAGGATTGGAATCATGTGTTTTCAGGGTTGGAATCATGTGTTTTCAGGATTGGAATCATGTGTTTTCAGGGTTGGAATCATGTGTTTTCAGGATTGGAATCATGTGTTTTCAGGATTGGAATCATGTGTTTTCAGGGTTGGAATCATGTGTTTTCAGTGTTGGAATCATGTGTTTTCAGGGTTGGAATCACAGTGATTTTCTGCATAGATCTAGCCTCTTTATCTTGCTCTCAAAGTGCACCAGATTGATGCATTTAACTTTAAAATTTAGAAAAAAAAAAGTTCCGGGGGGGGGGGCCTGAGGGCCTGAGGTTCACCCACCACAGTCTCACAAAATCCTGTGGGAAACACCTCTAGGAAAAGCCACAATCTCGTTATACTGTAATCTCGCCAAGCAGCGACCTCTAAGCAAAAGATGACAACATGGTAAACTTTGTTTACAATTTTTGTTTTTGTCTGATGTGCGAGTTGGATTTCAGACGGGACAGGGGGGAGGGGCTGCTACTGCTGGCCACACCTCAGGGGGGGAGGGGCTGCTACTGCTGGCCACGCCTCAGGGGGGGAGGGGCTGCTACTGCTGGCCACACCTCAGGGGGGGAGGGGCTGCTACTGCTGGCCACGCCTCAGGGGGGGGAGGGGCTGCTACTGCTGGCCACACCTCAGGGGGGGGAGGGGCTGCTACTGCTGGCCACGCCTCAGGGGGGGAGGGGCTGCTACTGCTGGCCACACCTCAGGGGGGGGAGGGGCTGCTACTGCTGGCCACACCTCAGGGGGGGAGGGGCTGCTACTGCTGGCCACACCTCAGGGGGGGAGGGGCTGCTACTGCTGGCCACACCTCAGGGGGGGAGGGGCTGCTACTGCTGGCCACGCCTCAGGGGGGGAGGGGCTGCTACTGCTGGCCACACCTCAGGGGGGGGAGGGGCTGCTACTGCTGGCCACGCCTCAGGGGGGGAGGGGCTGCTACTGCTGGCCACACCTCAGGGGGGGGAGGGGCTGCTACTGCTGGCCACACCTCAGGGGGGGAGGGGCTGCTACTGCTGGCCACACCTCAGGGGGGGGAGGGGCTGCTACTGCTGGCCACACCTCAGGGGGGGGGAGGGGCTGCTACTGCTGGCCACACCTCAGGGGGGGGAGGGGCTGCTACTGCTGGCCACACCTCAGGGGGGGGAGGGGCTGCTACTGCTGGCCACACCTCAGGGGGGGAGGGGCTGCTACTGCTGGCCACGCCTCAGGCTCTGCCAGGAGGGGTCTGGAGACATTCACAGCACAATAAGTTACTAAACTCCAACCCGCACACAGCAGACCAAAACAAAAAGTAAACAATGCGCAATACCAAGCAGGGCTCTTTTGCCTAGAGGTCACCGTTCGCAGGCCTTACAGATTCTCCCTTTAAGAGAGGGGTAGCAGCCAGCCTCACCAGGTCGGCTGCATGTTCGCAGGCCTTACAGATTCTCCCTTTAAGAGAGGGGTAGCAGCCGCGGGCTGCACGATTTTGGGAAATAATCTAATTGCAATTTTTCTGACAGATATTGCGATTGCGATAAAATTTGCGATTATAATAAAAAAAATTAAGCAGCCCCACAGAGGTTTATTGTAAAATGTGGCTTGCATCTGGCCTACACAGTGGGTCTTTTCGGGACACCGAGCCTGAAAATGTTTCTTTTTACCTGGGAATCGACACCGGTACCTTTTTTTCTGTACTTTACTCTCCCTCTCTGAAGTCTAAACTTCACAACACACAATCTAAAACCCCTTACCTCCCTCTCCCAAACCGATCTTGTATCTCAATGGGACTTCCTGGTTAAATAAAAAAATATTGAAAAGTTAAAGAAAAAAAGAAAAAAATAATTGCGATTTCTTTCTTTTTTGCGATTTGATAATTGCATCATTCCAAATCGCGATTTCGATAAAAAATCGATTAATCGTGCAGCCCTAGCAGCAGGCCTCACCAGGTCGGCTGCATGTTCAATGTAGATGTTGTCGGTGAAGCGGAGGCTCCGGATGAGGGCCTGAGGGAGGTGCGGCCTCAGACGGCCCTGCTGGGTGACGAGCTGCCGGAGGCGCTTGATGGGGAACGAGTCCTCGGTGCAGATATATACAGCTCCTACATGTACAGGACACACAGATATATACAGCTCCTACATGTACAGGACACACAGATATATACAGCTCCTACATGTACAGGACACACAGATATATACAGCTCCTACATGTACAGGACACACAGATATATACAGCTCCTACATGTACAGGACACACAGATATATACAGCTCCTACATGTACAGGACACACAGATATATACAGCTCCTACATGTACAGGACACACAGATATATACAGCTCCTACATGTACAGGACACACACACACTTTACTTTATTAAGGCTGGGTAACCGGTGAGGCTGGGTAACAGGTGAGGCTGGGTAACAGGTGAGGCTGGGTAACCGGTGAGGCTGGGTAACAGGTGAGGCTGGGTAACAGGTGAGGCTGGGTAACAGGTGAGGCTGGGTAACCGGTGAGGCTGGGTAACCGGTGAGGCTGGGTAACAGGTGAGGCTGGGTAACAGGTGAGGCTGGGTAACAGGTGAGGCTGGGTAACAGGTGAGGCTGGGTAACAGGTGAGGCTGGGTAACAGGTGAGGCTGGGTAACAGGTGAGGCTGGGTAACAGCCAGCATTAGCCTACTAGAGGTCTCTCAGAAGGAGAAATTGAAGTTGTTAAAGCACCTCTCTCTCTCTCAGTTTCATTTTTGTTATGAATATCTCCCCTTGTAGAACACCAGTGTAACTGAGGGGTACAATTCCCTGACTGTATTGATAAGTATGGTATCATTAAACCACTACCGTCTTATGTACATTACTACTGGCCATACAGTACACAGGTATATTAGATGAACACTTCCCACAATGACTCGGTTCCACACAAAACTGGATTTAAGTATTTATTAGCAGCAATGATAGTACATAATATACTTTACTTTGGATGCGCTTATAAGGCAAAGGAATGTGCGTAGGCAAATCAATAACGTATGTCCATTCTCATATTACGCAGGAGATAATAATACAACCTGAATCTTAGGAATTATATCTATGGTACTCTGGTAATATAGCGGGAGATACTGGTAGGGTCCCTCCGGTCGTAAGCCAGCAAGGGGAGAGGATTTGTCGGTAGTAGAGTCTGGGTCAACGACGATAAAGAGACTCCAAGTACAGGAGACGGTGCAATAATCTCTTGATCCGCAGACGAATACAGCTGTTCTCCGTAGCATGCAGCTCAGCATGGAAGAAAGTAGGGCTGCACGATTAATCGTTTTTTAAATCGAAATCGCGATTTGGAATGATGCAATTATCAAATCGCCAAGCCTGCAATTAAAAAAATAAATAAAATAAAAATTTAATTTAACCAGGAAGTCCCATTGAGATACAAGATCTCCTTTGCAAGGTAGACCTGGCCGCCTATTGCTTAATGACATGTCATGAGTGCTGCTTTTGCTTCCGCGTTTTCCCTGATTGGCTGCGCCATGCCCCGCGGCAGGCGCGGCAACCGCAGAGCAGAGCGGCAGAGCGAGCGGAGCGGCAGAGCGTGAGCGGAATTAGGTAACCGCCGCAGGAATCCGCCATGATTTTCATTCGGCGCTTCAGCTCACCTGGCATAGCAGCGGTCCGCGGTCCTGCGGTTCGTTGTTGACGAGTTCGAATCCCATGAATTTTTTTTTTTTAACGTGTATTCTTTCGCCGGTTAGGCATGGTTAAGGTTAAGGTTAAGGTTAGGCATTGTTTCGGAGTTGGTTAAGGTTAGAACGGTTAAGTTTAGGCGCTGTTAAGGAGCTGGTTAAGGTTAGAGTTTGTCAAAGAGAATGGCAATATTCTTTCTATGGTTAAGGTTAGGCATGGTTAAGGTTAAGGTTAGGCATTGTTTCGGAGTTGGTTAAGGTTAGAACGGTTAAGTTTAGGCGCTGTTAAGGAGCTGGTTAAGGTTAGAGTTTGTCTTAGAGACAGCCTATTTCCGCACTGCCGCTCTCCCGCGTTGCCGCGGTCACATGGTCAAATTGTCACATTCTTGCACTCATGACCTGTCATAAAGCAACACGCGACCTGGCCAAGATGACAGCAATAACATTTGCAATACATCACACAGCAATAAAATGTGCGATACATCACACAAGAACATAATAAATGTGCATGTATACAATACATCACATGTAAACACAAAGCAGAATAGTCTACATGATAGTAAAAGTGTATAATACAGGGTAATACAGTAATTTTGCAGTTGGGACCCGACTACAGAAAGCAGCAACATTCTTCTTGTAATTTTTTTTTTAAATATGTTATAATCGCATCGCAAATCGCAATCACAATATCTGTCAGAATAATCGCAATTAGATTATTTCCCAAAATCGTGCAGCCCTAGAAGAAAGCTAGCCGGCCTCAGGCTTCTGAGAGGCGGGCTCGACGTGGCTCCCCACAGGGTAAATCCCACACAATTGTGGGTGTCGGCGATTCTCCGCTCCATCAATTACAGGACCAAAAGCAAATATAATCCAGCCGAAAAGGGCTATGCAGTCGTCGGTAGGTTATCCAGTGTACATAATCCACACGGTCCTCGTCTAGGGCCCCTCGGGTGAAAGCGCCAGGGTAAGCAGCCCAGCCTGGATAAGCACTCTAGCTGGTACGAGGAAACGTTGGTGATGCTGGTCACTGTAGAACGGTAGCCGCACGATACACTATACACAAATAGACTATTACTGACTTAATAGAATCGGTCGAACTCGACGGTACAGCGTTAAACTCTGATACTTCAGTTATTAATTCGCACGCGGTCTCAATGCTCTATTTGGGGCCAAACAGGCCATACTTCACCGCACGTTGTATCGTGGGTGAGGCTTCAACTTATTGGGTAACTCTACTTCTGTATTCACCTGCGCCGTATTTATACGTTAGGTGAACAAACTAGTACCAGCTTTATTCCTGTCTCATATCCTTGCGCAGAACCGTTCATGTCCAGGCAAGTCCCCGGCGGTGACTTTGAACCAGACCTTGGAGGTATGGCAATGGCGCCTGGTGGACCGCTGTCCAATAGGAGAATGAAATATTATGGTCTGTACTAGGCTAAAGGGATATTCCGTGTATATGTACAAGGAATACACAAGGGATATCAAACGATATACAAATATTATGCAATATATATCAATCAATAAATATATATATTCGGTTTAATCTGATCCTTCGTAACAACCAGCGTTGTTTTTCTTTTACTGACATGGTGTCAGCATGAAAGCATGTGGTGGAATGTCCCCTCTAAGAGTTAAAAGATTCATTGTGAATACTGTATGTCCCAAAAGAAAATACCACTTTAGTTTAAATGCTAAGTTATGTTCCAGTAGCAGGTGCATGTGTGACTCCACTTGTAGAAAATTAGAAATACCATTTTAAATGTTGTGTTTATTTTAACATTATTATTATTTATATTATTGTGTGTTTTCCTGTCTGTACCTCCCCTCCCCCACTTGACGTGACACAGCCAGGTGAAGGTGTGTGTTTGGGCCCAGGTGAAGGTGTGTGTTTGGGCCCAGGTGAAGGTGTGTGTTTGGGCCCAGGTGAAGGTGTGTGTTTGGGCCCAGGTGAAGGTGTGTGTTTGGGCCCAGGTGAAGGTGTGTGTTTGGGCCCAGGTGAAGGTGTGTGTTTGGGCGCAGGTGAAGGTGTTTGTTTGGGCCCCAGGTGAAGGTGTTTGTTTGGACCTCACCAGAGCCGAGGCCTCCATGGTTCTGGGGGTACTGCACTGAGAGACACAGCTGCAGGCCCAGCTGGGTCTTGCCTGCGCTGCTCTCCCCTGCCAGCTCCGTGATGCCCCTCAGGGGCAGGCCGCCCCGCAGCAGGGCGTCCAGGACAGGACAACACCAGGTCAGCCTGTGGCCGAGCTCCAGCGACGGACACTCTCCACTGTGCAGCTGCAGGGCTGTGGAAGCAGCAAATCAAATCTAAATGTATTTGTATAACTAAGCCCGGAATCACATGGAATTGCCCCCATGGGATTTACTAGCCCCTTTCGTGACTGTGATGCACGGCAACAAGGTTTGGCGTGAATCCAGAACTATTATTAGTGAATCCACAGTCCCTTGCTCCCCCATAGGAAACCACCCTATTTTAACTCTGAAGAACTGGTCCGACGCGAAACGTTCGTTATATACAAGTATCGCGGAGCAGCCATACGTTCATCGCTGTTTACACGTTTATACAAATTATTTAAAATGTTTATTAGCAACGCCGAGCTTTCAAACCATTGCGTTTCTCTGTCCAAGACCCTCGTGCAACTGTGAGTACCTTTGAAATGTCTCCGCGATACTTGTATAACGAACGTTTCGCGTCGGACCAGTTCTTATAACTGAACTTGGGAATGGCCATCATATGCCCCCCCCCCCCCCCCCCCCCCAAAAGCCTACTGCCGCATTCCATTCAAAATCAGGAGGTCGGAAACTCCCAATTGGGGGGGGGGGGGGGGGTTGGAATTATGACCTTGGTGGGTTCCAATGTCCAGCTTGGAAATACAGAGGGAGAAACCATAGATATGTCAAATATTTAAGGGGAGAGGACTACGGCATTCAGTATGATTGTGATCTTCTAAAGAAGGTGCTTTTATCCTCAGGCCATCAGAATGCTAAATGACAATAACACTATGTAACAACTAGGGCTGTCTTAAATACTTCGAAGCTTCGAAGCTTCGCTCGATGGGCATGGGATTCGAATATGAAAAGAAAATTCGATTATGTAAAAAAAAATATATGAATTTTTTATTTTTTGCAAAATCAACTCTGCCTCTCTTTGTTAACTACAACAAGCAATGCTGTTTGTTATTTAAGATGAGGTCGGACTCGGCACTGACAGATTTGTGTTCATTGTGCTGCTTTTATAAAGCCTCAAATGACGGCTTACAATATTTCATGGAAGCAAAGTGTTTAGTTTGTCTAATATTTAAAAAGGTTTAAACTTTACAGCACTGACAAAGTTGAACAAAGTGCTGTACAAGTCCCACAACATAAAAGAAACATAAAAATAAAAAAATAATGTAATTTTTTTTTTATTATTTTTTTTATTTCGAAGCTTCGAATTAAAAATCTAATCTCGGCCCCGAAGCTTCGAATTCCAAAAAGAAAATCGAAGGTCAGCCCTAGTAACAACCATCAAATGCACTCACAGCACACACATCCACACGCACACACTCACTTTAAACAAACAACTCACTGCAGCACCCACTTTAGAACACCTAAACACACTTTATATTTATTGGCAAAGAATTTGCACTACAACCCATACCTCATTACACCTTACTGTAAATTGTACCTAAATTGTACCTCATCCCATTTCTGCATTGTACTGTATAGTATATAGTATATTGTAACTCAGTTACTTCTACTCTGCATTGTACATTGTATATATATTGAACACTTTTGTCTACGTACTTGACTTCTATTTTATACTTACTATACTTATTTTATACTTATCTATTTTTATCTAGCACAATCTCTGGAGCAAAACAGAAAGAAGCATTTTATATAAAAGTATTCTGTACTTCTGTATGACAACTAATAAAGAAACTTGAAACTTGAACTCAAAACATTTATTATATGGCTAGTTCATTATGAACATTAAAAGCACCAACATGTTACCGGCCTATTCAGGCCTTCATCGGGGTGTGTGTGAGTGAGCAACTGACTGGTGTCTTTATTCAGGCGTTCAGTGTGTGTGTGAGTAACTGACACTGACAGGTGTCTCATGGAGATAATGACCTGTAACGGGTGAGTGTCTCATGGAGATAATGACCTGTAACGGGTGGGTGTCTCATGGGCGTGTTGCTTTTTAACAGTGGAGGAGTGCAAGAATGTGACAATGTGACCATGTGACCGCGGCAGCGCGAGAGAGCGGCAGTGCGGAAATAGGCTGTCTATTGCCATTCTCTAAGACAAACGCTAACCTTAACCAGCTCCTTAACAGCGCCTAAACTTAACCCTTCTAACCTTAACCAACTCCGAAAACAATGCCTAACCTTAACCTTAACCATAACCATGCCTAACCTTAACCTTAACCATAGAAAGAATATTGCCATTCTCTAAGACAAACTCTAACCTTAACCAGCTCCTTAACAGCGCCTAAACTTAACCCTTCTAACCTTAACCAACTCCGAAACAATGCCTAACCTTAACCTTAACCATGCCTAACCTTAACCGGCGAAAGAATACACGTATAAAAAAAAAAAAAAAAAAAAAAAAAAAAAATTGATGGGATTCGAACTTGTCACCAACGGATCGCAGGACCGCAGCGCTGCCAGGTGAGCTAAGCTTCGAATGAAAATCATGGCGGATTACGGCTACATAATGCCGCAAGCTCTGCCGCTCTGCCGCTCCGCTCTGCGGCTGCCGCGCCTGCCGCGGGGCGTGTCGCAGCCAATCAGGGAAAACGCGGAAGCACTCGGCAGCACTCCTCCGCTGTTAATAAGCAATAGGCGTCTCATGGAGATAATGACCTGTAACGGGTGGGTGTCTCCGACAGTTGGCCGCGGCGGCAGCCTGCAGGTGCTGGACATCGCACTTCGACAGGCGGGTGAGGCGACGAAGATCAGGACCCGAGAGACACAGAACCTCCCTCGCCGATTTCACTTTAGCTGTTAATGGAAATGGCATGAATTAAACACGTGTACGCTGGCTGGCATAATGCCAGGTGTGGAGGATCAGACTCCCTTCCCCCGCCACCTCTCTTTGATCTCCCTCACCGATCTTCCCTCCCTACACCCATCCCTCATTTTTTTTTTTTTTTTTTTTTTAAACTTTGACCAGACAGCTGGTTCTTTTTAGCGTTTATCGCTTTTTCTGGTCAAGCATGACCGACAGAAACAGGTTGAATGGGATATAGATCAGGGGAAGACACTCTGAGAAAATACGGTGAGTCCGGGTGTAACTGAGGGGTACAATTCCCTGACTGTATTGATAAGTATGGTATCATTAAACCACTACCGCTTTATGTACTTTAATTACTGGCCATACAGTACACGATATATGAATATGATGAACACTTCCCACAATGAAATCGGTTCCAGTCAAAGGTATTAATCAAGTATTTAATGGAGCAAAAGGTACATAGGATACTTTACATTATTCTTTGAATGCACTTGTAAGGCAAAGGAGTATGCGTAGGCAAATCAATAACGAATGTCCATTCTCTGGTTACGCTAATTATACAACCTGAATCTTAGGGAATTATATCTATGGTACACTAGTGATAGCGGGAGATACTGGAAAGGGTTCCCACTGGTTGTAAGCCAGCAAAGGGGGTAGAAGATCTGTCGGTAGTAGGACGTCTGGTCAACGATGACTAGGGAGACTTCAGGTACAGAAGCCGGTGCAGTAGTCTCTTGATCCACAGACGAATACAGCTTGGTTCTCTTGTAGACTGTAGTTCTACAGTGAAGAAAGCTAGGCGGCCTCAGGCTCTCTGAGCGCCGACTCGACTCCTCTCGGGGTAAATCCAACACGTGCAGGCGTCGGCGATTATCCGCTCCATAAATCATAGGACCAAAGCAAATATATTCCAGCCGCAAAGGCTATGTAGTCGTCGGGTAGATTAATCCAGTGTACATGTCCATACGGTTCTCGCCTAGGTCTCCTCGGGTGAAGGCGCCATGCGGTCGGCCCAGCCTGGATAAGAACTCTAGCTAATACGAGAAAGCGTTGGAGATGCTGGTCACTATAGAATTCTAACCGCACGATACACTATACACAAATAGACTATTAAAGACTCAATAGAAATATGTCGCACTCGACGGTATAGTGCCAAACTCTGACAATTCAGTTACTAATTCGCACGCGGTCTCGATGCTCTTATTCTGAGGCCAAACAGGCCATACTTCACCGCACGTTGTATCGTGGGTGAGGCTTCAACTTATCGGTAACATGCTAAGTGCACGAAGGGTACGGAGGTAAGGGGCTAAAAGTCTTCTACATTCACCTGCGCCGTATTTATACGCACGGTGCACAAATAGTGCCACTCTCATTTCTGTCGCCGTATCCCTGGGCAGGGCCGGGCAAGTACAGACATGTCGTGTCGGTGACTTTGAACTTGGCTCCGGGGGCCGGTCCCTGGCGCCGGTGGACCGCTGTCCAATAGGAGAATGAACTATTATGGGCTGGACTAAAGGGATATTCCGTGTATATGTACAAGGAATAAACAAGGGATATCAAACGATATACAAATACTATTCAATATATATCAATAAATAAATATATATATTCGGTTTAATCTGATCCTTCGTAACAGCCGCCCCCTAATTAGTCCCACCTAATTAGCTAAGCAGAGACAGATTAACCGCACTGTCCTCTACTCAATGTCTGTTGTGAGGGTCAGTCAGTTCACAAAGTCATGGGGTCATGGTCGTCATCGATAGTATCGGGGAGCCTTGGCAGTTCTATTAGCCTCGCCACGGGTCGGGTGTAGGTCCGCCCTTGGACGAGCACTTCAGCTGCTCGGACCTTTCCGTCGGCACCGGTGATCACTTTGCTTACGCGGCCAGCCGGCCACATAGCTCGGGGTAGTGACTGGTCGATAATCATGACGACTGTTCCTTCTGTCAAATTGTCTCTCTCTTTTACCCATTTCTGGCGGGTCTGTAGAGACGGTAGGTAGTGGAGTAGGAAGCTGTTCCAAAACTTGTCAGCCAATACTTGACTGTACCTCCACATTCTTCGGCCGTTCGCTTCTTCAGGCCTGTACATTGTCTGGGGTAGCGCGGGGTCCAGCCGCACCATCAAGAGTGTGTTGGGGGTGACTGGGTCGACATCTGCTACATCACTTGAGACGTAACCGAGGGGCTTTGAGTTCAATACTCCCTCGATCTCCGTGAGGACTGTCATTAAGACTTCTTCCGCCACGGTCTGGGCCCCAAGCACGGCGTACAGGGCTGTCTTTATTGAACGTACTTCTCGTTCCCAAGTTCCACCGAAGTGAGGTGCGTTCGGGGGATTAAACTGGAAGTCAATCTGGGATGGAGCGAGGTGGGTCTTAAGTTCTGGGCCCATAGCTTGGAAGCTCTCTCTCAGCTCTCTTTCTCCGCCTTTGAAGTTTGTCCCGTGATCAGACAACAATATAGACGGTTTGCCTTTCCGCGATGTGAATCTTCGGAAGGCCATAAGGAATGAGTCTGTGCTCATGGTTGGAAGGAGTTCTATATGTATCGCTCGGGTGGTCATGCATTTGAATACAATACCCCACCGCTTCTCGGTTCCTCTTCCTTTCTTTATATACAGCGGGCCGAAACAGTCCATACCGGTGGAGTGAAAAGGCTTGTCGCCGAGTCGGAGGCGACAGGGAGGTAGGTCAGCCATCCGGGGTATACTGGGCTGCGCTCGCCACTTACGACAGTCTAGACAGGTTCGCTGGAAGCGCCGCACTGCTTCTCTCCCTTGCAGTATCCAATAACGACGTCTGATCTCCGCGAAGACTCTCTCTGCCCCTGCGTGGTGCACATCCTCGTCGTATTTCTTTATGATCAGCTCTGTGACCTTGTGTCGGCTGTTCAAGACTATCGGGTACTTGACGTCATCCGGTAAGTCTGGGGCTCTCCGCAGACGACCACCCACTCTGATGAGACTATGGGCGTCGCTCTCGGGTGCTAGGTGGAGCAGTCTGCTGTCTGATGGGACGGGCTTTGCTCCCTGTAGACAGTCTAGCTCATCGGGGAACGAGTCTCTCTGGGCTCGTTGTAGTAGAAGAAGTTCCGCTTCTTCGTAGTCAGCTGCAGTAATGTCAGTAGTGGGCTGAACCTCTGGGTGGTGCCACAGAAATGTCTTTAGCTGCGCACTCTCTAGGGTGAGGCAATCGTCTATGTCGGGGTCTGTGGAGACGAGTGTGTTCAATCCACAGAACACAGATTTCTTGTTTTCGGCCTCCTCTTTACTCGCTTCCCGTGGGGTGGGTGTAGGCCACTCTTCTTCCGGGAGCTTGAGAAACTCTGGTCCGTCACTGTATGGGTTGTGACGGGTGAGGTCATCCAGGGACATTCCCCGGGTGATGACGTCAGCTGGGTTGTGTTTTGTGTCCACATACCTCCAGCTTGCTACTTCTGTTAACTCTTGAATCTCTGTGACTCTGACCCCCACGAAGACCTTGTATCTGCACGAATCAGACCGGATCCATGTGAGTACTGTCGTGGAGTCTGACCACAAGATTGTTCTTTGCACCGGAATGGTGAGTTCACGTTGGATTAACGTGGCGAGGTGCGCTCCTGCTAGGGCTGCGCAGAGCTCTAGACGCGGGATAGATTGTTGCTTTCGTGGGGCTATTCTTGAGCGAGCCAGGATGAAAGCAGTATGTATTTCTCCTCTCTCCTCTCGGGCACGCAAGTAGGCCACCGAGCCGTAGGCTACTTCGGAGGCGTCGCTGAAGACGTGCAGGTCCATCTGGCACGTCTCCGGCCTCACTGTGGGTGGGAAGTAGCTGCGGCGTATGTTAACACCTGGGAGTGAGCTGAGTTCCGTCTCCCACTCTCTCCATGTGGATGCAAGGTGTTCGGGTATGGGGTCGTCCCAGCCCTGGTCCTTGTCCCATAACGCTCTTACAATCATCTTTGCCCTGGTGGTGTAAGGTAGAATACATCCCAACGGGTCATATTGTCTGGCGAGTGTTCTGTATACACTCCGTCTGGTGGTCGGTAGTGCAGTCGACCTTCCCTGCTCCTTGGTCAGGGGTGTGTGTTTATAATGGAGCGAGTCTGTTTTGAAGCGCCAGACTAGTCCTAATGTCATTTCTTGGGCTTCTCCTGGGATGGTCGCCATCCAGGTCTCGCTGCTTGCTGCCTTGTCCTCGGGGGAGAGGCTGCGCAATACTTGCGGGTCGCTGCTGGCCCACTGCCTGAGATCAAAGCCGCCTTTGATCAGGGAGGCGCGGAGCTTGAGTAGAAGGGCCTCGGCTTCTTCTGGCGTCGAGACGCTTTGTAGACAGTTGTCCACGTAGAAACTATTTTCTACACTTTGTCGGACCTCTTCATCTGCTGCTGGGTCCTCTGCGACGTGTTTTTGCAGTGCAAACGTAGCACAGCATGGGCTGCATGTGGTTCCGAAAGGGAGGACTTCCCATTGATAGATGGCTGGTTGCTCATCCCCGATCCTCTCTCTCCATAGGAACCGCAGCAGGGGCTTGTCCTCTGGGGAGAGGCTGCGCAATACTGGGGGGTCGCTGCTGGCCCGCTGCCGGAGATCAAAGCCGTCTTTGATCAGGGAGGCGCGGAGCAGCGCACGACGTCGCCAGTCAATTTTCTTTATGTGTCCCGCTGTGATTCGTTTGTTAATCTCAGCGCGGTACACAGTCTCTTGAGCGGGGTCTCTGGCTAGGCGCCGCTCTGTGTTCAATAGATACCGCTCCGTCGCTTCTTTTGGGGCGTGGAAGGTGGGCATACCCTCTCGCCTCAAGAGTGGAGTTGCGTATCTCATCACTCCGTTGACTTTGACTCTCTTTGTCCCTTGCTCTAGGAGTGCTATGGCGTAAATGTCTTCCTTGGAACGAATGTCTTTCCTTTCGTTCTTAAAGGGCATTGTCTCTAGTGTCCATAGCCTCTCGACATGCTGTAGGAGGGTGGTGTCTTCTTCTGTCACTCTGGAGTGGAGGCAGCTAGTGGCTGCTGTTCGGTTAAGAGACTTAGCGAGGGGGCCTTGTAATGTCCATCCTAGGCGGGTCTCGACTGCTGCAGGACAGCCTCTGGGCCCTGTGTGGACCCGGTCTATCGGGACTATGAGGTCTGCATGGTCGGAGCCTATCAGCAGGGTCGGGGTGGCACCGTCTATGAGCGGGATAGGTAGTTGACGCAGGTGCACATATTTATCCATCAGCTTGGCGATGGGGTAGGTGTACTGCGACAGGCCTATTTCTTGGCTGGTGAAAGCATTAGTAATCCTATACCGTCTCTCTGGCTGCCCGCTTGCTGCGATAGTGAAGGAGACATTCTCGCCCTTTATCGTCTTTAGATCTCTTCTTATTGTCCGAATCGTCATCTGGTTTTCGCTCCCCCGCAGCCCCAGCTGGGCCGCAGCGGATGCGAGGAGAAGGGTCTTCTCTGACCCGTCGTCAAGGACGGCGTAAGTGTCCATGACCTTGTCTTGGTAACTCAGTGTTACGCGGACCACCTTTAAGAGCACTCGGGCGCCCCCGCTGCTGGCGGGGTCAATGTACATAACACTTGCCTTTGTGCTGCTTGAGGGTGCAGGCTTTCTTCTGTTACTGTCGTGTAGGACATCTAGGTGGGCTCCGTCACACCGACTACACCTCTTCTTTAAGCGGCACTCGGCTGCCATGTGACTGCGCGCACATCGGTAACAGCGTCGGTTGGACTTTATCCATTGACCCACTTCGTCGGCGGTCATCTTCTTGAATGTGTCACATTGTGACAACCAGTGTTCTTTCTCGCAGTACGGGCACACCATCTTCCACTTCTCTTTCATCGAGGGGGTACTGTGGTTCTTGCTGCTCGGTACTGGTTCTGATTGGTGCATGACAGTCACCAATCTTCGGCCATCGTTTGCTCTCCTAGGTCCCTCTCTGGAGCTTGGTGTGCTCCGCACGAACGTATCCAATCGCAGGCTGCTGACTTCTCTCGCCAGGAAGTCGGCTAGGTCTAGGAGGGATGGCTCGGGACCGTTAGGATCACGGTGGTCTCTTTGCCGCCTGAAGCGCTCTTGTCGGGCGGGCGGAAGCTTCTCTAAAATCCTCTCGACATTAGAGTTTGCGTATAGTTCGTGCATACCCTTTTCTCGTTGCGCCCCCAGCATCCCTACCAGGGATTGTACCTTGATAGACAGGTCGTCTAGTGAGCGATTGTCTGTTGCTGGGGGTAGGCGGTCAATATGCCTTATCTCTTGTATTACGTAGTCCCATATGCGTCCATATTTTTGGTTGAGTGCTGCTAGAGCCGCTGTGTATGGGGTAGTAGAGGTGGCATAGGCCAGCGCTATATTGTGCGCTCGGGGCACCTTGAGGTGCTTCAATAGGATAGCATACTTGTGGCGTTCATCAGCTACATCAGCCATCATTGTCTCTAAGCACATCCGTAGCTCCGTGTACTGTGCTCTGTTCTCATGGGTGAAGTCTGGAAACGTCGGTGTGCCAATGTATGATGCCGTAGATGGCTGGCACATCGGTGAGCGTTGGAAGAGAGGCCTCCTAGGCGAGTCTCCTCTTACGCCTCTCGGTGGGCTGGTACCGGCAGGGTACCATGGCCCGCGTATCCAGGTGCTATTCCTCGGGGCTGGTCGTGCGTCAAGCTCACCCGTGAATTGAGTCGGGGGTCTGTAGCGCAGAGCCGCGGGGGTAGAGCCTGGGCTGTACTGGACCTCCTGGTCCTGTGGAGTACTGTGCTGCTGTCGGGCTTGACTCTCCTCCTCTCCCTCTTCTTCTTCCTCTGTCAGGTCCTCTAGATCCTGTAGTCGTCTATTTAGCCTCTCCGCGGTGTATACCGTTCCTTCCTTGTAGCTGGGTCTCACTGGGACCGGTCGGGGAAGGAGTTCGGAGGGGGGTATAGGCTCTCTCTGGTGGTCGGGCTCAAGGTCGCTTAATCGGTTAGGGGAGGGTGCCCTTGACCCGTGTCTTGACGAGGCCCTGGAACCCCGTGCGGAGGGAGGGGGTGTTGCCCTGGCGATCAGCTGCTCCATTAGCTGCGCTTGTAATCGGTCGCGCTCGGCTTCGCGCTTGGTGAGAGCGATGTCGCGCTCTGCTTCTCTTTGGGCACCGGCAGCGGCGCGCTGGGCTTCGGCGGCGGCGCGCTCTGCTTCTCTTTGGGCACCGGCA
This sequence comes from Notolepis coatsorum, assembly GCF_963971535.1. Taxonomy (NCBI): domain Eukaryota; kingdom Metazoa; phylum Chordata; class Actinopteri; order Aulopiformes; family Paralepididae; genus Notolepis; species Notolepis coatsorum. Next base: position 56,742,889 of record NC_140169.1, read on the forward strand.
GCGGCGCGCTGGGCTTCGGCGGCGGCGCGCTCTGCTTCGGCCCGGTCTCTTACCATATTCTCTTCCGTCTGAAGGCGTCTAATCTCTAGACGTATACGATCTTCGTCGCTCCGTTGCTGCGCTTGGAGGCGTTCTCTTTCCATGGAAGAATGTTCGCGCTCACTAAGCGTCTGTGCTTGGAGTCGATCGCGCTCTGTTGAGGCTGCTAGGCTGGCGAGGAACGCCTGTGCCAGCATCTTGTCCGCCTCGCTGGGGGAAGACGCTGGTTGAGGTGATCCGCTCCTGGCAGTACTCGTTGGAGATGCGTTCTCCTGCGGGGAGTCCTGGAGCTCTATCTCCTGGGCGCTCTCCTCTTCTTGTACCGGGCAGAGTTCCATCTCTGGAGGGTTGTCTTTCTCCTGGGGCTCTCCGGGGACTACTTCTTCGGTCTTGGCGGGGGGTAAAGTCGTGTCAGTTCCCTCCTGGTCCCTACCGTGAGCTTGGTCAGTTACATTAGAACCCACTAGGGCCTCTATTGGCGGGGTAACCTGGGCGATAGGGTCGGACATAATTTTACTATCTACTTTTTCCGCGTTTACCGTCTGTAGAAGGCTAGGTAGTATACTGGCAACGTAATCCTCTAAGTACTGAGGTGGCTGCCGTCTACGCTGCGGGCGATCTACTTTAGGAAAACCGTTTTGTGGAGTGTTCATCATAGGCCATTTCAATATTAATACCACTATATTAATATTACACTAGTTATTCTCCGGCTCGAAGGACCAATTGTAACTGAGGGGTACAATTCCCTGACTGTATTGATAAGTATGGTATCATTAAACCACTACCGCTTTATGTACTTTAATTACTGGCCATACAGTACACGATATATGAATATGATGAACACTTCCCACAATGAAATCGGTTCCAGTCAAAGGTATTAATCAAGTATTTAATGGAGCAAAAGGTACATAGGATACTTTACATTATTCTTTGAATGCACTTGTAAGGCAAAGGAGTATGCGTAGGCAAATCAATAACGAATGTCCATTCTCTGGTTACGCAGGAGGTAATTATACAACCTGAATCTTAGGGAATTATATCTATGGTACACTAGTGATAGCGGGAGATACTGGAAAGGGTTCCCACTGGTTGTAAGCCAGCAAAGGGGGTAGAAGATCTGTCGGTAGTAGGACGTCTGGTCAACGATGACTAGGGAGACTTCAGGTACAGAAGCCGGTGCAGTAGTCTCTTGATCCACAGACGAATACAGCTTGGTTCTCTTGTAGACTGTAGCTCTACAGTGAAGAAAGCTAGGCGGCCTCAGGCTCTCTGAGCGCCGACTCGACTTGACTCCTCTCGGGGTAAATCCAACACGTGCAGGCGTCGGCGATTATCCGCTCCATAAATCATAGGACCAAAGCAAATATATTCCAGCCGCAAAGGCTATGTAGTCGTCGGGTAGATTAATCCAGTGTACATGTCCATACGGTTCTCGCCTAGGTCTCCTCGGGTGAAGGCGCCATGCGGTCGGCCCAGCCTGGATAAGAACTCTAGCTAATACGAGAAAGCGTTGGAGATGCTGGTCACTATAGAATTCTAACCGCACGATACACTATACACAAATAGACTATTAAAGACTCAATAGAAATATGTCGCACTCGACGGTATAGTGCCAAACTCTGACAATTCAGTTACTAATTCGCACGCGGTCTCGATGCTCTTATTCTGAGGCCAAACAGGCCATACTTCACCGCACGTTGTATCGTGGGTGAGGCTTCAACTTATCGGTAACATGCTAAGTGCACGAAGGGTACGGAGGTAAGGGGCTAAAAGTCTTCTACATTCACCTAAGCCGTATTTATACGCACGGTGCACAAATAGTGCCACTCTCATTTCTGTCGCCGTATCCCTGGGCAGGGCCGGGCAAGTACAGACATGTCGTGTCGGTGACTTTGAACTTGGCTCCGGGGGCCGGTCCCTGGCGCCGGTGGACCGCTGTCCAATAGGAGAATGAACTATTATGGGCTGGACTAAAGGGATATTCCGTGTATATGTACAAGGAATATACAAGGGATATCAAACGATATACAAATACTATTCAATATATATCAATAAATAAATATATATATTCGGTTTAATCTGATCCTTCGTAACACCGGGAGTCGAACTCGTGTACCCCAGATCCGTGACGCGCACGGTTGTCCCCGACGCCGAAATAGCGCCGAGATACGCAGTGAGCTACTGGAGCTCCCCCCATCCCTCATTCTTAACCCCAACAAACCCTCCCCCACCCAAACATGTCATGACACCCCTATACCTCTGGCCCCCCACCCCTTTCAGTTGTGTAGGTATAAAGATGTTGAAGGGGACCAATAAAGGAATACCTTATCCGTATCTTGTCTTATTGACCAACAGTAAAAACGTACATGGCTTAGTCACTCGCTTGTTGCAACCACAATAATTGTTGGTTCGACTCCCGGTTACCCTGTTTGTTTGGGATTTTTGCAGACACGAAATGTAAATATATTACTTATGTGTAACTGAGGGGTTACAAAACCCTGACTGTATTAAAGATTGTGATATATTAAACCACTGCTAGTTATGTACTTTAATTACTGGCCAAACAGTACATCAAATATTGATGGTGAACACTCACAAGAACACGGCATTGACACAGAAATACTATTGGAGGGTAATTTATTATTATTAGGCAACGTTAGGTTACAGAATGAGAATTAGGGTCGCGCTTGTATGGCGAAGAATATACGTAAAGTCAGTCAAGAGCATAAGTCACTAAGAATAGTATGAATACTATGATGGGTCTAAGCTGACGCCACCTGTTGTATAGTAGCAATTATATAGGGCAACACCGGTACCAACTGGAGACAATGGGTAGAGGAATGTTCGGGTACTCCGTCTGAGTCAACGAGGAATAAAGAGGCTCCAGGTACAGGAGTCGGTGCTTGTACTCCCTTGATCAGCAGACAAAAGCAATAGTTGTAATCCAAGATGCTCGACAGCATTGACGACAGCTAGCCAGCCTCTTCCACGAGGCAGGCCCGAGTGGTAATCCTCACGAGGTTAAATCCCAAATGATAGTGGAAATCAACGGTGCTCTTCTCCGGTGGTCACGGTCCCAAAGCAATATAATCCAACCAGGAATGGTTCTGCAATCGCCAGTGCCAATTCTCCTGTGTACATGTCCAACGGTTCTCGCCTAGGACTCCTCGGGTGTGGGCGACGTATTTAGGCCACACAGCCTGGATAAGTGCACTAGCTAAAGACACGACGAACCGATGGGTAATGCTACACACGGAAGAACTGTGGCCGCACGATATACAATAAATGATCGACTATTACTTCACATTAGATTAAGTCGAACTCAATGTTACTGCATTAAACTCTGACACTTTAACATTCTATTCGCACGCGGTTCTCAATGCTCTATTTAGATGCAAGGTTGCTCACTTCACTGCACGTTGACTCGTGGTGAAGGTGGTAAGGTACTGAACTGAATATATTACTGCCGTTTACACCTGCGCCGTATTTATACTTAAGTGAATATCTAGTCCCAACCTCAGTCCTTGTCTCGTATTACTACGCAGACTCTGGGCATGTTCTGACATGCCTGGAGTTGTCTTTGAACTTGCCGTTGGGGGCTTGCGCGTTGGCGCCTGGGGGCGCTGTCCAATAGGAGAGCGAATATTACTCTGGTCTGTACGCAGGTAAAGGGATATTCCGTGTATATATATAAATAATATACAAAGTATATCAAACGATACATATATATATTCAGTTTAATCTGGCCCTTCACAACATATGACTATAACATAACGTAGACTATGTTGCTTTTTTCCTGTGGTCGATTAGTATTGTATTTACGTTTTCGAATGAGACCGTGTTGAGACTGGGGTATCGGGGAACCTACCAGAGTTTACCACTGGTAAACGTTCGAATGAATGAATGAAAACTTTATTTAACAGATTGCAGAATGGGTACAATAATACAGTACGGCTCAATACACACAATTGTTAAGGGGATGCAAACCAGAGAAAGACTTTCGTCTTGTTTACATCAGGGTCCCCCATTTTCATATGTCGACTGTCGAGTGCAACTCCCTAGTGTTAAAACGGACATTTCGGACAGTTTACTAGTTGACGTGAAGGGACATAATGACACACAATAATCATGGACATCAGAATTATGTATATACTCTGTCAGGATCTATGGGTAACAGTACTGTATATTTGAATATTGTATATGTCACAAATGTAACAGTACTATATAACCTGTTACCTGTATGTCATGTATGTCCCTATGTCATAAATGTCATTATGAATTGAGAATGGGGGACTGATTGATTGATTGAAAAGTTTATTAACAGATTGCAGAATGTAGAGCCATATGAAATCCGTTTTATTTTTTTCCAAATTCCATTTTATTTTTTTCCAAATTCCGTTTTTTTCGTTTTAATATTTCAGAATTCTGTATTTTGCTTTGTACGCTTATTTTACCATCAGAAATAGTGTCTAATAAGTGGGAATGAATAAATGTCCACAATTTAATAAGATATAACAGTCCATTTAATAGGGCCATCTTAAATACTTTGAAGCTTCGAAGCTTCGTTCGATGGGCATGGGATTCGAATATGAAAATAAAATTTGATTATTTAAAAAAAAATTATAATTATATATTTTTGAAAAATCAACTCTGCCTCTCTTTGTTAACTACAACAAGTAATGCTGTTTGTTATTTAAGATGAGGTCGGACTCGGCACTGACAGATTTGTGTTCATTGTGCTGCTTTTATAAAGCCTCAAATGATGGCTTACAATATTTCATGAAAGCAAAGTGTTTTGTTTGTCTAAGATTTTAAAAGGTTTAAACTTTACAGCACTGACAAAGTTGAACAAAGTGCTGTACAAGTCCCACAACATAAAAAAAAAAAGTAAAAAAAAAAAAAAAAAAAAAAATTATTTTATTTTTTTATAGTGGATTCCATTTTTATTGCTCAATTCCGCGATTCCGTCCGCGATTCCGTGATCGCGGATTCCATATGGCTCTAGCAGAATGGGTACAATACAGTACAGCTCAATACATACAATTGTTAAGGGGATGCAGAAAAGTACCTAGCGGAAAAAAATCTAATCTACGAATTCCAATCTGGCTTCAGAACATCCCACTCCACTGACACATGCCTTCTCTATTTGAATGACCACATCAAACAAGAGGTGGACGCAGGCAAATACTGCGGCATGGTCATGCTGGACCTACAAAAGGCCTTTGACACGGTCAATCACTCCATTCTGATTGACAAGCTAAAAGCAATTGGTTTTGATAGTCTATCAGTGAGCTGGATGCAATCCTACCTTGAGGGGAGGGAACAGATGGTGGAGGTAAACGGTACCCTATCCCCCCCCCTCACAGTGAGCTGTGGTGTTCCACAAGGAAGCATACTAGGACCGCTACTGTTCCTAATTTATGCAAATGACATGTCGTCAGCTTGTGACTGCAACTTGTTCCTGTTTGCGGACGACTCAGCCCTGCTGGTCTCTGACAAGAACAAGTTACAGGTTGAAAAAACCCTCAGCTCGGAACTAGGCAGAATCTGCATATGGCTCGCTGATAACAAACTATCATTACACATGGGCAAAACAGAGTCCATTCTCTTCGGTTCAAATAACAAACTCAGCAAGACCGACGGCTTCTCAGTTACAGTGGGTGACAATATTGTCACAAGGAAAGATGAAATTACCTACCTGGGTTCCATCCTAGAGGCTAATCTCTCCTGTGACAAAATGGCATCCAATGTAATAAAAAAAGTCAACCAACGAACTCGATTCTTGTACCGGATCTCCTCTCTGGTAAACAAGAATACCCTGAAGACTCTGGCAGGAGCACTCATTCAGGGGTACTACGACTATGCTTGCACCTCATGGTACCAAAGCACCTCAAAGGCGCTAAAAACAAAATTACAAACATCTCAAAACAAACTGGTCAGACTACTGCTTGACCTTACTCCTAGAACCCACCTCACCCCTGCCCACTTTGACAACCTAGGATGGCTTAGAGTAGATGACAGAGTACAGCAACTTGCAATGGGCCTGGTCTACAAGATACACTACACGACCAAGGTACCCATGTACATGGCAAAATACTTCCCAAAGGTCAGTGAATACCACGATCACAACACCAGAGGGAGCTCCACAAATCATGTTAAACCCAGATTCGGCTCAAATAAGGGACTAAACACGTTTCGCAATTATGCCACATCAATGTGGAACGCCCTACCCAAAGCTGTAAAGGAATGTGGATCACTACCCACTTTCAAAACCTCTCTCAAGAGACACCTACGGGAGACTGCAATTCAACACTGGCCCCTGTAAATATCCTAACCCAACCCCCTCCAATGTACAGTCATTTACCTAGTATGGTTTTGTCAATAGTCCAATGTACAATTTTGTTTGTTTGTACAGAGTCTCCCCCCCCTCAATGTACAGTTTTGCTTGCTTATACAGTGTGCCCCCCCCAACCACCTCCAATGTAAATTACCCAGTATGGTTGTCAATATCCCAGTGTACCCAACCCCCCCCACCCAACCTCCTCCAATGTACAGTTTCTACGTCAAATGTATATACTCCCTTTTCTTGACTCCTTCTGTATCACAAACAGTACTGTATTTGCAAATCTGGTATGTCATAAATGTATAGATGTAGCAGTACTGACTATCTGTATGTCATGTATGTCATATATGTCCTGATGAATTGAAAATGGGGGACCCTGGTGGAAACAAGACGAAAGTCTTTCTCTGGTCTGCATCCCCTTAACAATTGTGTGTATTGAGCTGTACTGTATTGTACCCATTCTGCAATCTGTTAATAAAGTTTTCAATCAATCAATCAGACCAGAGAAAGACTTTCGTCTTGTTTACATCAGGGTCCCCCATTTTCAATTCATCATAAACACAACATAGAGATAGACAGTACTGCTACATCTATACATTTATGACATACCAGATTTGTAAATACAGTACTGTTTGTGATACAAAAAGTGTCCAGAAAAAGAGTGTATATAAATTTGACGTAGAAACTGTACATTGGAGGAGGTTGGGGGGGTAGGGTGGGATTGGGTGGGTGGGGAGCTGTACATTGGAGGTGGGGGGGGGACCCTGATGTAAACAAGACAAACGTCTTTCTCTCTGGTCTGCATCCCCTTAACAATTGTGTGTATTGAGCCGTACTGTACTGTACCCATTCTGCAATCTGTTAATAAAGTTTTCATTCATTCATTCAATGAACTCACAGCTTGGCTAACGTTTAATAACTTATCATGTGTTTAACGTCGACGACGTTACCTTTCTTCACAGCTGCTATGATTCTTGGGTTTAACTCAAACTGTTCCCAATCCATGTTTTCCACAGGTGCTCGCGGGCCGCATCACGTCTCTTTTATTATTATTATTATAATTATTATAATGTATTATGATTCCGTGTTGTCTTGTTGTGGTTCTCTCTCTCAGCTCGAATCCAGCGCGCATCCTGAACGCGTCATCACATCGCGCCTGCGGGAGGAACCATCTAAACGCCACAGGGGGGTGCACTCTTTTAAAGACAATGTGTGTTGCAACTCAAAGAAGACAACACGCTTTGATAATTGTGTTACAAATTCTACACAATAGGCTATACGCATACTAATTACAAATCTTAAGATGATCGATAGATCCAGACAAACATATCACCATGTATAATGTCAACGTGATTACCCCCCATTTACTTTGCCCGTACAGTACTCCCACAGCTCGACGTCATTTTGTGTCTAAAAAAATATCAAAATATTTACCTTCTTATGGTTAGAGAATAGCCCATAGCTAGTATGATCAAAACATGCTTATTAGCTCACGTTAATGCCAAGAGATGTAGCCGCTAACTAGCACACCATAATATATTTAGCCAATTAAATTGAGTTGGCTATAATAAGTTATTCTTTTGTCACTCGTTATTATAGCCAGTTAGCGAACGTAACCCTGAATCGTTTCTTGGTGCTATTGGTAAGTTGATAATAATAATAATAAACTAGAACAGGCTCTGTTATCGATCTGCTTAGCTAGAGAGCGATCTTCACAGATGAGTTATAATAATATGTAACACGGATGGAGCCTTTAGTTGACTGGTCAGCGCTGTCGCCTGTGCTGCGGGCGGCCCGGGTTCGATTCCCGGTTGCCTCCTATAAAACAGCTAATAATGTTATCTCATCATCTAAACTCTTATTTAGTAACGTAGTCGTGTGTAGCTGAACACAACGTTACCACCACGGGCCCTGCAAACATATTAGTTTAGCTATTGTACAAACAGTACTGTATTTGCACATCATAAATGTATAGATGTAGCAGTACTGTCTATCTGTAGTCTATGTATGTCATATGTTATGATGAATTGAAAATGGGGGACCCTGATGTAAACCAGACGAAAGTCTTTCTCTGGTCTGCATCCCCTTAACAATTGTATGTATTGAGCTGTACTGTACTGTACCCATTCTGCAATCTGTTAATAAAGTTTTCAATCAATCAATCTATTGTACTAAGCGTGTATTAATAATAACGTGCATACAGTAGCAGTATGCAGGGTCCCACATTTGTAGCTCGAGTCAGAACCGCCATCGTCCTTCAAGCTTCTTCAACCTACAATTCCCAATCAGGTCTCTGACATCAAGGCCACCTAATCATCCCTTCCCCCTTAATTAATTGGCTGATATTAATCTCTGTCTCCTGAGCCGTTCAGCCATTGTGTGTAGTGTGATGTGTGTGCCTGCCTGGTGCCAGTGTGAATGAATGAATGAATGAATGAATGAATGAATGAATGAATGAATTAATGAATGAATGAATGAATGAATGAATGAATGAATGAAAACTTTATTTAACAGATTGCAGAATGGGTACAATACAGTACGGCTCAATACACAATTGTTAAGGGGATGCAGACCAGAGAAAGACTTTCGTCTTGTTTACATCAGGGTCCCCCATTTTCAATTCATAGTGACATTTATGACATTATGTATGGTAGCCATTGAGCCTGCGTAGCCCAAGGTTGGGTGCTACCAGTGGTGGTTTTGATTGATTGGTTGAACATTTGTGGTAAATTCCCACAGACTTTCTACAATAATTTGAGGTTATTGTAGTACAATACAATGAGATTGATTATCTGGAAGGAGGAGGAAGGGATCATACTTGATAGAATTGTTGGTCTCCTCATCTGACTTAGCAGATGAGAAATAAACGTGTACGCCAGACAAACCAGAACTGTAGTTCAACTCAACTGATTTATTTGAGCCAGGGCCAAGAGTGAATAGAAGGTTGCCTTTTACATACAAAAGATTATCAGAGAACATTAACAGGGCTGTCTGTGTACAGAAATATCACAATCAGGTTTGCATCTCAAACCTCAATACTGTACATAAAACAGTCTCTCGTCAACATAATTTGAACATACATTAACCATACTGCACACATTATACATGAGTAAATCTGGTTTCAGACATTAAGCTTAAACAACAAATGGTGTTTCCCATGTATTTACTCACATAAAATGCAAACAGCACAGCAGTCTCTCGATGGTGGAGGGGTGGAGCCGCAGACCCCTGGGGTTGGTTCGGTCTGGGCTCCTGAACTACCATTTTGTGTCCTCTTATATACTCTAATTTCTAGCCAATAATAGCTTTCCATAATACAGTTGGTCCGTGGGCGTCTTCTGTGAGCGGTGGCAGCCCCCACCTCCGGGTTTCTCTGTGTGTTGTCTCACGGGTGGGGGCTGGCCTGATGTCCTCTGGTGGGGGGGGGGGTGTGAATACACTTTGACCCTTTGGGCCAAATTACCATACAGTACTAATCTGATCACCTAGTGGGGGTGGAGAATAGCTCTCTGTCACCCCTGTTTCATCTATATTTAGCACTGAAAACCCACTCTGCTAGTTGGCAGAGTAACTGTGATGATCTCTAATTATTCACACATATTGTTTATGAAATTCAACTCAATATTTACCACACATTTTATTTAACAGATTGCAGAATGGGTACAATACAGTACGGCTCAATATACACAATTGTTAAGGGGATGCAGTCAGACCAGAGAAAGACTTTCATCTTGACTCTTGACTTGTTTACATCAGGGTCCCTCATTTTCAATGCGTCCTTCATACTCCCATTTTTAATTCATCATAGTGGTGGTGGTGAAGGAGGCAATTTCCACCCTACATTGTAAAGCGCTTTGAGTGTCTAGAAAAGCGCTATATAAATGCAAGTAATTATTATTATTATTATTATTATTATTATTATTATTATTACACACAGTAATCTAACACAGCTTCTAAACCACTGGATGAGCTCGAGGTGGACCAGGGGGGCAGGGCTATTTTCAGGCGGGACCTGTGCAATTGTTTGAGTGAATTGTATGAATGTCAATGGCAATGTCAATGTGTGGCGACAGGTGCAATAATGACTTCTTTGATGGTATGGTTAGTTGCTGCAACGAGGCCTGGTGCAATACATTTATATTTTGTAATGTAGCAGCTGACACTTTTATCCAAAGCGACTTACAAGTCAGTAGGAATGGTACAACAACTCCATCAGCTGAGATTGTGCATCAAAGTGTCAAGACTTGAGTGCTATAGTGTTGAGTGTATGTTAGTATATTAGGTGCATGACAGTAAGAGGGTTATTTTTTCAGATATTGATTGCAATAATGGTCCCTGGTAGGGATGTCCGATATTATCGGCCGACCGATATTATCGGCCGATATCGGCAGTAAAATGTGATATCGGAAAATATCGGTATCGGTTTAAAAAAAGAAAAAAACAATAACAATATTTGTTATATATATATCCAGTGAAATTATTAGTTACCTGAAATTATTCAGTTTTTTGGGGTGGGAAACCCTGCATATATCGGTATCGGTTGATATCGGTATCGGAAATTAAGAGTTGGACAATATCGGAATATCGGTATCGGTAAAAAAGCCAATATCGAGCATCCCTAGTCCCTGGTTAAAATCATCAGTAGTTCCGACTGTTCTCTCAAGTTTTATTGTATGGTTTGTAAATCATGGTGCATTTGTGCACATTACAATTGCGTAGCTACTTTTTTTTTTATTTGATTTGATATTTTTTATTTTCATGTCTTACATACAGATGTATGCCCAGCCCATATGGGCTTACAAGACACATAACAATAAGTATATAATAATATACTTTACCAATTACTTAACAAATGACATAGACCAAGATGGCCATACAAAAAATACAAGAAAATACAATAAAACGTAATATAACACAAGCTGTACTCAATGTAAATAAACAGAAAAGCAAGGTGAATTCAAATACAATTATATAGGATACAGTGTGTTTTGTCTCAGGTGCCATGCCTTCTCCAAAAATCCTGCAAAACCGAAGATGTCCTCCACAAAAAAACAACTCAACATACAACTCTCAGACTGCCAAAACAAATCTGGGTTTACAATTTGAATTTTTTCAAATAAAGCCCTCCTCAAAGTGGTGTACAAAGGGCAATACTAATGGGGTACCCTGTATGTTGCTGTATGCATGTCTTGTGGTCCTGTGCAGCTCTGTGGGTCGACTGCTTGGCACTCTCAGCATGGCACTCTCAGCATGGCACCGACGCTGCCAGGGTCTTAGAAAAGCACTATATAAATTAGGGATGCACCGATTTTATTTACTATATTTACGTCTTTCATATATTACCCTGCCCATACCTGTTCCTCCCCTCCCCTCTGCTGCTATGACACCCACATTTCCCCAAGGGAATCAATAAAGGAATATCTTATCTTAACAGATATCCAACATCCGTTATGGCCGATAATCGATATTACAGATGGCGATGATCTGTATGAATACAACAAATTTCTATGATAATCAAATTTTGTACTAGTTCTGATTCTTGGAACCATAGTCCCATTTCCTACTTAAAGGAACACAGCAACATTATGGGAAATGCCCTTACCGTCTTGTCCAGAGTCAGACAAAAAGATGGATGCCAATTTCCTCTCTGTGCGTTCAGTAGAAAACTATCCGCTAGCTTAGCACAAATGAATGGAAGCGGATACGGAATAGCTATAGCCTAGCTGTTGGCCAAAAACACCTCTTCCGGAGTTTTAAGCTGTTCCGTAGCCTTTCTACTGAAAGCACAGAGAGGAAATTGGCATCTTATCTCATCCGACTCTGGGTTTGTGACCGGAAGGTTGCCGGTTCGATCCCCGGGACCGGCAGGAACACCAACCGCTGAAGTGCCCTTGAGCAAGGCACTTAACCCCCAACTGCTCCAGTGGAGTTGCTCAGTGGCCAATGGTGGCAGACTGTGGTTGTACTGGGCAGCTCCCAGTTGTGAATGGAACTGTGTGAATGTGAAGCAGGGCGTAGCTGAAAAAGAGCATCTGTGCTCAGCGAACCTACCCTGGGTAAATAAAGGTATAAAAAAAATAATAAAAAGACCAAGCGCATTCCCCATAATGGTGGCGTGAGCCTTTAACAATGATGCCGTTGATTGATTGATCAGCCAACTTCCTTTACTTTTGACTACGTTTTCTTTTGTATGTGACCACCATGTACGCATCTTCTCTGGATCAGCTCAGGCGCTGAAGACATGACGCCACGGGTGTGCAAATGTGGCTGCTCCGACATCGACCTGGACCAGGCGCGGGGAAACGCCGTCTGCACCAGCTGTGGCTCCGTCCTCGAGGACAACATCATCGTCTCAGAGGTCCAGTTCGTCGAGGGCAGTGGTGGGATCTCATCAGCAGTGGGACAGTTTGTCTCTGCAGACGGTAAAACCACAACGTTCAATCCATCTTAACCTCTTGAGCCCTAGCCCTATTTTCAGAAAACCCGCCTAAAAATACATACCTAAGTAAATGGAAGATTGCTCCACTTCTACAAGGTCCATTTGCATGTTATTGGTATCTAGGGACATCTATGGATCCCAGGGAATGTATTCCCAGTGTCAGAAATACTGTGTCTGTTACTAGGCTTGAGTAAATTGTAATGAACCAAAGGAGAATATCAATCTTTTTTCTTTCATCTTTGACGGTGAGTAACACCATGCAAAAATTTACCAGACATGAAAAACGTTGCCAGACATTGCCACTGAGCTCATTCAGCACCTTCTTGAGATCATGTGTACAAACAATCTAAGCAAATGAATAAAGGGAAGATGATTAAATAGGTTTTGTAGATACAGTACTGAATTCTGCCATCTGGACACATGCAATTTGAAATATGAATATAGAATATCAGGCCTAAATTACCTTATTATAGCCAAGTCGCACATCTATGGATCGGGCCAAATCTCCCCTTTCCAATGGCAGAGTTCAATCTGGATTTAGTATCACCAGGCGTGCGGCAAAAACCGCAAATGAAATCTACTGTAAGTGTAACGGGGAAGCCCGTGGGTATGTCCACAGTCACGGAAACAGGTGTGTTGACGAGTGACTGTGGCAGTGCGGGCTGGTAAATTAAACTCACTTCCCCATAACAGGGTTAACAGACGCATAGGTACGGTAGTTAGGAGTGAATTCACTTCTTAGTGCAGCGGCCTGTGTCGTCGCCCGCGGACGCGGGAGCCCCCTGTTCGACTCCCCCTCGGGACATTCTCATTTAACATCAAACACAACGCAGACCAATATGATCCGTCACATAAGTACAATTACTTGTTTATAATGTAGATTTCTCAGACATTTTTCATCAGATTGCAACGTTGTTTTTTGCTAGACGTTCACAGAAAGGTAGAGAAACTAACTGCGTTCTAATTTATGCCAATAACGTTCAGGTTTGTGGGAGATAATCCCGAAAAATAAGATTAATAAAAAAGTAAATCCACAAGTCAGATGATTGACAGGAGCTGGCTTGAGCTGGGTAGTGTCGTTTTTAGACATTCCAAAGCCCATCGAAAGCCATGGGTCTCCTCCTCATATGACTAGAAACAAAATGGTGGCGCGCATTTCCTAGCATCTATATTCGCCTGTTTCCGACTAGATTTCCAAAACACATTTCACTAATAACACTTTACAAACCATCAAATACACTCACAGCACACATCCACACACTTTAAACAACTCACTGCAGCACCCACTTTATACACCTAACACTTTATATTTATTGGTAAAGAATTTGCACTACAACTCATACCTCATTACACCTTACTGTAAAACCTCATTACACCTTACTGTAAATTGTACCTAAATTGTACCTCATCCCATTTCTGCATTGTACTGTATATTGTATTGTAACTCAGTTACTTTTCTACTCTGCATTGTATATATGTACATTAAACACTTGTCTACATACTTGACTTCTATTTTATACTTATCTATTTTATACTTTTTTTATCTAGCACAATCTCAGAGCAAAACAGAAAGAAGCATTTTAAATAAAAGTACTCGTATTTTTGTATGACAACTAATAAAGAAACTTGAACTTAACCTATTGGTAAACAAACTTATTGTTGAAAATGTACACTTGTGACTGCCGTTTTGATAGAGTTAGGGTCTTTACTCTTGGCTACATTTGAAGGAAAAAAAACACAACATCAATTCATACAGTCGTAGAGATGGATTTATGGCGTGATGTCATTTGCGGTCCACCACCGGACCGCTCGGGCTTAAGAGGTTAAACCAGAATGTTCAATCCATCTTAAACCATAATGTTAAATACATCTTAAACCAGAATGTTAAATAGAATGTTTAATCAGCTACCAAAAATGGTATTTGTACACCTTCATTTTATTTACTATATGCTGGTAAATGTATGTAGCCTCTATAAACAAAGTATGCAAGGAAAATACTATATTTTATATAATAAATCATCTTTATTAACTGGCAGTCCATTTCATTGTCAACGTAATATTCTCTAGCTTTACATGTATGACATCTTGACTGTTGGTTCTCTGGTTTCTAGCTTAAAGACTTGATTTTGCCATCTTAGATTGATCAGTTTCAACTGGAAGTCAGTCATCAGACTAAAGAATTATGAATGACTAGTCTTCATTGAAAATGAGGGTGACTCAATTGTAATTGAGAATAAATAAAGGTTGATGACTGGAGCCTATACAATGTTTATTTTCACCAGAGTAAACAATATTAGCCTAATAATACTCCCAACACAAGAATATCAATTGACATTTTCTTTCACTGGAGAATTTTGACAGGCATGGCAAAGCACATTCAACGACTCAAGTTTATTTGCATGAGATGGTTCTGTTGAGGGTCTTTGCTCTGAGAAAAATCAGTGTCCACGTTACCCTGAGAAGTAGGGAAAGACAAAACTCAATTATACCACAACAATCAAACACTAATAATACGCCCATACAGGGTCTGATCTTTAAAGTAATAATCTTGGAACATTTTCATATAAATAAAGTCTATTCAGTCACCTGCCAATCGATATAACCAGTTTATGAATGTTTTTACATTTGCTGTTCTTAACACTAGTGTCTGGTAGGACAGTCCTGTTCTAAACACTGGTGTCTGGTAGGACAGTCCTGTTCTAAACACTGGTGTCTGGTAGGACATTCACGGGAATAGAAGACTAACTCAGTAAGTTAGCATGACATTAAGAAGGACGGCAAGTCAACCTACCTCTTAAAATGCCTTGATGTACACTGGTCCCAAATCTGCCTGTTGCATCACCTTTGACCTGATTAGAAGGGAATGAGCTTCTTCCAGACTTGGAACAATCATCCTCACTCACTTGCACCTGGAATATTACATTTTGATCTGGAATATCAGTGCCTGTATCATGGCTACTGTGCAGATTTGAATCGTGCTCTTCAACAACTGGATACATCCCGTCAGCATATAAGTATTGTCCATGATCAGTCTGTCCATCTGGGATATTCTGGGCATCACTGCTTTGAGAACTCTCATTGGGGTCCTCTTCAGTCATCTCAATTTGGCCACTGCTAATCACTCTACTTTGGGTTTGATCGGATGTTTCTGTTGCAGATGCGCCGCCACGCGTCAAGTGATTGTGGTCGCTGTAAGCAGTCGGATAGTGCTCCCGCTCGCCACCTTGAGATACTATTTGGTAGACGTTTGGGGTTTGCGGACCCTCGCCACCAGACACCAGTCCCGTTTGTAATTTGACACTACCATTTGGAGGTAACCCATAGATGGTGCTGGTCGTACCATAGATGGACTGCACACCACTTGTACTGGGCTGCCCAACGCTAGTCTTAGAAACTGTATGGTGGCGTGAGATGGGCTGGGATATAGGTTTGGCGATGCCCCTGGGAGGTTCACTATACCCCTCGCTAGTCTCAGAATCATACCGGACAGGAGCCGTTCGAGTGCTTTGGTGTCGTTTCCTCTGGTCCGTTCTGGAATCCCAGGACCCTCGCTGTAGCGTGGGAGCAGGTTTGACTCGGATGCGTTTAGGATGTGCTTGATGATGAGGGACATTTGTTGGAGCAGACGCCGCCTGAACCCTGGTAGATGTAACTCCTTTCGTTTGGGTTCCCTTAGAAAGCCCTGACCAGTATCCATATTCACTCGGAGATTGTTGGTTGGTTATAGAGGCATCAGCATTAACACTTTGTGGCTCCTCTCTGCCTTGCTTTATATCTGGTTGCACATGCTGCCAAGAGTGGGATGTGGCAAGGGAAAGCTTCTCCTTACCACCACCGGAAGCACCGCGCCTACCAGCTGTAGGCTTTGCTCTGCGTTTACTATAGAAGGCTTTGGACGGCCCTTCATATTTGTTAGGCCCTTGGCGAAAAGTTATCGGGTTCAAATTAGTGTCACCCTTTGCAGACTGAGCAACATGTTGTGGAACATCGTTCTCATGAGTCGTTCCTGTAGGACTGCTTTCTGAAGCTCGATGTGGAGCAGGAACAGCCTCGATACCCATATCCTGGTACAAGGTAGGAACCCGTTTGACGCTTTGGGAAGGTCCATATTGGAGGTCTCCTCCAGGAGCAAACTGGCTTGGAGGTTTAACTCTGATGCTTTGCGGACTACCATGCTGGTCATCGCTCGTTAACTGGTGGACAGTACTGGGTTCAGTGTTGAAACTAGTGCCCGGGCTAAACTTTGACCCACTGTGGATTATTTCCTCTGTCTCGCCAACAGAGGATCCATAATGGCTCAAAGGAGGCTCTGCATCGTGTTCCCAGCTAGGCCCGTACCTTCTGGCATCACTGCCAAGCGAGGAATACTCCGAGGGCTCATATTCGCCGTAAGGACCACTGGTATATTGGCCAGGGTTGCCATCGCTAGGGTGAGGTTGGACGTCGGCGGTTTCGACAAAGAAGCCACCGTGAAGGTCGTCGGGTGGCGAATTAGGACCACTGCTAAAATCATAGCCTTCTTGGCCAGTACCCTGAGGGCTTCCCATTTGTACAGAACCAATGTTTGGTGCGTTTACGTGGGACTGTTGGGCAGTATAGTCTTGCGAATAGCTGAACAGGGGGGGATTGCTGGGGAAGCCGTCGCTAGTTTGAGAGCCAAAGACTGCGTCATATTCGTCGGCAGGAGGTGTAAATTGAATAGGAATGGGTTGGGGACCAACGTGGTGAGCTTCAGGAGCCGGTGGGTTGTAGGCTGGAGGATCTTGGTGGTTCCTGCTGCCATAGAAGGTAGCATGTGTACCAGTCCCTTCTGGGACGCTAACAAAGTGGCCGGGTCCAGGCTTTGGCCCAAGTGGGTAACGTTTGGCTCCACTACTAGCGGAAGGTTTTTGGTTGTCGAATACAGGGTCACTGGCCGCGTTGACACGAGCTTGGAATGGACAGTCAAGCGCAGGTAGACCACTGGCAGCATCTGAAGAAGAAAAGAAAATATTGTAAATGTCACCTTCAAAACAGAACTACATCTAGTCAACTGTGCAAACGCCTTCAAAACATAACTACATAGTTAACTGTGCAGCTGTACCTTTGCTGCTCTCCATGACTTTGACGGAACCAAACCCTGGAATCTCTGATCTGAATATCCGGTCCACAAACAGTTTGGTAACTGCTCTTAGTGGATAGAAGCATCTCACAGTGACCCTATTTGAAATAAGGATTAATAATATGGTGATTAGTAATACAAAACACAACCATGGGTCATTTTGGGTATAACAATTTAAGTAAGTTATGATGAGATAAACATTTATTAAACATAATAAAAACATGCAGCTGAAGTTATTACATCTACACAATCACTTTACTTGAATTTAGAATCCCTGGAGATGAAATCTCCCTCATCAGCGATGAGCTCCCTGTCATGTAGGATCTCATTCTCATACACCACAAAGGAGTCACCCACCTGTAGAGAAAACACATTCATATAAAACATACTACACAGCCCCTTTATACCAGTTAGTCGCATGAACTTTTATTTTGCTACTCTCAACCCAAGCACTAGCTAGCACAGGTAGCATAACAGCTGGGAGAGGCTCCGTCGCTACAGTACATTCAAGAACAGAAAACAAGATGAAAGAGACCGGAGAAGTTACAGATGACTCCCAAATATCTAACGCTAACCGTTATCAATAACAGCCAGCTAGCTCCTTTGATCACCTCACGTTTGCTATAGAGTAAAAACAAAACCATCCGTTAACATGGAAGCTCAAGACATTTCAAGCATCAGCGATGTAACTTTCAGAATGAATGCTTTTGTTCTTGGAAATATACGTTAGCCTGCTCCGTCTCCCAAATATAATCTAGCAGTTTGTAATGACAGCAGCCAGCTAGCTCGCTCGTTCGTTTGATCATCTTACTTTCGTTATGAAGTAAAAACTAAAATCATATGTTAACTTAGGGAGGGGTTCTCCAATAATAGTCTAATAGTTCCCAGTGACTCACAATTGAGTTTTGCCCATCCCTAATCCCAAGCCCCGCCCTCTTTCTTTGACCCATCCAATCACAACTACTGCTTTCTTCAGTCAGATCTATTTAAGTTCTCTTCTTGACCTTCCCAACTTCCCAAGCCTCTTTCAAGCAAAGATAGGACGGAGCTTGGGATAGGTCAATTCCTCTGGAAAAGTCTACAGACCAACTCTAAAAAAGTGACACTTGACGATATAACAAATTCTCGTCTCGCTACTACTCTGGTTTCCAGTGTATAGATATTGACGTTAAGTGCCCCAGATCGTTGGAATAGTACAGAGTAGAGATTCTGGGACAGACGATGTCGTCATACCATCACGTGGGTCCCACAGCTGTTGAGGCTGAAGTGGAACAGAGCTCTGGATTCGTCGGTTTCGCTCGGCCCGCAGTCTCGGTCCAGCAGGGTGGTCCTGCGAGGATCTACCGTCGGCCAGGTCACCGTGGGAGTGGTCACCACGGTCATGATCCCGTCAGTTGAACACACTGAAAACACAAAGTGCCGTTGATGTTACGTCTACGTGATCAAATCCCGAGAGCCTAGTGATTGGGCTGCACGATTCTTGCTAAAATGAGATTTCACATAATTGAGATTACGATTCTCATTTTATCATTATTTAAAAAAAAAAAAAGTTAAAAATGTTTTTGAATTTTTTTGAAGTGAATTTTTTTTTTTTTAAATAGTCATAATTTAGAAATGAGATCACAGGTCTATGAATCGAGATCACGATTTCTCTTCATTAATCGTGCAGCCCTACTAGTGATAATAATAGGGCACTCTACTTTCCCCTAGCCGTTGAAATATCAGATCTCGGCAGAAGCATGATGGAAAATCTGAAATAATAATTTCTCTATTTCAGACTGAGGGCTATAACTTCTCTTTACCATAGAAAAAAGAAAAGGTAAACATTGCACTTTATTTGACAAGTGTTCCGAACATTTTGAGACTAGAATTGACATTTCTCTGACATGTAGATCCAGCGAAAAACAAGTGTGTTTGAGACGTGTCCAGCATTAGACAGTGGTAACCATAGCACCAGTAAAGGCCCCGCCCACTGAGGAGACAGTGGTAACCATAGCACCAGTGTAAAGGCCCCGCCCACTGAGGAGGCAGGAACTGTTCCATATTCACCCTGTCGGCGCTACTTTTGAATTAGTCATCTTTTCTAATCTAGTATCTTTGGTCAGACCCATGGAACACCAAGAAGCAGAAAGACCCATCACAAAGCATACGGCGAAGTCTGGGAGAAACCAGACATTGCCCTCAAGACTGGTTCATAGTTCAAACGCGTGAACACTTCCAACTCCTGGCTTAATCCAAGCCCACAAGTCGCTCAGACCATCATTACCATGTGGCACCAATGCAAGACTCAACTTGTGATGTCATCAGGTATTGCCTATACCCTAGGCTCCGTAGTTACCCATACTGTACGAACTTTGAACTCCGTTGCCTATATACTGTACTCAATTTATACCCATCTACTGCTTTCACCGTCTACAACTGCCCTACACTGTAATCATAACTACCTACCTCATACTATAGTCTACCAGGGCCATATAACTATGATAGCATGTACAATAGTGCTGTATATACCCAAATTCCCCCAAGGGGATCAATAGAGGAAGATATTATCTTACGAGTCCACAGAGGCAGACGGCTGAAACGTGGATGTCTTCTAGCCATTACCGTGCTAAATCAACTAACGTTAGCGTGGCTTGGCTAGCAACATCCCGGCAGCCCGCATTTACCTGCGCAAATACGAGCAGTCAGTGTTCCAATGCGCTACGCTAGGGGCGAGTGGCGTGGTTTTGCCAAAGACAGGAGGCTAGAAGGCATCTGCGCTACAGCAACGGAAGGAGCACTATGTGCGGCGTTGCCTCCTGGGAAAAGCTAGATGAGGTCTCAGCAGCTTCATGAATGAGGACAGTGGCTTGGCAGGTAGAGCAGTCGTCTTGTAAAGCGCTTTGGATAAAGGCTGCAATATAAACGCACCATTTACCATCATGTATGGACCTCATTACCTATAAGCTTCTCGGTTTTGAAAAGACAGCGCTTTGACGTGGAGCTTTGGACCTCCAGAGTCTTGGAGTCTCTTGAAAGTACATAGAATGTACCGTAGAAATTCTGCAAGTTGATATTCTGAAGAAAAGGGAAAAGAAAAGATCATAACATTACCGATGAGACACTATTATCAATTCAACAACTTTGCCAAATGTAGATGACCACTGGTAGGGGTGGGAATCACCAGAGGCCTCACGATAGTATCACGATACGATAGTAGAGATTCAAAATATATTGATATTAATATTGGGATTTATTACCTTTTTTTCAACCGCACCTTTTTTCAACTGCAAAGTAAACATGTTTTATCTAATAATAAAATAAAGTTCAGTCTGTTCATCTCACTTCAATAATTCTTATAGCGGCAAATGGGATTTTCTCAAGCAGACGGATGTCAACAATAATCTGTGTTGCATGTACCTGACAAACTGAACTGTTTGTATTAGTCATATTCCAACTTTGCACATTGTGTGTGTGGACTAGTGTACTATTACAGGTATTGAAATGAACAATGCAACTTCCTTATAATTTTTTTTAAATTTGCATAATAAAATATAGATACTTGGTGTCCTTGTATCGATACAGTATCACATGCAAAGTATCGCGATACTATACTGCATCGACAGGCCTGGACTGGCCATCTGGCATACCGGCATTTGCCCGGTGAGCCGACGCATATTTGGGCCGTTATGATTTGATAAAAATAAAAATGTATAACATTTTTTTTTCTTTTCTCATTTGGTCAACGACCGGCCCACTACTAGGCTCCATTGGTACTGACCGACACTGGGCTGGCCCAATCACATATCTTACTAAGCAAAGCACCCCCCCGCCAGTCGTGCAGGTACATGACAGAGGGGGGCTGTGGTACATGACTGAGAGGGGGCTGTGGTACAGGACTGAGAGGGGGCCGGTACCATGTATTGGTACTGACTAACACTGGGCTGGCCCAATCACATCTCTTACTACTACTGCCTACTTATGCATTAGCCTACAGGGAAAAACACATTCACCAGCCAAGTATGGTAATAAGGTAACTATTAGGATATATATGGTATGGATTACTTACTCTTATAACTTATTATTATCTGTGGTAGCTCTAGTCTCCACCTACACAAATTGTTTTTGTGCTGTCCATTGATCATGCACCTTCACGTGGTAGGCACATTAACTGTAGGTCAAACTCTCCAAACAAACACACCATTGATTTAATTGCCATATAAATCACATACAAAGATCTAACAATTACTCCTCTCTGAACATGAAACAAGGTGATCTATTAACTGTGTAAACCTTAATCTGTATGAACTGAGTAGTTAGTATCAAATGAAATAAGATGGAACAGCTCCATGCATTCATTGAATAAACAAATATTTGCTCATTACCAGTATGGTATTGTTTAAAATTGTACAGCTTTTTGCACATCTTTGTCAGGGAATTCCAACTATTCTGGACCTGAATGTACCAGTTAATTGTAATCATCTCTCCTTATGTCTAGTCAAGCCAGGTTGTGGAGGAGAGAGACAGGGATGAACAGGCTATAGACTACTTTGCCCATCCCGAGCCTGCTATGATGCAGGTGTTTTTACATCACCACCCAAAACAATATTCAGCCAAGAGTGAGTGTGTACACTGGTCCACTTGTCCATGGCACTTACTACCCAGCTTTGTAGTGGTTTGGGGGAATAGTACAGTAGGTACGCATATTTAAGGGGACCGCAAGGATGGTGTACTGGTGGGTGGTGTCCGACAGGATTATGGTGGGCCGGTCTGGGCCAAAAATGCCAGGGCTGATTTTTGGTCCCAGTCCAGCCCTGTGTATCGATATGTTCCCCCACCACTACCGACCAGTCGCGTTGTACCTCGTAGGTGTAGCCGACTGAGAACAGCGGGACTTCCAAGGTGACGCTCTCGCTGTCGTTTCGTAGGATGTAGCCCCGCTGTGCCGCCAGCTCCGGCGTGAGGTTCTCGTGGGCGACGCCGATCTCCCACACACTGCCCAGTCTCTGCTGTTTGGCCATCTGGAAGATGATCCCTCCCTCCATGCAATCAGCATAGAGCTCGGGGGGGACTTGGGTTCAGGGGGCAAGAATAGAATAGTCTTATTTAAAAAAAGGACCAGTTTACCAAATTTCAACCCTTTAAAAAAAAATAAAGGGAACACTCCCAACATTACGGGAAATGCATTTACAGTCTTCTCCATAGTGAAAGAAGAGATTCCCCTGTGCGTTCAGTAGAACACTATCCGGCTGCAAGCTAGCAGATCCGGACAAGCTAGCCTAGCCGTTGGCCCAATACACCTCTCCTGGAGTTCTGTGCTAGGCTAGTTGGTCCGTATCCACTTCCATTCATTTGTGCCAAGCTAGCTTTCAGCCAGAGAGAGGACATTTGTATCCCATCTTCTTGTGCGACTCTGGAGAAGGGTTTTATCCCCTTCACCATGAATTTGTACTGAAGCTACCAGAACTCACATGCGTTGGGAAGTTGCACCACTACAGACGTGTGATGATAGTAGGGCTCTTGCTGGGGCATGATGTATAACGTGTAGTTCAGGTCCAGTGAGTACTGCAGGAAGCCGTCACCTAGATACTGTGGGGACGGGGATGAAGTGTCGAGACTCATCATTGATGAAACTAGAAGTCTTGAGATGTGTCATTGATGAAACTAGAAGTGTCGAGTCATTGATGAAACTAGAAGTCTTGAGTCATTGTTGAGTCATTGATGAAGCTAAAAGTGCTGAGACTAGTCATTAATATCCCGATACCAGTTTCAGGTCCAATACTGTGTGGTACTCTGCATTGTATATATTAAACACTTTTGTCTACGTACTCGACTTCTATTTTATACTCATCTATTTTTATCTAGCACAATCTCTGGAGCAAAACAGAAAGAAGCATTTTATTTAAAAGTATTCTGTACTTTTGCATGACAACTAATAAAGAAACTTGAAACTACTCGGATACTACTACTCCGTGCCATGTTTCGGTCTACTGCGCATGGGCGTTGGGCGTGAACGGCTCACACACATTACATGGCACTGTTGCCGGCGAGTTTTCAAAATGAAAACCCCCCCTGGAGCGTTGCCGCTAGGAAAAAACTAAATTGCCTGCCAAAAACGCCGTTGCCTTTTAACTTGGGCATGCAAAAACTGACCAAACAGGGTAGGTGTGAACTTGGTGTACTTGGTCTGAACAAAAGGGTTCTGGTAGATGTCCCTAGTTTAGATATGATTAACTCACCGTCCTGTAGACGACCCAGTCTTCAAAGGGGACCTGCAGCACGTAGCCGTGGGTACCGTTGCCACTAGGAACGTTAGCGATGCTGTATCCGTGTTCAGCGGCGTCGCTGATGGAACGTGTTCTGGCGTTCATCACGACCTCCACTAGAGCCACGTCGTGAGGGATGTTTCCCAGGTACACCGTGAACGCATGCTCAGCAACCACGGTCTCTGCACATAAACAATAAAAAGATGAAGACGTTTTCTAGTGAAGGAACGTCAGCTAAGAGTTCGTAGAGTCCTAGAGTCCTTTCCTAGGCCTGTATATACTTCAGAATAGGGAGGTGTAGGAGTTACGTCATTGTCGTTTTTACGGCCAGTCCACCTCTTGAAATTGCAACGCATTTCTAAATCGTCTCGTTTAAAACGAATAAAGCGTGAACATTTTGTGCGGTGTACCTTTGTGCATATTCAGCCACAATCTATAGCTCAACATGAAAATATTCGCAATTTTCGTACGAATTTTATTTCAACCAAAGATGCTTAAACCATAACGTTGGTGATAGAAGGGAACTCATTTTGTGCAAAAATGGAAAGCTTGCCAATGTTCATGAGGCAGAATTGTTACAATAATCCATTTTCCCAATGATAAATCCCTATATGGGGTGGACCTCGCGGGCGGTCCAGAGTGACGTCAGACTACACCTCCCTATACGGGTGGACCTCACGGGCGGTCCAGAGTGACGTCAGACTACACCTCCCTATAGGAAAATGATCTAGAAAGAGGAGTTATTTTATTCCTCTATAAAAGGGGATGATACAAATAGTATAGTACACTTACTATAACCATGTACTCCCCTTAGTCTATAATTTTAGGATGCATGATTGACTTGTTAACATGTAATGCATTTGAATAATTGTCAAATAAACTAAACTAAACATACGGTCGATGGTGAACGGGGGAGATGTTTAGGGCGGTTTCCCCGAAGCCTGTTTTTGGGCTTCAAACTTAGTCAGGGTTTTTCGAACGGACATTCGAACCTTAGTTAATAGATTCTAAAAGAATACAATTCTAACGTTTTTTTTGTCAGGGTTTTTCGAACGGACATTCGAACCTTAGTTAATAGATTCTAAAAGAATACAATTCTAAAGTTTTTTTTTTATAAATATCCTCAAAATAAATCCTCAATTTGAATAGATTAAATTAGTCTTTTTTTTATTGAATCAACTTTCTTTAATTAATATAACTATACTATAATATTAGTGTAGCCTAATCTTTATCTGAAACTGTGAAGAAAAACCCCATTGGTTTTAAACGGAATGAATAGAAACATAAAAAAAATTAAATGTATAAAAAAAAAATTGAATTCGAATGTTGATTTAGAATTAGAACGCCAACGTAACGAACGAACGAACACACGTTTGAACATTTGGGCTCAGCCCTACTAGAGATGTTACGTACGGTCGATGGTGAACGGCTGTTGGCACCACAGCGGCGTGTCGACCACCCTGAGCAGCCGGTGTCTGGTCTCCACCGAGGTGCCGTCGCTGAACGCAGAGGAGAAGACGTGCTCGTAGAACAACAGGATCACGTACGTCTCCCTGTAGACGTTGTCCATCACCAAACTCTGGGAGAGACGACAACATGGAAGGTTTTACATTTAAAATGACAGTGGAAAGTTTTACATTTAAAATGACAGTCAGTGGTTAGGTTAGTAGTCGACCGATCCGAGTTTGTCCTAGGCCTGTCCCCGACTAAGAATTTTTTTTGGGGGGGGGGGGGGGTCGTTCAATTTGGGCGACAGTCTATTGAGTGGTAGTAAAGACTGCAGAGTGGAGGGACTGGGAGACCCATGTTACTGACCAGACACTCTATATCAGTGATAGCTGTTTACTGCAGAGTGGAGGGACTGGGAGACCCATGTTAGTGACCAGACACTATATATCAGTGATGGCTGTTTACTGCAGAGCGGAGGGACTGGGAGACCCATGTTACTGACCAGACACTCTGTATCAGTGATGGCTGTTTACTGCAGAGTGGAGGGACTGAGAGACCCATGTTACTGACCAGACACTCTATATCAGTGATGGCCGTTTACTGCAGAGTGGAGGGACTGGGAGACCCATGTTACTGACCAGACACTCTGTATCAGTGATGGCTGTTGGAATGTAGAGCTATTAAACACTTTAAACAAAGATTCGTCACTTGGTTAGTTAATGATTTCCATGTTGTACAAGTTATCTCTGCACCTCTTTATCATCATGAACAGGCTGGATGAGCTGGTCAGGAAGGCCAGTAACGTGGTAGGGGTGGAGCTGGACGATGGTGGTGGAGAGGAGGAGCCTTGCTAAGCTCCATGCCATCAGGGACAACCCCTCCCACCCACTATACACAGACTTGGCTGACAGGAGGAGCATGTTCAGTACTAGACCAACACTCCCAAGATGTAGCACTGAACGGCACAGGAAGTCCTTCATTCCGACAGCCATCAGACTTTACAATGCATCACTACTATTTTCCTGGACTTTTAAAATATTGGAAAAGCGCTATATAAATCCCGGACCGTATTTTATCATAATCATTTTATTCTTAGGCTTATTTTAACTCTGGAATGGTCTGGAGGAGAGTATAAAATTAAGCAATAATATCAATAAATTTAAAGGTAGCTATAAACGAGAACTTATGGACACAAGAGAGAGCAGCTTGAACAGTAATGTGACTGCCTAATACATATTTCTCATTTGGATATATAAAAAAAAAAAAAACTCATTATTATTTTTATTTGTATTAAATTATAATGTCAAATATTGTAAGGAAGGGGCAGGGCTTGATACGTTTTTTTTACCCCCCCCCCCCCCGTTCCTTCTGGAACACTTATTGTATGGAAATAGTCTTTGACTATTTACCTTTTTGTTTTTTTAAAACTTATTTTATGTTTCTATGTTCAAGACGAATAAAAATCAAATCAAATAAAAAAAAGGTCATGTGGCAAAAGAACATTTTAATTAAATAAACCGATCAATTAAGTCAAGAAAATACCAGGACTAGTCCTGAACGAGTCGCCTCACCCTCCTGTAGCCTCCCTCTGCACCGAAGGGCACGCTGAGCCGCACCAGGGGCCCCTGGACCTCCAGCTTGAAGCCCCTGGCCTGGGCCGTGACGCGGTCCAGCAGGCGGCTCTCCACGCCCACACGCATGCTGCTGCTCCGGAAGCCCACGCTGTCCCGCAGCAGCGAGCTCATCACCACCGGGATGTCCCAGGAGAGCCGCGCCCCGTCGAAAGAACCGGAATCTGAAGAATAATAATAAATTTCATTTATATAGCACACTTTAAACTCTGTGAGCTCTCAAGGTGCTTCACAGCAGAAGGAAAATTAAATAAAACATAATAAAAAGGTTTAAAACATTTAAAATTAATAAGATCAAATAAAAAAAAAACATAGGAGCAGGTTCAAATACAGGCCCTAGTGGAAGGCAGCGGTTTTAAGGCTGGCCTGGAAGCGTCTATATTAAAGGCGGCCCAAGAGTGCTTCCGCGTTTCTCTGATTGGCCACGACGCCCATGTGACCGCGGCTTATCGCGGCGTGCGGCAGAGCGGAAATAGGCTGCTGCTCCGGCGAAAGAAAGACAGGCATTCTATTGCCATGCTCTGCGACAAACTCTAACCAACTCCGAAAGAATGCCTAAACTTAACTAGCGAAAGAAAGACGCTAGTTACGTTTATATAGAGAGATGATAAATTAATTAAACGTAAAAAAAAAAAATTAAAGTGATTCGAACTTGTCACCAACTGGACCGCAGGCTCCACAGCAAGCTGAGGAACGAGTTGAGCTAACCATCGATGTTAAAACAGGGGGGATTACGAATGCATAACGCCGCGGCAACCTATGCGCCGCTGCCGCTCCGCCGCTGCCGCGGGGGCGTGCTAGGCGTGCTGTCACGTGGGCGTCATGGCCAATCTGAGAAACGCGGAAGCACTCTTGGGCTGCCTTTAATATATAAGCGGCCTGCAAGGCAGCAAGGGAGCCAGAGGCCTTGATGGACCCTGGCAGCGGATTGCACAGGCGCGGGCCCAGTGTGTTACAACGATCGTGTTTGGTGCCATTTCCCCCCCCCCCCCCCCCCCCCCCGATACAGTACATGATGATGAACTTTATTTGTATGGCACCTTTCATACAAGGATTGCAGCCCAAAGTGCTTCACAGCAGTAATGTAGACATAAAATTGCAATTTGTGATGATGGATCAGACATCATACGCCTCATAATACCACACTTAGTTCGCACTGCGATTGGCTGAGATCCAAATGATCAGATTATCATTCTCAGAGCAGCGCGACTTCCATTTACATTCTGTCGAGGCGTCGCAATCACTAGTGTATACATTAACTGGTAACCTAGCAACTCCTTCAGTCACGGCCACATCCATCTTTCCATCCTACACCGGTAGAAAAGCATTAATTAATTATGAATAACGTTAAACTATTGATTAAAATAGCACTTTGTGCTATAGACTCTTTTACAGTCTCAAAAACTGTTTTGGGATGTGTGCACAACTTGGTTTCAGAAAGCTCCAGGGACAGTCCGTGGATGAAACCATATATATGGCAAAAGGCTGCATTTATATATATAGCACTTTTGTCCAAAGCGCTTTACAATTTGTTCCTCACATGTTACCCATTCGCTCACCGATGACGGAGGTACCAACCTGCTCATCAGGAGCAATTAGGGGTTAATCATCTTGCTCAAGGACAATTTGACAAGCTGCCCAGGAATCGAACAGGGAACCTCCGGACTACCAGATGACTGCTCTACCTCCTGAGCCACTGTCTCACCATATTACGGCTGACGACTTCTATATATATATATTTTTTTTTTTATTATCTTTTTTCTCCCCTCCCAATGTTAGTCGTTATGCCAATTCCCAATCCCCTTCCTGGTCGTTGCGCACTCTACCGTCGGTCCGGGAGGGCGGAGACTATCACATGCTTCCTCCGACACATGTGTACCCAGCCCACCGCTTCTTTTCACCTGGCAGCGCGGACTCTCACTGGGGGAGTGCAACGTGTGGAAGGTCACACTACCTCTCCCAGATCCTTCCCTCGCTGTGCAGGCGTCCCGACCGAACTGTAGGAGTCGCTGTTTACAACGACCAGGACCCACCCACCGGCTTCCCTCCCGCTGACTCTGCCAATCGAGCCAGTATGACGGCCGGCCAAGCCGGAAGCAACGCTGACAGCTGGATTGGCTGACAACTTAAATTATGCTTAACCCTCTCACTACCACACTAGACTGTTAACCTTTCACTACAGAAGGTTAACCTCTCACTACAGAAGGTTAACCTCTCACTGCCACACTTGGAGGTAGAGCAGTGTGATGACTAGTATGCACTATGCACAAATAAGACATAAATACAATTTCCAAGCATTGTGAAAGTGTAAATAAAACAAATGCAATAACACAAACAAACACAGTATACAGCACACCTGCATATATCATTATCCTACGTGACTAAAGCCATTTCTTCATATCTCGTTTAAAATTTCTTTCGGAGTCGATACTTTTTATGGACACTGGCAGTTTATTCCACTCACAGGCTGCAGAGTACCGAAAGGCAGGCATCCCCCCCCCCCCCCCATTGAGCTCTTGAAATGGCAAAGGTTGATGTTAGTTACTTACTGACGCTGCAGGCTATAGAGATATCAATCATGACCACCATCAGCTTCTGCCTGAAGAACAAGGTCGCTCGAAGGAGCTCCACTGGAACATCTTCCACCTTGTGGGATAGATGGAGAAAACGCACCGGTGCAGGATTTTTAGGAAACTTTATATACTTTTACTCTACTACATTTCAAGGGAAATATTGTACTTTTTACGCCACTACATTTATCTGAACCCAACCCATTTATCTCAAAACTAAGCTAAAAACCCACCTGTTCACACTTGCCTTCACGCAACACGGCCCCGCTCCCAAGTAGCCCACCCCTGACTCTTTTCTTTTAAGCCACAGATCCCGTTTCGTTTTGTTGTTGGTTTGTTAATTTCAACCAATTGGACAGCACCTTGCTTCCTTTTTTATCTCATTTGTTTTTTCCTGTCGTTACTATACACAAATAATTTATTTTTATTTTTTATTTAAAAAAATATATATATATTTTTCCACCCTTTCCTTGTACAGTGTCATTGAGTCTGAGAAAGGTGCTTCTCTTAAAATCTAATTTATTATTATTATTATTGAACCCATCAGATTAGTTACTTTGAAGAAAATGATTTTGCATAGAAAACATAATATACAAAATAGAAAATGTATGAAGATTACCTGTCAACTTCATGAGGACCTAATCAGAGCAGCATAACTGGACCACATACCACTTTAACATAACCTTTAGAGGTCAATGGATACACAAACGTCATGTAGAATGTGTACTTTTACTTTAGATACTACATTCAATAGCAAATACAACTTTTACTTAAGTCGAATTTAAATGGAGGACTTTTACCAGCGTACTCATTTATTTGAGTATTTCTACTTTTTTTTTATTTTTTTTATTATTGCAAAACAAAATTATTAAAAGTCAGTACTCAACACACAATGCATAATGAAACTAACAATTAAGATGGCCAAAATGACATGCAAGCACAGAAACAGAAAGCAAAAAAAATATATAATAATACTTTACAGTATACAGTGTATATCCAACGAAATTACCAATTATACCAATGTCTTATACAGGATATACCCCCAATACCTGTTATCTAAAACCCTACACACATATGCTCCAGCTCGAACCCCCCCTATTAGTATAAGAGTATTTCTACTTTTACTTGTAAAGGAACAGTGTACTTCTTCCACCACTGTCAATTTGATACTTTAAAATAAAGCTGAAGAATTGTGAATTTTGTGATAATGCGCTAAATGTCACTCAGAGGTAGCCGTCCATTTCTTTACGATACGGACACGTCTGAAATGGCTTCGCTTTCCCAATAAGCTCGCATGAAATGGCATCTAGGAGTGTCGTGTTCATAGGCGCCTACATAATGGAGCAGTCGAAGCAGGTGCCCCACCACTATTGAGCTTGGGGGGGGCAAACTTGTGCTTTTGCTCCTCCACTTTTTGATCATATGAATATATAAATCTAACCATAACTACGTAATTTCAATCAAATTAATAATACGCAATGACACTTAATAGCAAGTTTTTAAGTTTCCAAAGATTGTGTGACCCCACACATTTAATGGTTTGATCCAGTGCCCCACGGTCTCTCGGCATGACGTATACGACATGTTGGAAAAGGGGAGGCGCCGAGGCGGCTTTTTCGAATGCCTCGTTTGGCGTTTCAATGAAGAAAAGTTTCAGGCTGGATATTGGATAACATTGTGACTTTGTGAGGATTATTCTTCGGCTAGTCCATTCACAAGTTGCTACTGCTGCTGGGGATGTGAACGGAGGTGCTTCGGGAAAATTATTATTAGTAATTGAGTTTTATAGTGAAAAGAGCAGCTTTATTTTGATCAAGATTGAAGGCTCTATATTGCACACACAGGTGTTCATTAAATGTAAAAAAATCTGCCGTGGAGGGGGTCGTACCGGACCCCCTCCAAACCACCAATTGCAAAAAAATTAAATAAAAAATCTTGCACCCCCACTTTCAACTATAACTAGGCGGCCATGGTTGTAGACAGTAGAGGTTGAGTACTTTATTATCTAAAAATGGTAAGTTAGTGTTGTGTTCACTCATAGTTAGACAGTAGAGGTTGAGTACTTTGTGATAAATCACATCCGCACTACAAGTGATTTAGATGAACTTCACAACTCTAAATACATGGGCTGTAGAGAATTGTTTCAAAACAAGACTTTGATGGTCTCTTCAGTGCAAGCGTTAAAACTGTATTTCCCCTGGGAGCTCCAGTAGCTCACCGCGTACCTCGAACGCTATTTCGGCGTCGGGGACAACCGTGCGCGTCACGGATCTGGGGTAGCGAGTTCGACTCCCGGACTAGCCGTATTTTCTCAGAGTGTCTTTCCCCCCATTCAACCCGTTTCTGTCGGTCATACTTGACCAGAAAAAGCGATGAACGCGAAAAGAACCAGCTGACTGGTCAAAGTTTAAAAAAAAAAAAAATGTATTTCCCCAAAATGTTGGAAGTGTTCCTTTAAGATATTAGGGATGGGCATTTTTAAGACAAATCCAGAGATCGATTGCTCGCATGTTATACTCGAGTGATCGTGTATTACTCATAAAGGGGAAAAATATAATATATAGGCTATATTTTAGAAGACATTTTTTTTTTACTTAATTTTGTTCATTCACGTATATGTTTAAGGAAACCAACAAACAGTTATAATCTTACACATACATGTGAAACAAATGTGTAAAAATATATAATTTAAGATTGATTTTTCTGATAGCTTTAATAGATTACTCACGCCCATCCCTAGTAGATATTAACCCGTTCACTGCCATATGACAAATGGGTTAACACTTTCACAACCACACTACAGAAGGTTAACCCTTTCACTACCACACTACAGAAGGTTAACCCTTTCACTACCACACTACAGAAGGTTAACCGTCTGTAGTGTGGTAGTGAAAAGGTTAACCTTCTGTAGTGTGGTAAATGGCTGCTTTTTTATATACATGTAGCGCTTTTATCCAAAGTGCTTTACAATTTGTTCCTCACATTTTACCCATGCACACACATTCACACACAGACTGCGGCGACCATGCAAGGTGCCAACCTGCTCATCGGGAGCAATTAGGGGTTAAGTGTCTCGCTCAAGGACACATCGACACGCTGCCCGGGAATCGAACCGGGAACCTCCGGATTGCCAGACTACTGCTCTACCTCCTGAGCCACTGTCGCCCCCGGTAGTGAAAAGTGATATAACCGGTGCCGAGCCCAGTGCCGTTTGGCCTCCCCATACCCACCGTCTCCAGCTCTGAGTGAGGCTGCCTGTAGGGCGAGCGGAACACCACCCCTTTAGAGGAGCCCGTCAGCCTGTAGCCCAGCTGGTGCACGTCTCCGACGGACAGGACGCTCCGCTCCACCTCCGCCCCGAGCAACATCACCTGCCAGGCAGAGGTAGCCGTCTTCTGAGCCTGGAGAAGAAGTAGGGTTACCGGGAAGGACATGGAGCAAGCCCAATCTCTTATCAATTTTCAATACATTTAATAATTATATCAATATAAAATTAAAATAAAATGAATTTGTATTGATACAATTATAAGAAAATAAATTGAATTCTTATTGATATATAATTATAAAGAAATAAATGTGGTAACAATTAACAAATTAAATAATGAATTCTTATTGATAAAATGAACAAATGTAAGATTATGAATTCCTATTGATATACAATAAGTATATATTAAATAATGATAATTCAATACACATGCCTCTTTGAGGGACTGGTTTTAGAGGCAACTGGATACTTCAGGGGAACTACACCCAATTTATGAATGACTACATGTGAAAACAAACAACTCTGTCCCTAATCCACAAACTAGAGTACTAAAACTCAAAACTAGTCATGATCTATACATTCTGGAGCCGCTCCATAGACCGTGACTTGGGTAAAGAGGTTCTAGGTGACATGGAGAGCACCCAGGGGAATGTTCTGTGGACATGGAGAACACTACTATTGAATCAAGCTGGTTTGTGTATTAAAAAAAAATTCAGTCTATGGAGCACCCCAGACTTTATACCCGATGACATCACACGCTTGAGGTGGGGCATGGAAACATCATATTAGAATTATTAATTTTGTTGGTGTTCCCATTTAACCACTTCTATCTTCAGAGATGTGCCCTGTGCGAGAGTATCTTCAGACCCAGGCTTGTTGGATTATTTACCACAGAGAACGCGGCCTGCCATGCTTCTTTAGAGGTTCCGTGACTGGCTTCACAAGGGGCATCTCTTCTCACGTTCACCTGTAGAGACGGGTGGAGATCATACGATACATACAGGTGTAAATCACATGGAGGGAGGTGGTCAGTATGGCAGATCAGAGGCGGTTTAGTCAGTTTAAACTCAGGTCATGGCAGATCAGAGGACTTTACCTCCATGTAGTTCTCCTCACAGGTGACCTCTCGCTGGGACCAGGGCAGTGGCAGGGCGCAGGTCTTCGACAGCGGATAGGTCAACCATTGTCCCTCAGCATTTGTGACAATAATGTTCAAGTTGAAGGTGAACGTTTCGTCATTCTGGGGGGAAATAATTGCCGGCAAGTAAATGAGTCAAGACAGCTTAAGACAGAGCAAGTGTCCTAAAGTTAGTCATTTCAAGGCTGGTTATGGTAGTAGATGACAGTCACGGCTGGTCATGGCAGGTCTGGACTCTGGACACACCTGGTTCTCAGTGTGGCAGGAGAAGTAGGAGGCTCGGAGGGTGGTGCCGCCGTCCATCTGGAAGGTGCTGACGGTGTAACCACAGCTCGTGGCATGTTGTTCGTCTATGGAATGAACTCCAGTTCCATCTGCAACACAAGACGTCAAATCACGTTTGTTAAGATTAAAAACTGGACTTTGAAGAAGTCTTTATTCATTGCAACAGTCATGACACACATTTGTGCTCAACCCATCCCGTCGTCCTTCCCCTTAAGGGCAGCTGGGAGGAGTCATGGGTTGCGGCGTGGGGCCGCACCCAGGGACCAATGCAAGTGCCCCGTCAGTCAGGGACGCGACATCGATCAGTCATTGGGTTTATTATATCGGGAGGGGAAACCCTTGCGAGCACGAGGAGAACATGCAAACTCCACACAGAAAGGCCTGGGGAGATACCCCACCTGGGTACCTGGCAACTCGGTCCCCAAGCGGAAATCAAACCCAGGACCTTCTTCCTGTGAGGCGACCACCACTGCACCACCGTGGCTGTATAAAATAACTCAAACAAGTCAGAGTCTGCACCTTCCGAGTCCAAATGCAGTCAATGCTAGAGTCCAAGTCCGAGTCATCAGTGCTCAAGTCGAGTCACAAGTCCTGGACTCTACAACACTGCTTCCACCACCCACCTACGGCCTCAAACTGTGGGGCAGCCCCCGTCGCAGGAACGCGCACCCAGAGATAGCGATCCCGACATTCGGACTGGATACCGGCGTCTGGATAGCCTGCATGAAAACACCAGATCAGTGAATACGGACACATAGATCCATCAAACGTCAGCTAGATATTGGGCTACAAGACGTTGGGTTTACTTGGGTAGAGTTAAGAGTTAGTTTGTCTGGAGATGTTTTAGACATGATGTGGGTCATGCAATTAGCTCCAAAACATTGATTGTTTAGTTTATTCGGATCCCCATTCGCCGTCGCCTAGGCAACATCTATTCTTCTTGGGGTCCACATAGAACAAAACAACCTATATTTCCAAAGATTTAACAAGAGAAATTAATTACGAGTCAAACACAAAGAAAGAATGGACACTTTCAAATAAAATGGGATGTTAAGAAAGACAGTGTAACAAGGATAATAAAAACAAAATTCTAATAATCAAGAATCATAGAAAAGAATAACAGTCCAAGAACAACTTCAAATCAAATCTTAAGAATAAAGAAAAATAAACTATAATACAAAGACTAGTGTAAAGATTAGTGCTACACTGCCCCCTGGCTCATGTACATGAACTGCGTTACAGCAACACAACCGTTTCTTCAGTTATGAAACCAATGATTTATATATATATATTTTTTTTTACAAAAAAAAAAACGTTCAACTACCTACACATGTCATTTCATACTCAGATTTATTTGGAAACAGCTACAAACTGATGTTTCAAATTAGCTAGCTTCATACTGGAGGTAAATTATGTCATACAGCGACGTATAGGAACAGCAATCAGGATAAGAGATGCATTTTAAAAGTTGCTCCAGATTTTTGCCAACTACTAGACATTTCACCAAAGACAATGCAGACTTATTTTGCAGACTTAGTTTTATGAGTGTAAATTAGTAGTTTGTTCAAATGTGAACGGTACCCAACCCTAAAGATAAGACATCCAACTTTTTCTCTGTGCATTCAGGACAGAGATCTAGTTGCATGATGGTCCATCTTAGCACAAGAACTGGAAGCAGGAGGAATCTACTGGTTTAGCTCCGTCAAAACCACACAGATACAACGTTTTGGAAGGTGCATTACTTCACTTTTGATTAGATTCAAATGTATTGTCATTATACAGCACAAGTATTGTACAACAAAAGGAAACCAGAACGCAAATGTAACAATAGTAAAGTGCAATAGTGACATACAATGTACAGGCGATTAAACTGGGTATAAAATATGTGAATTAGTACTACAGAGTATAATGCCAATTAGATGCACGTACATATGTACAGTGATACAGGTATAAAGACACTACGGTAAGGTATGGTATATGTACAGATATAGTATCTACAGAGATGTAAAAAGGATTATATGCAGATATGTTTACAGATATATATATATACGGTATACAGCATTATTGTACATGCCATCATACAGTGTATAAGTAGGTAGAAGAATTATATGCAGGTATATTCAGACAGATAAATATATGGAGCTAGCTGCTCCCTACCGCTTCCACGCTTTGTGCTAAGCTAGGCTAGCTGCTTCCACGCTGTGTGCTAAGCTAGGCTAGCTGCTCCCTACGGCTTCCACGCTTTGTGCTAAGCTAGGCTAACACGCATCTGGATCCCTCTGTACCGGACACAAATTAAACGATATCCCGTGTTCTTGTCAGACTCTTTACAAGTCAATAATGAATGCCACATTACAGGTCACATTGCTTTCCGTTGACATTCCATCAGAACATTCAGTCAGTGAAAACAGTCCTACCTTCCAGTCGAGTGTCACCGTTTACTCTTCCAACGGATTCCAAGCAAAGCAATGAGATTCTGGGGAACAAAATATAAATTTTACCATATTGTTTTCTCATTTAAATGTAATGAAAAGCCCGTTTGACCAAGGTTCTTAAATAAGTACGGCTGAAGTAAATATTTGGGGGGGGGGTATAATCAACTCACCCAATACAAATGCCAAGCATTATAGCCATTACTTGGCTATGTAGCAATCACCTGCTTGCTGAAAAAAACAAGTTAGCCAAACCTAAAGAAAGTAAATTCACCCGGGAGGACACCACTGTCTCTCTCACTGCTGGGAAGGAAGGGGACGCAGGACTTTCTTTTCTAACCAGACACAGGTGGCCTAATCACCCTGTGACAGATTGCCATGGAAACAAGGCAGGGGGTGAAATTGCAACCAAGGTGTGACTGATTGAGCTTGATTGCAGGTGATTGTGATTGTTGCCTGAACCACTGTTGCCTGGGATTCACTGTGGTCTGTGGAGGATAATTATGTCACAGTAGTTTATCCAGCAGGCCGGCCTGGTTGGTAGAGAGACTGATGGAGATCAAGTTCAATCCCTGTGAGCCAATGTTTCCTGTTAACCCTTTCACTGCTGCACTACCAAACGGTTAACCCTTTCACTGTGACACGACAGAAGGTTAACCCTTTCACTGCCACACAATACAGAAGGTTAACCCTTTCACCGCCACACGGCAGCAGGTTAACCCTTTCACTACCACACTACAGAAGGCTAACCCTTTACTATCACACTACAGATGGTTTCTGTAGTGTGATAGTAAAGGGTTAACCTTCTGTAGTGTGGTAGTGAACGGGTTAAAGTGAGCAAGACACTGGGCTCCCGTCATGTGAAAAGGATTCCACGCTTGTTCCCTGTGATGTGTCTTTTTAGCATGTAAGCTAGTGATTCTTTCTTTCTTTCTTTCTTTCTTTCTTTCTTTCTTTCTTTCTTTCTTTCTTTCTTTCTTTCTTTCTTTCTTTCTTTCTTTCTTTCTTTCTTTCTTTCTTTCTTTCTTTCTTTCTTTCTTTCTCTCTCGAACATTTACATTAAAAGATAAAACAATAAAACGGTAAAAGATAAAACACCAAACGTAAAAGATACATCAAACGATCTCCACCAGAAACGATAATAACACTAATGGGACGTGTTGGAGAAGGAGCAGGGAGAAAAGCGAGATGCTTATCATATTGTCATATTAAATAAAATAATACAATAAAATAATAATCTTATTATTAATCTTGGTGCTCTAGTGGGACATCTAGTGGCTGAATGTTACCTACAGCGCCTCTAATGGCTCAGAGTGACTCAGCTCTGACCTCTGACCTCTGTCCCCAGGCCCGGCGAAGACTCCAGTGCTCGGCAGTGGCTTCCACACCAGTGTTGGGAAGGAGTCGCGTGCCCAGACGCTGCAGAACGGTGAGTCGTCAGCTGCCCTCTGGCTCTCAGGACAAGATAAGTCAAGTCATTTATCTATTTATATAGCGCATTTAAAAGCTCAAAGAACAAACAAAAAACTGCATTTAAACGTGAATTGTATCCTTTTAAATGCCCTTTTAAAAAATAGTGCTTGGAAAAGTACTTGAAAGTCCTTGAATTATATTTTGCAATGTCTGTGGGAACCCTGAGTAACTATAAAAATGTAAAACTATAAACATAGTCACACAGTGTAACAGAGCACAATAGAACATGACAAAAGACAGGATGGACAGTCAATACAGGAGTAGGGGCACAAGACACTAGGCGTATACAACAGACGATACAGTATGACATAGTACAGTAGACAATATGTTCTGAAAGACTATATTACAGCCAACAATATAGTAAGACATAGGAGAGTAGGACTATGCAAGGCTGTCCCTGAAGCCTGTTTTTGGGATTCGAACTTCGTCAGGGTTTTTTGAACAAACGTTCGAACCTTCGTTTTTAATTAAAAAAATTAAAGAAAATAAAGAATTCAAATAATTTTTTTATATATATATATATATATATATATATATATATATTTCTTTTATATAAATATCCTCAAACTAAATCCTCAATTTGAATAAAGTGCTTAATCTGATTAAATTAGTCTTTTTCTTTTATTAAATCAACTTTCCAGCGCCAGACCCAGCCCAGGGAGAAGCCCCAGCCCAACTAAATCAATTAAATCAACTTTCTAATGAATATATAACTCATCAGTTTATTTTAATACTATAATATTAGTGTAGCCTAATCTTTATCTGCAACTGTGAAGAAAAACCAGAATGAATAAAAAAAAAGAAAAATGTATTAAAAATTTAAAATTCGAATGTTGATTTAGAATTCAAATGCCAACGTAATGAACGAAGGTTCCAACGTTCGAACGTTTTTGGGCTCAGCCCTAGACGGTACGGTAAGACATAAGACACAGGGAATGACAATAGAGTAACTGGACACTGTACAGAGAACACAGAACAGCAACACAAGGGGGACAGAATAAGCACCAGGCTGACAGAGAGACATGTAGAGAGAATGGTAAGCGAGCAGGGATTTATCCTATAGCCAAATGCTATGGAGTAGAGGTGGGTTTTGAGGTGGGACTTAAAAGCATCCACAGAGGGAGCAGATCTTGTGTCTGGGGGGGGGGAGACCGTTCCATAGCCTGGGGGCCACTGCTGCAAACGAGCGGTCACCTCGAGTCGTATTAGACCAGGGGTCTCAAACTCAATTTACCTGGGGGCCGCTGGAGGTAGAGTCTGGGTGAGGCTGGGCCGCATCAAATATATATATATATATGATTTTTTCTTTTCTTTTCTGCAAAATCAACTCTGCCTCTCTTTGTTAACTACAACAAGCAATGCTGTTTGTTATTTAAGATGAGGTCGGACTCGGCACTGACAGATTTGTGTTCATTGTGCTGCTTTTATAAAGCCTCAAATGACGGCTTACAATATTTCATGAAAGCAAAGTGTTTTGTTTGTCTATGATTTTAAAAGGTTTAAACTTTACAGCACTGACAAAGTTGAACAAAGTGCTGTACAAGTCCCACAACATTAAAAAAATATATATATATTTTTTTTACTTTGATGTCAAGTAGGGGCCGCAAAATATCATCCAGCGGGCCGCAATTGGCCCGCGGGCCGCGAGTTTGAGACCCCTGTATTAGACTTAGTGCAGGGGACAGTCAGGAGGGCCTGGATACAGAGTCACAGGGCAGTGAGATCCCACCACTGTCACCAATGTAACCGGGTGGATTTGAACCTGTGACCATAGCGTCCACAGGCTGCTAAAGCAGGGTCCGACCCGTCAGCAGCGGGCGCTGGTTGACCGTGACTGGCGTTAGTCGTTAGCAGTTTACAATAACATATTAAGATCATTCTTTATTGTCTGTTGAAATATAAATATAATTACATGTGAGGGATCTTCTATGATTTTATGGGCCATTCGCAACATAATTGTAGTGAAACCTTCCAGAAATGTTTGGTTGGAATGAGCTACTATAGGAGGTTTGTGTTTTTAGCTAAAAGGATATGAAAATAATAATAATAATAATAATAATAATAATAATGTTATGGTTTGACACCGACCCCAAACGCAAACGGCACAGAGAGAGTAGTTTCAGAGTTAGCCAAAAACTAGGGCTTGTTTATTTTACAGAATAGCAGAAAGAACTTGGTTGAAAACAGTAACAGACTGGGATACAAGCATTTGTGGAATGTTGCTGCTCTGCAGCTTCTCCCGGGGAGGTTACGTCTGAGGAATCTGTCAGTGACGTCAGAGCCGCTCTGCAGAATCCTCCCGGCAGTACTCCAAGGTGGTAGCGGAACAGGGAGAGAGAGAGAGCGGGTTAGCTCAGTGAACAGTTGGGAACAGACAGGTGACAGGTGAAGTGACTTGTCCCAAACAGATAATCCAAGTGACAGAATCTTCGGTGTGAATACACACAGTGAGCAATGTCCCAACAATAATCCAAGTGATAGAATCTTCGGTGTGAATACACACAGTGAGCAATGTCCCAACAATAATCCAAGTGATAGAATCTTCGGTGTGAATACACACAGTGAGCAATGTTCAAACAATACTGAATCCCAATGAACAATCCAAAAAACAGGCAAAGGGTGAGAGACAGACTGAACAAAAAGCAGGATCTTTTCAGTGTTTACACACACGAAAAATGATAGAGTCAAAAGACTGTCTTGCAAAAACTCACCAAAGCGCTGTGCGTAAAGCGAGCAGATCAAACAGGGCGAGCGCTTCGTAACGGGGAACGGGTTGTCCAAACGGAATACTCCTTGAGAGTCCTGGGAGGCAAAGCACAGGGAAAAGCAGGCAACGGAAGGAACGGCAAATGCAGAGAATATATCAGAACGATCCAACAACACTTAATGGGGAAGCAGGGTATATATAAGCAAAAGGAATGCTTAATGACAAGCTGTGACAGCTGCGGGATGAGATTGACAAGCGTGTGGTTGGGGGAGCACCAATCAAACGGCGTCTACAGGAAGAAGCGTGTGAAGAGGAGAATGCAATTAATTAACCGAAAACGTAAAGGAACAGAGCGAGTAGGTGAGCAGCGGACAAAAACCTCACAGTACCCCCCCCTCCACGGGAGCCACCCGGCGACCAGGCCGACCCGGCTCGCCCGGATGGGCACGATGGAAGTCCGTGATCAGGCCGGGATCCACGATGAGCTGTCGGGAGACCCAGCTCCGTTCCTCCGGGCCGTAACCCTCCCAGTCCACCAGGTACTGGAACCCCCGACCCCGCCGTCGAACGCCCATCAACCGGCGGACCTGCCACTGGGGGTGACCGTCCACCATCTCGGGAGGTGGAGGATCAGGAGCTGGAGGCATCAGGGGACTGAGGGAGACAGGCTTAACCCGGGAGACATGGAAAACGGGGTGAATGTGCATGGACGCAGGAAGCTTTAGATGCAGAGCCGCCGGACTGAGTACCTTCAGAACCTCGAAAGGTCCGACGAACCGGGGTTAAGTTTCTTGGCCGAGGACCGAAGCGGGAGGTCCCTCGCGGAAAGCCACACCCTCTGCCCAGGGAGGTACGTCGGCGCAGGAACCCGGCGCCGGTCGGCCCCACGACAGGCGCGCTCAGATGTCCGGAGCAGCACGGTCCTGGTGATCTCCCAGACCCGTCGGCAGCGGTCGAGGTGGACCTGCACGGAGGGAACTGCCACCTCCGTCTCCTGTGCGGGGAAAAGAGGGGGTTGGTAGCCCAGGGAAACCTCAAAAGGTGAGAGGCCGGTGGCGGAACTGACCATGGAGTTGATGGAGTACTCGACCCAGGGAAGGAAACGGCTCCAGGAAGCTGGTCTCTCGGCTGCCACACACCGAAGAGCAGACTCCACGCTCTGGTTCATCCTCTCCGTTTGTCCGTTAGTCTGGGGATGATAACCAGAGGAAAGACTGACCGTCGCCCCCAATCCCTTGCAAAAGGCCCGCCATACCTGGGAGGTGAACTGGGGCCCCCGGTCAGAGATGATGTCCTGGGGAAAACCATGAAGGCGGAACACGTGGTGAGTCAGGAGGTCCGCCATCTCGGCCGCCGAGGGAAGCTTGGAAAGGGCCACGAGGTGAACCCCCTTGCTGAACCGATCCACCACGGTCAGAAGGCAAGTGTTCCCCTGGGAGGAGGGAAGACCTGTGACGAAGTCCAGCGCCACATGTGACCAAGGACGGCTCGGAACGGGAAGTGGCTGTAACAGCCCGGAGGGTGCCTGGTGGGAGGCCTTGCTGCGGGCACAGACCGCGCAGGCCAATACGAACTCCTTGACGTCGTTCCTCATGGTGGGCCACCAGAATCGACGAGCCAGGAAGGAGAACGTGCGATGAACGCCCGGGTGGCAGGCGAACCGGCTGGTATGGCCCCACTGCAGCACCCGGGACCGGACAGAGTCGGGGACGAAGAGACGATGAATCGGTACGTTGCCTGGAGCGCGATGGAAGCGTAGGGCACGCCTAACCACCCCCTCGATGCCCAAGGTGACGGCTCCTACCACCCTGGCCTCCGGGAGGATGGGAGTAGGGTCCTCAGTGGGTGGAGCCCCCTTGGAGTGTAACCGGGACAGGGAGTCGGCCTTCGTGTTGCGGGAACCAGGACGAAAAGTCAGCGAGAAGTCGAACCGACTGAGGAAGCTGGCCCATCTCGCCTGCCGACCGTTGAGGCGCTTGGAAGCGCGGATGTACGTCAGGTTCTTGTGGTCCGTCCAGATGGTAAATGGCTCCTCGGCCCCCTCAAGCCAATGACGCCACTCCTCCAAAGCAGCCACGACCGCCAGCAGCTCCCGATTGCCGATGTCATAGTTCCTCTCGGCAGGGAGGAACCGACGCGAGTAGAAGGCGCACGGATGTACCTTCTGGTCCGTTGCCGAACGCTGGGATAAGACAGCCCCCAGTCCAGTATCCGAGGCGTCCACCTCAACGATGAACTGTCTCTTGGGGTCAGGGTGGAGCAAGATCGGGGCGGAAGTGAACCTCTTCTTGAGGGAGCGGAACGCAGCACACGCCGCTGGGGACCAGTCGAACGGCAGGGCGGGAGAGGTCAGTCTGGTAAGTGGTTCCGCCACTTGACTGTAGTTCCGGATGAACCTTCGGTAGAAGTTGGCGAACCCAAGGAAACTCTGTAACTCCTTCCGAGAGGTGGGTTCAGGCCATTCCTCCACTGCTTGGATCTTGCGAGGATCCGCTCGGGTCAAGCCCTTCTCCACGATGAAGCCCAGGTAGTCGACGGAGTCGGAGTGGAAACGGCACTTCTCCGCCTTGACGAAGAGCCGATTGTGGAGGAGGCGCTCCAGCACACGGCGGACATGCTGGATGTGCTCCTCGAGGGTCTTGGAGAAGATGAGGATGTCGTCCAGGTACACCACCACAAACTCCTCCAGCATGTCACGAAGGACGTCGTTCATGAGTGCCTGGAATACCGCCGGGGCGTTGGTGAGGCCGAACGGCATCACCAGGTACTCGTAGTGGCCCCTGGGGGTCTTGAAGGCGGTCTTCCATTTATCGCCCTCACG
This sequence comes from Notolepis coatsorum, assembly GCF_963971535.1. NCBI lineage: Eukaryota > Metazoa > Chordata > Actinopteri > Aulopiformes > Paralepididae > Notolepis > Notolepis coatsorum. Next base: position 56,786,827 of record NC_140169.1, read on the forward strand.
GATACGGACTAGATGGTAGGCACTCCGGAGGTCCAGCTTGGTAAAGACGGTAGCCTGGGTGAGAGGCTCGAAGGTGGAGTTCATGACAGGAAGAGGGTACTTGTTCTTGATGGTGATCTCGTTGAGCTGGCGATAGTCGATGCAGGGTCGAAGGTCCCCGTCCTTCTTCCCAACAAAGAAGAAACCGGCCGCCACCGGGGAGGAGGAAGGCCGAATGAGTCCTGCTTCCAAGGACTCAGAGATGTATTGATCCATCGCCTTCTTCTCCGGAACGGTCAGACTGTAGAGGCGGCTGCCGGGAAGGGGAGCCCCTTGGCGGAGGTCGATGGCACAGTCGTAAGGACGGTGGGGTGGAAGGGCCTGAGCCCTGGACTTACTGAAAACCTCCATGAGGTCGTGGTACTCGGGGGGGTATGGCCGAAGAGTCTGGAGGCGGCTCACCAACGGACCTCCGGGGCGGGGGACAGGACGCCGCCTGTAGACACTGGGCGTGACAGGAGGAGCTCCAGCCCTTGATGGTACCGGAGGACCAGGCGATGTGGGGCTCGTGCAGCGCGAGCCAGGGCCGACCCAGGACCACCGGGACAAGAGGGGATCTGGTGATAAGGAACTGGATTCTCTCAACGTGGTTTCCAGCGATGGTCAGCATGACAGGGCAGGTGCGTTGAGAGATGTCGGCCAGGCGGTGTTGGTCCAATGCGAAGATCTCCAAAGGCCTCACTAGGTCCTCAAGTGGAATGTTGGCCCGGGTAGCAAACTCGAAGTCGAGGAAACTCTCGTCTGCCCCCGAGTCAATGAGTGCCTCCACCGTGGCCCGTTGGTCCGCCCAGGCCAGGGTGACGCTCATCAGATGGCCAGGTGGTGCACGGCTCTGGGAATGAGAAAAACGGCTCACCAGGATCTCCCGGGGTCTCGGCGAGCCTGATCTTTTGGCCGGGTGGGGCAGTTGGCGATTCGGTGTCCCTCCCGACCGCAGTAGAGGCAGAGACCGGACCTGAACCTTGCCTCACGTTCAGCCTGGCTCAGATGAGAGCGTCCCAGCTGCATGGGTTCCTCCTCGCGAACCGACCGGGAGGGTAAGCTACCACCAGTCGTGTTGGGGGCAGGGCGACCAGCAGTAACGTCAAGAGTACGGGGGGTCCGGAGTCCCTCAGGAGGTCCCTGTCGGGTTCTCTCACGCCTTCTCTCCTGGAGGCATCCGTCGATGCGAATGGCGAGGCTGAACAGGTCCTCGAGGGAGTCAGGCTCCTCCCGGGTCGCGAGCTGGTCCCTGACTGCGTCACTGAGCCCCCTCATGAAGGTTAGACGAAGTGCTGGGTCGTTCCAACCGCTCTCCACCGCCGCCAGTCTGAACTCCAGCACGTAGTCTGTTACCCCGCCGCTGCCCTGCCGGAAGGTACCCAACCGGGCTCCAGGGTCCAGACCACGGGCTGGATGGTGGAACACCCTGCGGCGCTCAGCCACGAAGTCTGGATAGGAGAAACAAAAGTCTGCCTCCATTGCCCAGGAGGAAGTGACCCACTGGGCTGCCCGGCCTGAGAGCAAGTTAGTCATATAGGCCACTTGGGCTCCTCTTGAAGTGAAACGACTGGGTTGATGACGAAAAACCAACTCACACTGCATGATGAATGTGGCACAATCCTCGGGGTTGCCGTCGAACAGCCGTGGGACGGAGAGACGGGGTTCCCGAGGTGCGGGATCGGGAAGCGCGGGGCCTGCTAGGGCTGCGGGGGATGCTCCTGCCAATGTTCCTGAAGGAAGTGGGGGTACAAGCAAGGCGTTAACGGTGTCGTTCAGCGTGTGAAGATGAAGGAGTATACTTGACTGTTGTCCTGCCAGAGCGGCCAGGGACCCTTGAATAGGCTGGACCTGCTCCCTGAGTTCCTGTACCGCAGCCGCAGCCCTCTCTAGTTGGTGACTGTGATCCTTGGTTAACTCGATCTGGCCAGCTAGTGCTGTTCTGACTCTCTCTGTGTCGGCTGGGGTCGTCATATTGGTTGGATCGTAATGTTATGGTTTGACACCGACCCCAAACGCAAACGGCACAGAGAGAGTAGTTTCAGAGTTAGCCAAAAACTAGGGCTTGTTTATTTTACAGAATAGCAGAAAGAACTTGGTTGAAAACAGTAACAGACTGGGATACAAGCATTTGTGGAATGTTGCTGCTCTGCAGCTTCTCCCGGGGAGGTTACGTCTGAGGAATCTGTCAGTGACGTCAGAGCCGCTCTGCAGAATCCTCCCGGCAGTACTCCGAGGTGGTAGCGGAACAGGGAGAGAGAGAGAGCGGGTTAGCTCAGTGAACAGTTGGGAACAGACAGGTGACAGGTGAAGTGACTTGTCCCAAACAGATAATCCAAGTGACAGAATCTTCGGTGTGAATACACACAGTGAGCAATGTCCCAACAATAATCCAAGTGATAGAATCTTCGGTGTGAATACACACAGTGAGCAATGTCCCAACAATAATCCAAGTGATAGAATCTTCGGTGTGAATACACACAGTGAGCAATGTTCAAACAATACTGAATCCCAATGAACAATCCAAAAAACAGGCAAAGGGTGAGAGACAGACTGAACAAAAAGCAGGATCTCTTCAGTGTTTACACACACGAAAAATGATAGAGTCAAAAGACTGTCTTGCAAAAACTCACCAAAGCGCTGTGCGTAAAGCGAGCAGATCAAACAGGGCGAGCGCTTCGTAACGGGGAACGGGTTGTCCAAACGGAATACTCCTTGAGAGTCCTGGGAGGCAAAGCACAGGGAAAAGCAGGCAACGGAAGGAACGGCAAATGCAGAGAATATATCAGAACGATCCAACAACACTTAATGGGGAAGCAGGGTATATATAAGCAAAAGGAATGCTTAATGACAAGCTGTGACAGCTGCGGGATGAGATTGACAAGCGTGTGGTTGGGGGAGCACCAATCAAACGGCGTCTACAGGAAGAAGCGTGTGAAGAGGAGAATGCAATTAATTAACAGAAAACTTAAAGGAACAGAGCGAGTAGGTGAGCAGCGGACAAAAACCTCACAAATAATAATAATAATAATAATAATAATAATAATAATAATAATAATAATAATAATAATAATAATAATAAATGTCATGAGAAAGAATAGGTGCATTTAGAGATGGGCATTGTGCCTTGTTTAATACGTGTTAGTATCTGCACCAGTCTGGCTCATTGGCTTTGGGACCTATAATAATAATAATAATAATAATTCATTTATTTTGTATAGCGCTTTTCAATGACCCAAAGTCGCTGACAATAGGCAAAAAACAAAGAAACATAGAACCACAGGGAAACGGAGAACAATATGAATACACAAGAACATAAAACCACGAGTAACGCATAACAAATACAGGAGTCAGTCGGGGAGACAGTCGGGAGGGGGAAAGGGAGACCGAGGGGGGTGGGGGGGGGGGGGGCAGGAGAGGAGAGAACGTAGGGCAGGGGGAAAGGGGGTGGTAGGTCGGAGGAGGGTGGTTATGGGGAGGGAAGGTTGAATGCTTGGGAGAACAGGTAGGTTTTGAGTCTGGATTTGAAGGTGGAGAGTGAGGGAGAGTCTCTGACGGAGGTCTGAGGGAGGGTGTTCCAGAGTCGGGGTGCAGCTCGTGAGAAGGCCCGGGCACCAAAACGTTTAAGTTTGGATGACGGGACAGTGAGGGAAGCAGTGGAAGAGGACCGGAGGGAACGGGTGGGGCGGTAGGGGAGAAGGAGGTCAGTCAGGTAGGCGGTGGGGGGGGCAGGCTATGGAGGGCTTTGAAGGTGAGGAGTAGTGTTTTGAAGTTGATGCGTTCCTTGATCGGGAGCCAGTAGAGGGAGTGGAGGACAGGAGTGATGTGTTCGCGGGACCGGGTGTTAGTGAGGAGGCGGGCGGCTGAGTTCTGGACCATCTGCAGTTCATGGAGGGAGCGGGAGGTGATGCCAGTGAGGAGGGAGTTGCAGTAGTCCAGGCGGGAGGAGATGAAGGCGTGTATGAGGGATTCAGCAGCAGGGGGGGGGGAGAGGCAGTGACGGATGTTTGGCAATGTTGCGGAGGTGAAAATATGATGTTTTATATTTCTATATCATTTTTGCCTTCATAGAAATATAAATCAGACGGAAATTAAATTAAATATATCCCTGTGGGCGTGGAACCATGTAGACAATTTATGTGCCACATATATTGTATATAACTGAATGGCTGGTTGGGGATTACCCACACAGCACGAGCTTAGAAGTTCATATAACTAGAGATACAGTCGTATCTTCAGTCCTGTGTTGCCCTGTAGGCCTTTTACCCCAGGAGAGTGGTGTCCTGTGTTGCCCTGTAGGCCTTTTACCCCAGGAGAGTGGTGTCCTGTGTTGCCCTGTAAGCCTTTTACCCCAGGAGAGCGGTGTCCTGTGTTGCCCTGTAAGCCTTTTACCCCAGGAGAGTGGTGTCCTGTGTTGCCCTGTAGGCCTTTTACCCCAGGAGAGTGGTGTCCTGTGTTGCCCTGTAAGCCTTTTACCCCAGGAGAGCGGTGTCCTGTGTTGCCCTGTAGGCCTTTTACCCCAGGAGAGTGGTGTCCTGTGTTGCCCTGTAAGCCTTTTACCCCAGGAGAGTGGTGTCCTGTGTTGCCCTGTAGGCCTTTTACCCCAGGAGAGTGGTGTCCTGTGTTGCCCTGTAAGCCTTTTACCCCAGGAGAGCGGTGTCCTGTGTTGCCCTGTAGGCCTTTTACCCCAGGAGAGCGGTGTCCTCTGCACAGTCAGTGGTGACTGAGAGGGCAAACTAGGCTACATGAGGCTGCAGAGACTGAACTCATTACTCCGGTGCTATTATGTAACTGCATTTGGCAACAGACAAGTTGAGACAACCCCATTTGCCACCCTCCTTGACACACACACACACACAGACACACACACACACACACACACACACGTGCGTGCACATACACACACACACGCACACAGCCTGCTGTTGACTATCCCTCTAATCCAGCAACACAATGGGATTAAACAGACCCCTATGTGTGTGTGTGTTTGTGTGTGTGTGCATGTGTATTTGTGTGTGTCTGTGTGTGTGTGTGTGTGTGTGTGTGTGTGTGTCTGTATGTGCTTTGAATGTAGAGCGTTATTGTGAAGTGAAAGCAGAGGGAATAGATAGAGGGGTACCACTGTGTGTGTGTCTGTGTGTGTGTGTGTGTGTGTGTGTGTGTGTGTGTGTGTGTGTGTGTGTGTGTGTGTGTGTGTGTGTGTGTGTGTGTGTGTGTGTACACACAGTGGTACCTCCCTCTGTCTATTCCCTCTGCTTTCACTTCACAATAACGCTCTACATTCAAAGCACATAGACACACACACACACACACACACACACACGCACAGCAGCAGCTCTAGAATTGGGATTATGCTCTTAAGAGCTTTGTGGTTATTTGTGATGCTAGCTGACAGCGCTCACTTTCTCCATCAGAAACCCAGTCCAACCTGACGAGCTAATGCCAGAGGTGGGCTGGAGGAAGATCTACGGCTGCCTCCTTAAAGCTGCAATCATTGTCTTCTGACCACTAGAGGGCAGCCAGGAGACATGTAAACAAACACAGCTTGTTCCCCGCCCCTTCTGTTATTCCCAGGGTATTGGGCAGATATTCCATTGCCAGCGAGCCTGTTGATTGTTGCAGCAGGTTAGTTCACTGAGTTCAGGGAGTTTGCAGCAGGCTAGTTCACTCCGAGTTCAGGGAGTTTGTAGCAGGCTAGTTCACTGAGTTCATGGAGTTTGCAGCAGGCTAGTTCACTGAGTTCATGGAGTTTGCAGCAGGCTAGTTCACTCAGAGTTCAGGGAGTTTGCAGCAGGCTAGTTCACAGAGTTCAGGGAGTTTGCAGCAGGCTAGTTCACAGAGTTCATGGAGTTTGCAGCAGGCTAGTTCACTCAGAGTTCAGGGAGTTTGCAGCAGGCTAGTTCACTCAGAGTTCAGGGAGTTTGCAGCAGGCTAGTTCACTCAGAGTTCAGGGAGTTTGCAGCAGGCTAGTTCACTCAGAGTTCAGGGAGTTTGCAGCAGGCTAGTTCACTCAGAGTTCAGGGAGTTTGCAGCAGGCTAGTTCACTCAGAGTTCAGGGAGTTTGCAGCAGGCTAGTTCACTCAGAGTTCATGGAGTTTGCAGCAGGCTAATTCACTCAGAGTTCAGGGAGTTTGCAGCAGGTTAGTTCACTGAGTTCAGGGAGTTTGCAGCAGGCTAGTTCACTCCGAGTTCAGGGAGTTTGCAGCAGGCTAGTTCACTCAGAGTTCAGGGAGTTTGCAGCAGGCTAGTTCACTCAGAGTTCAGGGAGTTTGCAGCAGGCTAGTTCACCGAGTTCAGGGAGTTTGCAGCAGGCTAGTTCACTCAGAGTTCAGGGAGTTTGCAGCAGGCTAGTTCACTCCGAGTTCAGGGAGTTTGCAGCAGGCTAGTTCACTCAGAGTTCAGGGAGTTTGCAGCAGGTTAATTCACTGAGTTCAGGGAGTTTGCAGCAGGCTAGTTCACTCAGAGTTCAGGGAGTTTGCAGCAGGCTAGTTCACTCAGAGTTCAGGGAGTTTGCAGAAGGCTAGTTCACTCAGAGTTCAGGGAGTTTGCAGCAGGCTAGTTCACTCAGAGTTCAGGGAGTTTGCAGCAGGCTAGTTCACTCAGAGTTCAGGGAGTTTGCAGCAGGCTAGTTCACTCAGAGTTCATGGAGTTTGCAGCAGGCTAGTTCACTCAGAGTTCAGGGAGTTTGCAGCAGGTTAGTTCACTCAGAGTTCAGGGAGTTTGCAGCAGGCTAGTTCACTCCGAGTTCAGGGAGTTTTCAGCAGGCTAGTTCACCGAGTTCAGGGAGTTTGCAGCAGGCTAGTTCACTCAGAGTTCAGGGAGTTTGCAGCAGGCTAGTTCACTCCGAGTTCAGGGAGTTTGCAGCAGGCTAGTTCACTCAGAGTTCAGGGAGTTTGCAGCAGGTTAGTTCACTGAGTTCAGGGAGTTTGCAGCAGGCTAGTTCACTGAGTTCAGGGAGTTTGCAGCAGGCTAGTTCACTCCGAGTTCAGGGAGTTTGCAGCAGGCTAGTTCACTGAGTTCAGGGAGTTTGCAGCAGGCTAGTTCACTCAGAGGTCAGGGAGTTTGCAGCAGGCTAGTTCACTGAGTTCAGGGAGTTTGCAGCAGGCTAGTTCACACTTGCGCTCTGCGTTCAGGATAGGCTTCTGACGTCTGTCATTGCAAACGGCTAGATATTTAGGAGTCGCAGCATGCTTACGTTATTTCCAAGAACAAAAGCATTCACTCTGAAAGTTACATTGTCGATGATGCTTGAAATGTGTGAGCTTCCACATTAACGTATGGTTTTATTTTTTTGCTTATTAATAGCGAACGTGAGATAATCCACCAAGCAAGCTAGCTGGCTGCTGCCACGGCTAACGGCTGACGCTAGCGGACCAGGCGAACGTAAAGCGTTATTTCTGAACGTTACGTCACTTGATGCTTGAAATGTGTGAGCTTAGTGAAACAACGTACACAACATTCTTACAATGTAACATCGCCGATCTCTTTCTCGCAAAACAATGATGACAATACATTTGAATCTAATCTAACATAGTGACCATTGGTTGAAATTGTTGATTTTAAATGCCGTTCCTTACGAGCTCAAAAGGAATTTACGCGACTACTTGCGTTCTTGGGAGAACCTGGTGTTTCTATGTGGCACTGAGCTGGAAACAAGCACTTTTAAGACACACTTTGACGGGACTAATTGTGCAAAAAATAAATCCTTTATTAACCTACAAACATAATACTGTTACCCGGCTGCCCCTAGCTGAGTCAATGTTGATGGTTTTGTTGAACATTTGTATTTCACAGGAGAGAAACTGTATTCAAAGAAAGCTATTAAAATAGTCTTTGAATCTAAATATACTTTCTTTGTGTTGATTTTACATTAATTCCATGATTTTAGTACAAATCTGTTACAATCTTTTGTCTTAAGTAGAAAAATGCTATTTTTAATCTAGATTAATCTAGATTAATTACAGAAAATTGTGAGATTAATTAGTTAATTTTTTTTAAATCTATTGACAGCACTAGAAAATATATACATTTTGGTGATGTCTTCACATTTGGACCAATATCTCCCCGCAACCTACCCCACTCAACTCCAATTCAGCCAGAGAAAAGAGAATCTCCCGATACAATTAAAAAGCAAATCTTTATCATCGTGCGTGCGTGCGGGCGGGTAGGCGGGGCTAACCTGCAGATGGCCTGTCCCTGGGGATTAGCCAGCTGTGCTGAAGGAGAGGAGGAGGTGCAATCAGGGAGCTTTAGGAGGCTTCTGTCTGTCTGTCTGTCTGTCTGCCTTCTGTCTGTCTGTCTGTCTGTGTCTCTCTACATATCTGTCTCTGTCTGATTGTCTGTCTGTCTGTGTCTCTCTACATATCTGTCTCTGTCTGACTGTCTGTCTGTCTGCCTTCTGTCTGTCTGTCTGTCTCTCTCTCTACATATCTGTCTGTCTGTCTGCCTTCTGTCTGTCTGTCTGTCTGTCTGTGTCTCTCTACATATCTGTCTCTGTCTGATTGTCTGTCTGTCTGTGTCTCTCTACATATCTGTCTCTGTCTGACTGTCTGTCTGTCTGCCTTCTGTCTGTCTGTCTGTCTGTCTCTCTCTCTACATATCTGTCTGTCTGTCTGCCTTCTGTCTGTCTCTCGCTCTCTCTACATATCTGTTTCTGTCTGACTGCCAGACAGTCTGCCTTCTGTCTGTCTGTCTGTGTCTCTCTACATATATGTCTGCCTTCTGTCTGTCTGTCATTCTGTCTGCCTTTTTAAATATGCTATTTGTACGATTTGGAATGAGGACCATGTAGAATCTGGAGATACCAGCCATTGAATGCTAGCTTATCGGGAAAGGCACGAAATTGCGTAATTTAATGGGCGAGTGTAAACGGTCCTCGTTGATGGCCCATCAAACCATTACTTATTCCATCATATTCGTATGTGGCTCAATCCACATGGTCCCAATCCAAAATCCTACAAATAGCACCTTTTAAAGGGGAATTTCACCGACTTTTCAGAACGTGTTGATATGTTTTATGTCCGATTATCACACGTTCCTCCTCAAATCGGCAAAGTGGCTGCTTTTCATTTGAGTTGGGATCCAAAATGGCACAAGTGAAAACAACCTATAGAGGAGAAAAGACATGTCCCTCTATGCTGCTTAGGGATGGGACTTTCTAGCAAAAATGCTATTTGAAAATTGATGGTTACCGAACATTCAAATATTCGACCCCCCAACCACCCCCCAAAATGTATTTTAATTTTCTTTTTATTATATTAAAAATATATTGTTATTTTCTGTTTCAGTTTAAATTCAGTTAAAATGTTCCGTTTCAGTTCAATTCAGTTATTCCATTTTTAATAGAATGGATCATTAAAATCAAAGGGTATTGCACATAAATAGGCACTTCAGAATCTGAAGTTCAGATAATCCTTCAGAACGTTGATCGGCTCAGCTGACCGACAATAAATCAAAATGACACCATTCACCATCGTAGCCTATAATAATAACAGCATTGCATTGGCCTATCAACCGGTTTTAATAAACAAACAGAAACAGTAGCATGTGAATTTTTTTTTAGATCAATTAGGCTATGAAAATTAGGCTGCCTCTAAATATAAAAAAGAATTAAATAAGAATGGTTTGCTTCAATTTAAATTGTAATATATTTTTTTAATCATATATAAAATAAATCGACTCGGACATGAAAATCGAATGTGGAGACTGGCATTGACTATTCGAAAAATTGAATATTCTAACTCCTCCTCTATGCTGATGATGCATCGTTGTGCTCCAGGGAAACGGCAGATCCACCACCTGGGCAGCCAGCTGCAGCTCAACCAGCACTGCCTGGAGACCGCCTTCAACTTCTTCAAGATGGCAGTGAGCAAGCACTTGACGCGCGGGCGCAAGATGGCGCACATCATCGCCGCCTGCCTCTACCTGGTCTGCCGGACGGAGGGCACGCCGCGTATCCTTGACTGCTGGCACCGCGTTGGCACAGGGAGGCACCGACATTACCAGAGGACACGAACACATTTTAAATGTTCTAATTTTCAAATATTTTCTCATGTACTTAGCTGCTATTGCATGTACATATATGTGTTTTATTACATGCATATATATTTTTTGTATTTACCCAGGCAAGCAATTAAGAACAAATTCTTATATACAAAATCAGCCTGTCCAAAGCCTTTTGAGGGAAGGGGGGTGGGAGGCTGTAACAAAAACAAGGTTATGTACATGCATACAAATAAATTAAATACAAAATGACAGTAGCAATAGTATACAAGGACAAGAATAAATAAGGGAGAGAAGGAAAGGGAGAGAGGGAAAAAGAGAAAGGGAGAAAGAGAAAGGGAGAAAGAGAAATGGAGAGTGAGAGTGAGAGTCAGAGTGAGAGTGAGAGTGAGAGTGACATACATACATACATACATACATACATACATACATACATACATACATACATACATACATACATACATACATACATACATACATACATACATACATACATACATACATACATACATACATACATACATACATACATACATACATACATACATACATACATACATACATACATACATACCTACCTACCTACCTACCTACCTACCTACCTACCTACCTACATACATACATACATACATACATACATACCAACTATTCGCCTGTTTTATTCTCCACCCATCGATCATCCATAGCAACACTAGATTATCACCGACATCCAAGTTGGGGGATCCCCCTTTGAACGGCCCATCTGAGGCTTCTCTCCTCCACATCGCCTGTGGTGCTTTTTTCCCCCTATTGCTAGGTTTTTAGTGAGTTTTTCCTTATCTTCATTGGGGAATGTCTGGGAGTGCTGCATATTTGGATGTTATGGTCCTTTTTTGTTCTTGATTTTTGTGATGTTTCTTCTTGACTTGTTCAAAGAAGACTTGTACAGCCCATGGGGGCATTACCTTGTGATTTCAGGCCTTACAAATAAATTTTATTTTATTTGAACAAAGCGACAGGGCAGAAACGGATGTAATCCTCGTAGCTTTTTGAAGCAACTGACCAGTGACCACCAAACTATTGTAGTAATTAATTTACTATTTGTATACATGATCATTTTTGTATTTCCTCAACTGTTCCTCTAGACATGCTTCTGGACTTGAGTGATCTTCTACAGGTAGGTCTTTCACCTCCCTATAATTATTCTCAGTTTCACTTTTCCTTATTAGTATTCTGGTTTGTGTTCATTCATTACTAGTCATTACTGATGCTGCAGTCTCATTCATTGCTCAAGACAAGAGTTGTGTCAATATCGTGGAAAGGGATTTAAACGGTTATGAAAGCACTGGAGCAGGCCGGGTATATACATTGCACAGAAGCCCAAAGTTTCACAGGTAGACGAGAGTTAAATAGATAGATAATATCATTTTTTTTAGAAGAACTGATGAATGTTGATCCATAGTGAATAATAATGTGGGGTTATTATTTTGATGAGCTCATTCTTTATTCCTGGGCTCATTTGTATTTCCTGAGCTAATTCTTATTTTTGGAGGCTTTGGGAAGTATTCATAGTATTCAGTTACTGATTTGGGCGTCGATTACAACGATCAAGGCTTCGCAGGGTTCCGGTCAGCCCCATGTTCATCCCATTTGTTTTCATGAATTGGACGACGACTTGATGAGACATGCTGCTCAGAGCTAGGTGTCTTGCTGCTGTTATGCCTCTGGGCTACCAGTAGGGGGCAGGGTGGCTAACGGTGAGTAAGTTGATGATTGATGAATGAATGACTGAGTGACTGAGTGAGTTATAGTGACATGGACCTTCTCATCACGGGTGACATACTTTTCCGGCTTCTCTCGATTCTGCAGCTCTAGGGAAATGAATGAACCATAAAGACATGCATGGTGGGCGGGGACTACGGATGGAAACGAGCTAATTAGCAAAAAAATCGGGCACATTGACATTGATGTGGAAACTGAAGATGTTCATTAATGTGCACTGTCCCTGGGTAACAGATTTATAAATAAACAATAGACTATTAATAGATCAAGCTTCATCTGTGGGCTGTGGACCATGCAGCCGTGGTCCCGGGAACACCGCCTTTTAACCCTTTCGACAAGCCGGTTAACCCTTTCACTGCCACACTACAGAAGGTTAACCCTTTACTATCACACTATACCGACGGTTAACCAGTTAATCATGCTGGACCTACAAAAGGCCTTCGACACTGTCAATCACTCCATTCTGATTGACAAGCTAAAAGCAATTGGTTTTGATAGTTTATCAGTGAGCTGGATGCAATCCTACCTGGAGGGGAGAGAACAGATGGTGGAGGTACACGGTACCCTATCCCCCCCCCCCCTCACAGTGAACTGTGGTGTTCCACAAGGAAGCATACTAGGACCGCTACTGTTCCTAATTTATGCAAATGTCATGTCGTCAGCTTGTGACTGCAACTTGTTCCTGTTTGCGGACGACTCAGCCCTGCTGGTCTCTGACAAGAACAAGTTACAGGTTGAAAAAACCCTCAGCTCAGAACTCGGCAGAATCTGCACCTGGCTCGCTGATAACAAACTATCATTACACATGGGCAAAACAGAGTCCATTCTCTTCGGTTCAAATAACAAACTCAGCAAGACCGACGGCTTCTCAGTTACAGTGGGTGACAATATTGTCACAAGGAAAGATGAAATTACATACCTGGGTTCCATCCTAGAGGCTAATCTCTCCTGTGACAAAATGGCATCCAAGGTAATAAAAAAAGTCAACCAACGAACTCGATTCTTGTACCGGATCTCCTCCCTGGTAAACAAGAACACCCTGAAGACTCTGGCAGGAGCACTCATTCAAGGGTACTACGACTATGCTTGCACCTCATGGTACCAAAGCACCTCAAAGGCGCTAAAAACAAAATTACAAACATCACAAAACAAACTGGTCAGACTACTGCTTGACCTTACTCCTAGAACCCACCTCACCCCTGCCCACTTTGACAACCTAGGATGGCTTAAAGTAGACGACAGAGTACAGCAACTTGCAATGGGCCTGGTCTACAAGATACACTACACGACCAAGGTACCCATGTACATGTCAAAATACTTCCCAAAGGTCAGTGAATACCACGATCACAACACCAGAGGGAGCTCCACAAAAAAAATTAAACCCAGATTCGGCTCAAACAAGGGACTAAACACGTTTCGCAATTATGCCACATCAATGTGGAACGCCCTACCCAAAGCTGTAAAGGAATGTGAATCACTACCCACTTTCAAAACCACTCTCAAAGAACACCTACGGGAGACTGCAATTCGAAACTGGCCCCTGTAAATGTCCTAACCCAACCCCCTCCAATGTACAGTAAATGACCAAGTATGGTTGTCAATATTCCAATGTACAGTTTTGCTTGTACAGTTGTACAGTGTCCCCCACCGACCCCTCCTACCCAACCCCCCCCACCCAACCACCTCCAATGTACAGTCCCCCCCCCACCTACCCAACCTCCTCCAATGTACAGTTTCTACGTCAAATGTATATACCGTACTTTTCGCACTATAAGCCGCACCTGACTATAAGCCGCAGCAGCTAAATTGAATGATGTGTACATATATAAGCCGCACTGGACTATAAGCCGCATGTGTTTTTAATGTTTAATTACCAAGGAGTGGAGCCTGCGGCTTCATTTAACTCAACACGGGAAACCTCACCCGGCCCGGACACGGAAAGGATTGACAGATTGATTGCTCTTTCTCGATTCTGTGAGTGGTGGTGCATGGCCGTTCTTATATTGAGCTTTAAGTTCCCACCTCTACAGAGAATGACTCCCATTGGGACACAATACTGTCGGACAAATAACATTAACTCATTTACAAGTTGTATTAAGTTTAGCAAATAAGGGAACAGATAAATAACATTTCAATGCAGTAAAAAAAGCAATATTTCGATTTTCGGGTTTTGTCCACATATAAGCCGCACCGTTATATAAGCCGCAGGGTCGAAAAATTTGGAAAAAAGCCGCGGCTTATAGTCCGAAAAGTACGGTACTCTCTTTTTTAGACTCTTTTTGTATCACAAACAGTACTGTATTTGCAAATCTGGTATGTCATAAATGTATAGATGTAGCAGTACTGTCTATCTGTATGTCATGTATGTCATATATGTCATGATGAATTTAAAATGGGGGACCCTGATGTAAACAAGACGAAAGTCTTTCTCTGGTCTGCATCCCCTTAACAATTGTGTGTATTGAGCTGTACTGTACTGTACCCATTCTGCAATCTGTTAATAAAGTTTTCAATCAATCAATCAATCAAACCTTCTGTAGTGTGGCAGTGAAAGGGTTAACCGGCTGTCGTGCGGCAGTGAAAGGGTTAATATACCGGTACATCTCTCTCTCTCTCTCTCTCTCTGAAAAAGCAAGGGATTTAGAATTTTAAGTGGCAGTCGCTAGCTTAGCGTTGCAGAGCAAGTCACCAGACGTCACGAGGCGTCAGCGCTTTCTCTGCAACATCCGGTAATTTAGGGTTAGTTTGGAATGGAAAAATCTGAATAAAAAATCCTTTGGTGAAACACAATTTTCCCATTAACCATCTGTAGTGTGGTAGTGAAAGGGTTAACCGTCTGTAGTGTGGTAGTGAAAGGGTTAACCGTCTGTAGTGAAAGGTTAACCTTCTGTAGTGTGGTAGTGAAAGGGTTAACCTGCTGTAGTGTGGTAGTGAAAGGGTTAACCTTCTGTAGTGTGGTAGTGAAAGGGTTAACACTTTGTCATGTGGCAGTGAAAGGGTTAACCGTCTGTAGTGTGGTAGTGAAAGGGTTAACCGTATGTAGTGTGGTAGTGAAAGGGTTAACCGTCTGTAGTGTGGTAGTGAAAGGGTTAACCGTATGTAGTGTGGTAGTGAAAGGGTTAACCGTATGTAGAGTGGTAGTGAAAGGGCTAACCGTCTGTAGTGTGGTAGTGAAAGGGTTAACAGTCTGTAGTGTGATAGTGAAAGGGTTAACTGTCTGTAGTGTGATAGTGAAAGGGTTAACCTTCTGTAGTGTGGTAGTGAAAGGGTTAACACTTTGTCGTGTGGCAGTGAAAGGGTTAACCGTCTGTAGTGTGGTCGTGAAAGGGTTAACCGTCTGTAGTGTGGTCATGAAAGGGTTAACGTCTGTAGTGTGGTCGTGAAAGGGTTAACCGTCTGTAGTGTGGTCGTGAAAGGGTTAACCGTCTGTAGTGTGGTCGTGAAAGGGTTAACCGTCTGTAGTGTGGTCGTGAAAGGGTTAACCGTCTGTAGTGTGGCAATGAAAGGGTTAACCGTCTGTAGTGTGGTCGTGAAAGGGTTAACCGTCTGTAGTGTGGTAGTGAAAGGGCTAACAGTCTGTAGTGTGGTCGTGAAAGGGTTAACACCACATTCAGTATCAAGGACAAGGATTACTGGTAAACAGGAAATGAAGAGAGTGCTAATTTCTGCCATAGACAGGGGGGACGATGCACTGGGGCTTATATAGACCTGTTCGCTGTATACAAACATACCGTGTTCCAGCCAATCAGCAATACCAACGGAGTCACGTGACTAAGTTGCCCCCTACCTGCGCGAGCTGCTGCGCTAAGAGAATACGACGGGGCTCTATGGAGAAACCATGGCACTACCCTGACTAAAAGTAGTTTAAAACTAAAACGGCTGGATGTCATTTAGCCAAATCAGCACGGCTGTGAGTGTGTCTTTCACCTTTTACATAATAGCTTTGGCATGTATTGATTGATCGCTAGCATGGCTAACAAACGCGAATATATTGTAGTCCGCCCCGTTGTTGTGACCGGGATCACGTTCCTCTTTGCCCCCGTGATGCACGACGCGCTACACTGAGTCTGACGTGGACAGCGAACAGGTCTATGATGTCACGCTGACGTGAACACATGAGGGGTCTATTGCTGGCGGTCACAGAGGTGCGCTGACCAGCGGCACGTGGAGAGGTGCAGAGCGGGACGCGTGGAACAACTCTCTCCTCCTCCTCCTCTCCTCAGGTCAACGTTTACATCCTGGGCAAGACCTTCCTCCTGCTGGCGCGCGAGCTCTGCATCAACTCTCCAGCAATAGGTGACGTAAACCCACCGACCTGGAGGACAACTACAAGACAGGCTTTCGGTTTTCATTTTATACAAAAACCTTTTTATAAATACAACAACAAATTTTTTTTATATTGTACATTTTTTTAAAGCTACAGTTCGGAACCTTTGTCTCCACCTACTGGCAGTGAGAGTAATTACACAAACACTGTCCTTCCTCTGAACGCGGTTTCTTTCTCATCTGCAGCATCTAATAATAAAAATAATCTACCAGTGCAATAAGCAAATTTGGCTTGGCAAGATTTCTTGAAATAAGTAAGATCATTGTAAATATCTGGGGTTCTCTCTCCTGATTGGATAAAGTGGGAACGGGATACCAGAAGAAAAAAAATAAAACATTCTGTTTACTGCAGAGCAGGAGGGACTGGGAGACCCATGTTACTGACCAGACACTCTGTATCAGTGATGGCTGTTTACTGCAGAGTGGAGGGACTGGGAGACCCATGTTACTGACCAGACACTCTATATCAGTGATGGCTGTTTACTGCAGAGCGGAGGGACTGGGAGACCCATGTTACTGACCAGACACTCTGTATCAGTGATGGCTGTTTACTGCAGAGTGGAGGGACTGGGAGACCCATGTTACTGACCAGACACTCTGTATCAGTGATGGCTGTTTACTGCAGAGCGGAGGAACTGGGAGACCCATGTTACTGACCAGACACTCTGTATCAGTGATGGCTGTTTACTGCAGACTGGAGGGACTGGGAGACCCATGTTACTGACCAGACACTCTGTGTCAGTGATGGCTGTTTACTGCAGAGTGGAGGGACTGGGAGACCCATGTTACTGACCAGACACTCTATATCAGTGATGGCTGTTTACTGCAGAGCGGAGGGACTGGGAGACCCATGTTACTGACCAGACACTCTATATCAGTGATGGCTGTTTACTGCAGAGTGGAGGAACTGGGAGACCCATGTTACTGACCAGACACTCTATATCAGTGATGGCTGTTTACTGCAGAGTGGAGGGACTGGGAGACCCATGTTACTGACCAGACACTCTATATCAGTGATGACTGTTTACTGCAGAGTGGAGGGACTGGGAGACCCATGTTACTAACCAGACACTCTATATCAGTGATGGCTGTTTACTGCAGAGTGGAGGGACTGGGAGACCCATGTTACTGACCAGACACTATATATCAGTGATGGCTGTTTACTGCAGAGTGGAGGGACTGAGAGACCCATGTTACTGACCAGACACTCTATATCAGTGATGGCTGTTTACTGCAGAGTGGAGGGACTGGGAGACCCATGTTACTGACCAGACACTCTATATCAGTGATAGCTGTTTACTGCAGAGTGGAGGGACTGGGAGACCCATGTTACTGACCAGACACTCTATATCAGTGATGGCCCTTTACTGCAGAGTGGAGGGACTGGGAGACCCATGTTACTGACCAGACACTCTATATCAGTGATAGCTGTTTACTGCAGAGTGGAGGGACTGGGAGACCCATGTTACTGACCAGACACTCTATATCAGTGATGACTGTTTACTGCAGAGTGGAGGGACTGGGAGACCCATGTTACTGACCAGACACTCTATATCAGTGATGAATAGAAAATGAATTGAAAATGGGGGACCCTTATGTAAACAAGACGAAAGTCTTTCTCTGGTCTGCATCCCCTTAACAATTGTGTGTATTGAGCCGTACTGTATTGTACCCATTCTGCAATCTGTCAATAAAATGTTCAATCAATCAATCAATTAATGGCTAGTTACTAGGGTTGGGCATCGTTTGGATTTGAACGATTCCGGTTCCGATTCTCCATTTCGATTCCGGTTCTAAACGATTCTCGATTCCGATTCTTTGAGGTGCAGGTCAAAACAGGTCACAGCTTATTTCGCAGGAGATTTTATTATTATTATTTTTTTATCTTTGATTTTTTTCATACTATTCACATTGTCAGTTGACTTTATACAGTTTAATTTGGTTGCTGTACTGTAACTAGGGTATTAATTAACAAAGTTGAAAAAAATTTAAGAATCGAAATTAAGAATCGAAATGCAAATATGTTACTTCCAGAACCGGAAGTTAGGAACCGGTTCCTATTAGAACCGGTTCTTGGTGCCCAACCCTACTGGTTACTGCAGAGTGGAGGGACTGGGAGACCCATGTTACGGACCAGACACTCTATATCAGTGATGGCTATCAGAATGTAGAGCTATTTAACACTTATTTTGAACAAAAAAACACCACTTAAAGCATTTAAAAATTACTTTTAGTTGCATTTATCAACTAGAATATCCAAAAGTTATGCACAATGAAGATGAGTGTTGCATTGCAGTCATTGAACAGCTGGTCCGGATGAAGGAGGTTCTGCTGTACGTTTTGATTGCTGTTGCTTGTTTTGTGTTAAAGGGATAGTTGTGATTTCTGGAACCCTGGTCCTATTTCGTACTTACGGTGAGATCGGTAGAATCCATGCTGTTCCTCATACCAGCTCTGGCTAGTTAGCCTCAAACCAATGCAAAGTCAATGGGATCGAGCGCTTGCGATGCAATACGTCTCGCTGTGATAACGGGGAGGTCATTTTCGAATGATTCCGAGACACCTACCCCCAACCGTATAATTCTAGCCTAAAAACAAGAATTGTATGTTATTTAAATCCTGTGACCATATGGCACAGTATTTAGCTATCAATGAATTCAGTTTGAGATGTAACAAAATCATCTTTACATTTCATATTTGTGTAAAGTTGCCCAAATAGTGCTAGGAATAGCAACGCATGTCCCCTTTAAAGGAACACTAGGGGAAATGCACTTGCCGTGTTCTCCAGAGTCGGACAAGAAGATAGATACCGATCTCCTCTCTGTGCGTTGAGTAGAAAGCTATCCGGCAACCAGCTAGGCCAAAAACCAGATATCCGGCCAAAAACACGTCTTTTAAGCTAGGCTAGTGGTCTCTATTCGCTTCCATTAATTTGTGCTAAGCTAAGCTAGTTTACAGTCGGATAGCTTTCTACTAAACGGTATCCATCTTCTTGTCTGACTCTGGAGAAGACGGTTTCCCATAATGTTGGCGTGTTCCTTTCATTCTTAACCGTTGAGACCGGGCTAATGGAAAGAGGTGAGAAGGAGTGGCGACACCTTAAAGGTTTGAGTCACAAAAACTTTATGTTCAGCAGTTCCATAAAGCTGCGCAACTAATACAAGACATGTCATTTTGTCAGCCAGCATCAAGCTATAACGCTATTAACAAATCTGCCTGGAGTTTATGTACAAAACCAAATACTAACACGAGTGTCCCCAGTAGGAGTGTTAATACAACGTATATCTATATATATACCGTATACTAATATATACATGTGAGGCTGCCTGCTGCAGTATCAATAATTACACCATAGTTCAAATCTCAATAAATACATCTGAAGAGCATTTCTTCACTTGAAATGTAATTGACAGGCATTGTTTGCGTTTGCATCAGATCCCAAGGCAATATATTTTTTTAATAACCCCACGCGGCATGTTCATGAAATCCCAACGGCCAATTCCACGCAAGTTTTGGCTAAAACCCACGACTCACACGTAGAAGACCAATTCGGGGATCTGGCGCACCCCGGTGGTCAAGCGTAGAATATCAGCTCAGGGATCTGCCCCCCGGTGGTCAAGCGTAGAATATCAGCTCAGGGATCTGCCCCCAGGTGGTCAAGCGTAGAAGATCAGCTCAGGGATCTGCTGCCCCCCGGTGGTCAAGCGTAGAAGATCAACTCAGGGATCTGCCCGCCCGGTGGTCAAGCGTAGAAGATCAGCTCAGGGATCTGCCCGCCCTGCACCCCGGTGCCGTTGGTGCTGTCCGACGAGCACTGGAACTGAAAGGTCACCTGCCCGCACAGCACCTCCGTCATGCCCTCCTGGCCGAAGTAGCTGAGCTCGCTGCCGTCCAGCACGCCGCTGACCGTGTAGAAGGTGTCCTGCTCCACCTGCACCGGGTGCTCGAACCACACCGAGAAGGTGCCGCTGGAGCCGTCCGACACGAACTTGGTGAGGTGCTGCGCCAGCGTGACGGTGCCCTGCCGCTTCAGCTCGATCTTGGCGCTGTACTCCGCCTTGCCGCCGCTCGAGCCGTACAGGCCCAGCCCGGCGATGAAGATGCGCTTGTCCACCGCAAACTGGATGCTGTCGCAGCGGCCCCGGTAGCGCCACTGGTTGCTTCGGTACGCCGACGACTGGAAGCGGTGGCACCGCCGCGGCGCCAGGCCCGCCCGCTGCTCCAGCGGGAAGTCCAGCTTGGGCTTGTGGGCCGCCGTGTACCACAGGAAGAGGTCGCGCGTCTCCTCCAGCGTCAGCACGTCCGACTGCGCCGCGCCGTCCGCGAACTCCTCCAGCGTCATGGCGGGGATGCGCACCAGGTACAGGGCCTTGCCCAGCGCCGCCCGCTGGTCGCGCGCCGCCGCAGTCCCCGCTCCCACCACCAGGCCCCGCCGGCGACACTCGGCCGCCGCCCAGTCCAGCGCGGCGCGGAAGACCGTGGCCTCGCGGGCGTTGAGCGTCTCGCGCCGCAGGATGATCTCCAGGGTGTGCGGGTCGATCTCGCGGAAGCCCTCGGAGAGCAGCGCCAGCTCGGCCTGGGCGTCGATCACCTCCCAGCAGCGCTGCGTGAGCTCCGCCTCCTCGAACAGCCGGCTCTGGGAGAGCAGCACGCAGGCGTTCTTGGCCTCCAGGCTGGTCTCCAGGAAGGTGACGCAGGCCTTGGCCAGGGCGGGCACGATGTACTTCTTGGCGGCGTAGAGGGTGGCCAGCACGGTGTCGGCCTCCAGCTCCACCTCGTCACTGTACATGTACCTGGGGAGGAAGAGGAGGAGGAGGAGTGATGAAGACTATATTACTGTACATGTATCTGGGGAGGAAGAGGAGGAGGAAGAGTGATGAAGACTATATTAATGCACTTTATTAAGAAAATCACCTTGAGATGGTAAATGGTAAATAATGGTGCATTTATATACAGTAGCATATGGAAGAAATTGTGTATATGGTATTTATTTAGTATATATATTATTATATTTATATGTATATTTATATAAATGTATTTATATATAAATGTATTGGATTATATAGAAATACAGCGTTTATACATATAATCAATGATAGAATACAATATATATTTTATATATTATACAAATTATACAAATTATATATATAATTTGTGATGAATAGTTAAAAAGGTGGTAGGAATAAAAAAAATATTTATACTTCTTCCTACTCCTTTTTCGAACTGGGTACACTATGATTTGTTTATGTTTCTCTTTTTGTTGTCTTTTTTTTATTATCTTTTGTGTATATATATATATATATATGTGTCAAATGAACAGATATATATTTTTGTTTTTATACTTGTTCGAGAGAAAAAGATCGCTCATTCATTCCTTCATTCATGGTGGCAGCTACGATAATAATCGACCCCAGAGGACTTGTAGTTGTGCGTCTCCCTCCTACTGTACTTACTTTAGTAGAATTAAGAAAGCGGCCGGTTCCACGTCTGGGATGTGGATCTCTGCCTGCCCTTCAGCCAGGTCTCCGTAGAACATGGCACCAAACACGGAGCTCCCCACCGCCAGCACATACTAGCAACACAACAAGACAAGGAGCAATTACATCCAACAATAATAATAATAATAATAATAATAATAATAATAATAATAATAATAATAATAATAATAATAATAATAATAATAAACTTACTACTCTATTTATATAGCACCTTTCATACAAGAGTTGCAGCCCAAAGTGCTTCTCAGCATGCAATTTTAGAGTAATTAGAGATGAATACTGAAGAACTAGAATCATTAGAGGTTCTCAAAGTGAGGTCCATGTCCATGAGAGGGATCTGGGCAGTCCCCATAGAAAATTCAAAGTTAACAGGACCAAATCATCAGTTTCTTATTTATTTATTTAACCTTTATTTAGCCAGATAAAACATTGATCTGGTCCAAGAGGCCCCAACAGGAGTACAAATATACATATATACATATACTGTACATACATACACACATATACACAAATAACAAAATTAAAACACAGTTAAGAATCATACACATAAGCAAATAAACAAACAAACATATGCACAGCCTATGTACAAAAGAAATAAACAGTTCATCTCTAGTCTTTACAGTTTTCTTCAATTGCATAAACACTCAAATCAAAAGTATTACACAATTATCAAAACCTTACACTCAAGGAGCAAAACATAGGCCCAGATTTGCACCCCTATAAGCATAATGTCTTTTGCAAAACAATACACAAAGTGATTTGCAAAACACTAAACACACTTGCATTACATTAGACACAGAATGTCAAATTACCACACATATGAGCCAATTGGTTAAACACAGCCATCAGATGCACAAACACACCATTGCTTAATTGTAGATACACCAATCAGGTTTAAGCACTATAAAAATGCAGCAGGTGAGTTCACCTGTCTTCAACCAAAATGGAAGGAGAGTGAAGTACTGTACACAGAGAACGTGAAAATATACAATACATTCACCAAACACTACACAAGACAACCAATGATGCAGACTGATGAAAATATACATTTTCCCCCATTTTCCCAAATCAGTCAACATGTCAACATGGAGAATCAAAAAATTATCTTGCCAGATCCAGCTAGGCAAAGAGATCATGTCTAGTATTTTCTGTACTCTATTTAAAAATTTTCAAAATTCAAAATTCAAAAAAAAAAAAAAAAATTGACTTCCGGTTTAGCTGCAATATGTAGCGCACGCAATTGGTTACAGCTCCGCTCCCGTTATCGTTAATTTCGTTTAAAAACCTTATTTGGACAATACCAAAAGAGATTAGACCACATCGTATGTATTGATAAGACCCTCTACTAACTATATCAAAAAGACAACATGGATAAGGATAAGAGAAAGGGTGGAAGGAAACAAGACACAGCAATTCTAACGGCGCCGATTGAAACACGCTCAAGGAAAATAACAGGCGACGCTGTGGCAGATCCGTTGGGGACAAGCCCCGACGCGGGGAATATAGAGGAGAATACACAGGGACCAAGGACAACTGGCCCCGAGATGGAGACAATAGATGACAACATAACAGGAACATCAGAAAAAAGTACCGTGAAGGAAAAAGCAGGCGATTTTGAGAAGATAATAGCAAAAACATCCATCGGATCCCTCACTGCTCCAATAACATCAACTGACACAAGCAGTTCAGTTGCACAGCCCGACTTCAACTCTCTGACTATCCTGATAAAAGAACAGATGGTCGCTTTCAAAGCACACGTAGAAGAACAGTTGGTCGCACACGCTGAACACATCGATACTAAATTCGAAGAGGTTATGAGAGCGGTCGCTTTGCAGTCCGTGCGAATCACGACAGTGGAGATTTCGGTGACAGAAAACACAAAAGCAGTCAAAGCGAACGAAGGTGGCTTGACAGAGATGGGAGAAGAGATGGAAAGAGCTAAAGAGGAATATCGGAGGGAAATAAAATTGCTTAAAAACGAAGTGATGGAGAGGCAACTAGAAACCCATCGTTACCACAGGCGGAATAACATCCGCATTGTGGGGCTTGATGAAGCAGTGAACTGCGAAGACATCAACTTTCCAAAAGAGTTATCAACGATTTTGGAAAACTCCGATCCAAACAAAGTGCCAGAAGTGGAACAAGTTTACAGAATTGGTTCCCAGGGGCAAAGTATCAACGGGCCGAGAGTCATCATTGTCACTCTGCGGAAAACTACAACAAGGGATGACATCATCAAATATGCTCGCAACCAACGTGGGAAGCTGAAGTATGGTGATAAACCAATATTTATCTACGAAGATTTGAGCAGAGAGGCCATCATCCGACGTCAACCATACAAAGATGTGATGCAAAAGCTGTACAAAGCCGGCTACAAGCCAAGGCTAGCATATCCGGCGCTGTTATCATTCTTGGGCAATAACGGCCGCAGGTCAGGTCCATATACACCCTTTGAAGCTGAGGATTTCCTGAATCAAAATGCAGCAAATAACCCAAAGCATGACGAAAATGCCGGAATCAGTTAAGCCTCTCTCTAAATATATACCAGTGTTGGAATGACTTTATTGTGTTCATCAATGAGGTCATTCCACCAGTGTTGGAATGACATTGTTGTGTTCATCAAAGTAGCAAACGATATGCAAGTCGTCTATAACAAAGTGTACTGTGTATAATACGATTCATAATACATTATAATTTCAGTCTCTGGTCTCTGAGGGGACAAATAAATATCAATGCAAAAAGATCTATCTGGAATATTCTGGGTTTATCGCTCAAATGCCCTGGGTCTCTTAGATCATTCTGGAATGTAAAATAGTCTAGGCACTAGTATATTCTACAACCTTCTAGAATATAAGGCACCATGACAACGAAGCATACAACTCTAACAATAACATTCGGTGTGCATACACATAGCAGATAATAAATTAAATTAAGTGCAATCAGTCCTTAATAATACTTTAAAATTAACCACACATAAACGTATGAGCACAGCAAGGTTATTCTAACAATTTAAGTAATCACTCCATTAAAGGCACATTGAAGCGCTAAAAGGCGCTGCTTTTCTATCTTATCTAATCAGTTAAATCGGTTCTAGTGGCTTCTCCACGTTGATAATTATTTATCTCTTATTCCTTATCTATATCTTTCCATTGATTTTTATTTTATTTAATTTTTTCTTCTCATTACTCTATATTTTTTAAATATATTTTAACTTACATTGTTCTTTTCCAATGTTCTTCACATTAAGGTGTCAATATTACTCTATATTTCTTAAATATATTTTAACTTACATTATTCTTTTCCAATGTTCTTCACATTAAGGTGTCAATATTGCTCTACAATCTTTTCCTTTTTTTTCCCCCCACACGTTGGTGGAGGGTTCAAAGGAATATGTCGATAAAGGTTTATTCTCTTTTTTTTTATTTTATTTTTTATTTTTATCTTTA
The DNA here is from genome assembly GCF_963971535.1 of Notolepis coatsorum. Classification (NCBI taxonomy): domain Eukaryota; kingdom Metazoa; phylum Chordata; class Actinopteri; order Aulopiformes; family Paralepididae; genus Notolepis; species Notolepis coatsorum. Next base: position 56,811,878 of record NC_140169.1, read on the forward strand.
GGTTATTTATCACAATACTTCATTACAGTAAGGGAAGGTGCAAGACCAAAAGCGACATTCTATTGCAATAGAATGGAAATGTTAGATCCTATGGCAATGAGCATAGGAAAATTAGGATTACAATGCTCAGTTTGGGCAATCCGGTGGACCATGGGAGAAAGTCAATCGCGGAGGATGTGTTCTTGGAACACAGGCATGTTCGACTTTCTGGGTGAGGGGAAAATAGGGGATTTTTATTTGTATATATATATGTTTTTAAGCTCAGCTCTCAACGGGACCTCATTAATTGGATGTGCATCTATTGTAGCTTCATACTCCAGAAACATTACCAAAAACTACACGAAAACATGCATAGACTATGGCTAGTTTGAATATAATGGTATGGAACACCGGTGGGATAAACAAACAACACAAGCGCAAAAGCGTGCTTACACTGATGAAAAAAGAACATGTGGACGTGGCTCTATTAAGCGAAACGCACATTTTAGAGGGAGACATAAATACGTTAGCGGATAACATATACCATAATATTAGTCACTCTTCTTTTGCTACGAGAACTAGAGGGGTAGCCATAGTCGTCAGACGCAAATTAAATATCGAATTGAAAGGGGTATGGTCGGATGCTGAGGGGCGCATAACTATAGCTAGGATTATACACAATAACAGGAAAATTGCATTGGCAGCGGTATATGCCCCGAATTTGTACGAAGTGGGTTTCTTCACTTCACTAACAGGAGAAATGTTAAACCATCCCGAGTACTCATATATAATAGGTGCGGATTTTAATGCCATTTGGAACCCAAGGATGGACAAAACTTACCTTTCCTTCTCCAGCGAACAAAAGAATTCATCTAAAGCATTAAAAGATTGGTCGAAATCAACAGGAGTAACTGATTTATGGCGTTCACTTAACCCCATGACCCGCAAGTACTCCTGTCGTTCGGCGAGACACAACACACTATCCAGAATTGATTACGTCTTTGCATCCCCGAGAATATTTGATAAATATGAAGTGGAAATGACACCCAATGCGCTATCAGATCACTGCTACTTAATCCTGAAAGCAACATTTGGTACACTATCTACCCGGGCCCCAAGATGGCGTTTTAATTCGATGCTGCTTAACAACAAGGAATTCATTACACAAATTAAAGAAGCTCTCACAGTATTCCTACAAGATAATGCTAACTCGGTGCAAGATCCCAGAATATTATGGATGTCGGTAAAGAATATGATCAAGGATTTCTCGGATAGATTTACCTCCATATTGCGCAAAAATCAAAACACAAAACTGTCTGAAATGGAAACGCTTTACTCAACGCTTTTTAATTCTTTAAAATACAACAACTCTACTAGACTAGATAACCAAGTTAACATTCTAAAGACAGAGATCAAAGCAATGTACAGACAAAAATCGGAATTGCAAATACGCAGCACTAGACAACAGCAGTACTTCCAAGGTTCTAAACCTAGTCACCTATTAGCCATGCGACTAAGAATTAATGCAAAATTTGCAGATATAACTGCCATTAGGAAACAACAAGCTCTAGTAACAGAACCCAAAATAATAAACGATACATTCAAAGAATTCTACTCCGATTTATATAACTCAGAAACGACCTTTGATCAAGACAAATTAGACACATATCTTAATCAAATTACTCTCCCTAAACTTACGGATGAAGACGCTAAACAGTTAGAAGTACCGATCACATTAGAAGAACTCAAGAAGGCCATATCCGGAATGAAAAACGGCAAAGCTCCGGGAATTGACGGTATCCCATCAGAAATGTACATTTCTTGCTGGGACATATTTGGACCCTTATTACTAAATATGATCTTATACTCAGTCAAAGAGGGAAGCTTCATTGAACACCAAAATACCGCACTCATTTCAGTTCTTCACAAAAAAGACAAAGACCCCACTGAGTGCGGTAGTTACCGTCCTTTAAGCCTCCTCGGAACCGATGTCAAACTGTACTCTAAGATATTAGCCATCAGATTGCAAAAGCATATGACGTCTTTAGTTCATCCGGACCAAACAGGCTTCATAAAAGGTCGCCTGATCAATGATAACATAAGGCGAATACTGCACGTACTAGATACAGACAAAGAGGACATCACACCTAAGGCGATACTATCCCTGGATGCTATGAAAGCATTTGACAGGTTGGAATGGTCGTTTCTATGGGCAGTATTGGAAAGGATGGGGTTAGGAAAAGGTTTCATTGATATGATTAAAGTACTATACAAGGACCCATCGGCCAGGATTACAACAGGCACATTCATCTCCGATATCTTTCCGGTATCACGCTCAGCCAGACAAGGTTGCCCTCTTAGTCCCGGACTATTCGATCTATCATTAGAACCTTTAGCACAATTTATAAGACAATCCCAACACATAGAACCAATAGTAATCAAGGGCACACATCATAAAATTAGTTTATATGCGGATGACGTAATATTGTTCATGCAAAACCCCAACAACACATTGCCGCTTATACTCAAGTTGATAGAGAACTTTGGTGATTTATCGGGATTTAAAATAAATTGGCCTAAGTCGGCTTTTCTTCCTCTTAACACCAGTGCAAAAAAAGAGACAACCCTCCCAGGTGCGATACCCATGGTCAAACATTTCAGATGCTTGGGTGTGGAAATATTTCCCACCATAAGACAAACGGTGAAGCACAATTACACAAAAATACAGAACAAAATCAAGGACGACCTGGACAGGTGGGCAAAACTTAAAAACTCAGTACAGGCAAGGGTATCAATAGTTAAGATGGATGTATTACCAAGAATCAATTTCTTCAGCTCAATGCTTCCGTTACCTCCTCCAGAGGGCTACTGGAAAAGATTACAAACCTCCACATACAAATTTATTTGGAATAACAAACCACCTCGCATAAAAAGATCCACCGCACAGAGAAATAAAGCAGACGGTGGCATGGCAGTCCCAGATTTTTTACAATATTTTAATGCCTTCACATTAAGACCATTGAAGAAGATATGGTTTGACCCCGAGGCTTTGGTATCTTGGAGAAAATTAGAAGAAAACATAGTAGCCCCACAGAGATTGAAAGACATAGCATACACTAAACTTTCAATCAAGCATTGTGAGCGAGAATTTGGCCCAATAATAACCCATGCAATCAGGACATGGCGGGAAACACAAAGGAAATTTCCTAACCCTCAAGTATGGCATAATCACACTCCCATATTCAATAACAATGCTCTCTTAATGGGAAAACGACCTATAAGATTCCCTATATGGGAAGAAAGAGGCATACACTCATTAGGGGATATTTTTAATAACAAGGGCCTCTGTAGTTATGTCGAAATATGCATAAAGTTTAACCTCACCGAGTCCACATGGCTTTTTTACATACAGTTACGACTTTGTATGAGATCTCACGGTGTTCCATTACACATACCAATTGAACACCACAGATACCACAAATTTTTCTATGAAAGAGATACATTGGGAGGTTTTGTATCAGGTTTTTATTATCAATTACTAACGTCCTCGTATGAAACCCTTCAACTAGACAATGTCTGGAGGAGGGATATACCAGACCTGGAAAATGACTTTGATTGGCAAGGAGCCTGGGCAAATGTCCGACTTACATCAAGGAACCCGGATCATCAACAAATCAATCTGAACTATATTCACAGGACATACTTGACTCCTATAAGGCTGTGCAAAATGGGGCTTATACAAGACTCCAAATGCTCCCAATGTACAAATGGGGACGAAGGAACATTTATGCACATGTATTGGGACTGCCCACCAGTTAAGGCATTCTGGAAAGATGTGTCCCAACAATTATCAATACTCGTATTTTGGAATATACCTGTACACCCCGCGGTATTGCTATTGAATGATGTTTTTGAGTTTGCAGTGAATCCACAACTAAAAAGATTGGTTTTATCGGGTATCACAGTAGCTAAAAAACTGATCGCATCACGTTGGTTTCAACCGGAAAAAATTTGCCGGAAAGTGTGGTTTCTTACATATCTCGATGTGATATATCAAGAAATATCTACAGCAAGAATTCTGGGGCTCAATGAATCCAAAATGTCAATGTGGTTAGAAGTGGTGGAGAGAATAAAAGCTAGCCTATAATGGTGGTGTCTGGTTAGGAGTGAGGGATAATGGAGGTACTATCCAAGAGGGGGTCCGGGAGGGGGGGGGTTTGAGCTGGAGCATATGTGTGTAGGGTTTTAGAAAATAGGTATTAGGGGTATATTATATACTAACATTTATATAATTGTAACTTCGCTGGATATACACTGTATACGGTTAAAATGTTATTATTGACTATTTTTGTTTTATCCCGTTTCTGTACTTGCATATATTTTAACCACCTTTACTGAAAGTTTCATTATACATTGTGTGTTGAGTACTGACTTTTAATAAGTTTTGTTTTGCAATAATAAAAAAATTAAAAAAAAAAAAAAATATTCAAAATTGTTTTTGTTTTACTGTAATTTTAACCTGTACTGGATACAGTATTTTATGTTTGTCTGATATTTGCTGAGCTTACAGTGTTATGCACATAGTAGCATGAAAACTGGGACATGTTTTGTTGTGATTCTCCATGTTGAAATGTTGACTGATTTAGTTATATGGAGAGAAAATTTATATTTTCATCAGTCTGCATCATTGATTTGGGTATATGGAGAGAATATTTATTTTTTTCATCAGTCTGCATCATTGATTTGGGTATATGTAGATAAATAAATTATATTTTCATCAGTCTGTATTGTGTGTTTCATTATGTTTCAGTCTTTTTTTTTTTTTTTTTATCAAACTAAATCCTTAATTTGAATAAAGTGATTAATCTGATTAAATGAGTCTCTTTTTTATTAAATCAACTTTCTTTAATGAATATAACGTTTTTTTTTAATACTATAATATTAGTGTAGCCTAATCTTTATCTGCAACTGTGAAGAAAAACCACATTGGTTCAAACAGAATGAATAGACACATAAAAGAAACATAAAAAAAAAAAAAAATTATTAAAAATTAAAAATTCGAATTTTGATTTAGAATTCGAATGTTAACATAACGAGCGAACGTTCGAACATTCGGGCTCAGCCTTAACACACACACACACACACACGCACACACACAGGCTAAATACAGGAAATAGTTGCTAAGGAGGCACAAGGGTTAAAAAAAGAAGAAGCATGAATCTGCAACAGCTGCGACCACGTACAGTACAGCATCATCCACGTGTGCATGAACACACACACTTGACCTCGACGCCAAATTACAGCCTCCTTTGGGTGAAAACTGTGGCTTCTAGAAGGCAGGGCCACTTTTGTGTTAGACCAACAAGCCAACGGAGCTGTTATAGAGCCATTATAGAGCTGTTATAGAGCCATTATATAGTTGTTATAGAGCTGTTATAGAGCCATTATAGAGCTGTTATAGAGCCATTATATAGTTGTTATAGAGCTATTATAGAGCTGTTATAGAGCCATTATAGAGCTGTTATAGAGCCATTATATAGTTGTTATAGAGCTGTTATAGAGCAATTATAGAGCTGTTATAGAGCTGTTATAGAGCCATTATATAGTTGTTATAGAGCTGTTATAGAGCCATTATAGAGCTGTTATAGAGCCATTATAGAGATGTTATAGAGCCGTTATAGAGCTGTTATAGAGCCGTTATAGAGCCGTTATAAAGCTGTTATAGAGCTGTTATAGAGCCGTTATAGAGATGTTATAGAGCCATTATAGAGCTGTTATAGAGCTGTTATAGAGCCATTGTAGAGCTGTTATAGAGCTGTTATAGAGCTGTTATAGAGCCGTTATAGAGCTGTTATAGAGCCATTATAGAGCTGTTATAGAGCCGTTATAGAGCCATTATAGAGCTGTTATAGAGCTGTTATAGAGCCATTATAGAGCCATTATAGAGCTGTTATAGAGCCATTATAGAGCTGTTATAGAGCCGTTATAGAGCTGTTATAGAGCCATTATAGAGATGTTATAGAGCTGTTATAGGGCCATTATAGAGATGTTATAGAGCTGTTATAGAGCCATTATAGAGCTGTTAGAGCCATTATAGAGCTGTTATAGAGCTGTTATAGAGCCATTATAGAGCCGTTATAGAGCTGTTATAGAGCCATTATAGAGCTGCTATAGAGCCATTATAGAGCTGTTATAGAGCCATTATAGAGCCATTATAGAGCTGTTATAGAGCCATTATAGAGCTGCTATAGAGCCATTATAGAGCTGTTATATAGCCATTATAGAGATGTTATAGAGCCATTATAGAGATGTTATAGAGCTGTTATAGAGCCATTATAGAGATGGTATAGAGCTGTTATAGAGCCGTTATAGTTATAGAGCTGTTGAGTGTTAGTGTTACAGAGCTGGTAAAAAATCACCTTGTGTGCCGGAACTCTCTGTGATTCACCAGGCGGGCCCACGATGAAGTGGACATCCGCCATGTGCTCGTTGTTGAACATCAAGGCATTCCTACGTGAGACATGAACCACAACGTTAGCATCTGAAGGAGGGTTCCATTCGGGCACACAGATCAATAGTATGGCTGGCCTGGAAAATCAATGCCAAAATCACTACTCCAATGCTTAAGTTCCTCTCTTTTTGTTAAGACTCCAAAAGATGTGCCTATACTGTACGAACTCTGACCTCTGTTGCCCACACTGTACGAACTCTGACCTCTGTTGCCTATACTCAATCAATACCTATCTACTGCCTACAAATGCCTTACACTGTAATCATAACTACCTACCTCAAGTTCCTCAACCCTATAGTCTATCCATATAACACTGTATGACAGCCATGTACAATAACACTGTATATATCGTATACATACATACATCATTACATACATAATATATTTATTTATATCCGTATATATCTGCATATATTCCCGTTTACATACCCACTCTGTGCACTATACATTTGAAATTTTGACATTTATTTGAAGGATAAACCCCTTGAGATATGCTATCTCGTTTTCGAGGGGGTCCTTAACATAGGATACAAAACATACAATACAATACAATACATAACAAAACAAAAAACAGGACAACAAATGCACTGACAGACGCTCTCCCAAGCTCACCCCCACAATCCACACTGATTCCTCCCAAGAGGATCACCAATATATATATGTTCCCTTATAAAAACACATACAAAATTATAATTTGATCTGAAAACGACATGTAAGCCCTAACACAGTAAATCAATAACAGTATCTGTGCTGTATCTATATATCCCATACCTACTCGTATAAGTTATATCACTGGCCAGTATGGCTTTACTACCATAATGTATTTATACTTGTATCACTGTACATAATAATTCTGTACATATGTAACGGTTGTGACATCGTCACCTTAAACTTCGAACCCGTGGTCTCCCATACCACGGGCAACAGCACAGACCGCTATACCAAGAGGTGAACTCACTGCTTTGTAACGTGTCTATGTGTCTTTTGAGGGTGAGAGTGAGTTTAACCCACAGCACCGCTCCTCACCCCCAGTCACTTCACAACATAGTCCATTGTGACTGCGCCTCGCGGTACCATCCGTTACACATACATCAGATTAGCATATTTACTCAGTAGTTTCGTTGTATAGTATATTCCATTTAAATCACTTGTTTACATTTAATCACACTGTATATAATGTTATTGCACTTTACTGTTACTTTTGCACTCTGGTTAGATGGCAACTTATTTTCATTGTTCTGTACTTGTCTTAGTTGTGCTGTACGATGACAATACATTTGAATCTAATCTAATAAGAAATAGTTTATAGAAATAATAATCCTATAATATTCCTTTTGAAAAGCAGATTTAATAGTTAAGTCATTGAGTCATTTAACCATGAGAACTATCGACCACATAGCTCATTTAAACATGCCAACTATCGCCCACATAGCTCATTTAAACATGACAACTATCGACCACATAGCTCATTTAAACATGCCAACTATCGCCCACATAGCTCATTTAAACATGCCAACTATCGCCCACATAGCTCATTTAAACATGCCAACTATCGCCCACATAGCTCATTTAAACATGACAACTATCGACCACATAGCTCATTTAAACATGCCAACTATCGCCCACATAGCTCATTTAAACATGCCAACTATCGCCCACATAGCTCATTTAAACATGCCAACTATCGACCACATAGCTCATTTAAACATGCCAACTATCGCCCACATAGCTCATTTAAACATGCCAACTATCGACCACATAGCTCATTTAAACATGCCAACTATCGACCACATAGCTCATTTAAACATGCCAACTATCGACCACATAGCTCATTTAAACATGTCAACTATCGACCACATAGCTCATTTAAACATGACAACTATCGACCACATAGCTCATTTAAACATGCCAACTATCGACCACATAGCTCATTTAAACATGCCAACTATCGACCACATAGCTCATTTAAACATGACAACTATCGACCACATAGCTCATTTAAACATGACAACTATCGACCACATAGCTCATTTAAACATGCCAACTATCGCCCACATAGCTAAACATGCCAACTATCGACCACATAGCTCATTTAAACATGCCAACTATCGCCCACATAGCTCATTTAAACATGCCAACTATCGCCCACATAGCTCATTTAAACATGCCAACTATCGCCCACATAGCTCATTTAACCATGAGAACTTTCTTACATAAGATATGAACTTGTATCTTTTAAACTAAGGAACACGCCAATATTATGGGAAATGCACTTATAGCATCTTCTCCAGTCAGACAAGAAGATACCAATCTCCTCTCTGTGAGCTCAGTAGAAAGCTATCCAGCTGCAAGCTAGCTTAGCACAAATTAATGGAAGCGGATACGGACCACTAGCCTAGCTTAAAACTCCGGGCGAAGCTAGCTTTCTACTGAACGCACAGAGGGGAAGTCGGTCTCTGAGTTCTCGTCCGACTCTGGAGAAGACGGTAAGCACATTTCCCCACGATGTCGGCGTGTTCAGCGGGCCGGTACCTTTCCCGTAGTGTCGGGTGAGTTGACTGCCAGCTGGTGGCGTCGACGTTGTTGTTGTTGACGTTCTGCTGGGCGGTGGAAGAGGAGGAGGAGGAGGCGGCGGTGGTCGGAGGGGTCGCCGTCTGCGTGACCTGGACGATGCTCTTCTTGCCGGCGGCGCTTGCCGCTGCGTCGTTGCCGGGAATGTCGGTGTTGATGCTCATAGGGTAGAGTTCTGCAGCCATCTTCTCCTTCGGGGACGGAGTCACGGTCTCACAGCATGCTGCTGGCGGCCCGTCCCACTGCCTCCCGCTCCGCCCGCGAGCCCTGCTGCGCAATGTCCCTGGAGGCAAGACAAGCCAGGATGTACTAGGGCTGTACCGAATGTCATTTCTTTTTTTATTTGATATTTTAAATCATATAAAACTAATTTCTTTGAAATACTCAAACGAAATCTTCAATTTTAATAAAGTGATTCATCTGATAAATGATTATTTTTTTTATATTAAATCAACTTTCTTTGAATGAATATAACTCATCAGTTTCGTCAACATCAATAATCCAATAAGGGCTCACGGTTGGTACGAAAGTGATGGTGACGTCTTGATGGAGTGTCGAGCGCCAAGCGGATGCAGATAGGCTACATCATTTATGATAAATGTTTTATTTGAATTTTTATGACGAGTCATATACTATAATACTATAATATTAGTGTAGAGCCTAATCTTTATCTGCAACTGTGAAGAAAACCCCCATTAGTTTAAACAGAACGAATAGACACATAATTTTTTTTATTTTTGATTAAATAATAATAAAAAAAAGAATTAGAATGTGGATTTAGAACTTGAATGTCAACGCTATGAATGAAGCTTCGAAGCTTGGAACTATTCGGTACAGCCCTAGACTGTACACAACCTCATAGTAACCCGTCCATAAAGGCAGTCCGTGGCGGGCCCCGGCATCAGCAAGCGCCGTGGCAAAGCTAAGTTGCGACAGCCCTGGCCTATCTTTTATTTTATAATTCTATTCTAATCTATTGATGCTTCTATTCTAATTTAGTTTATATTCCATTTTATTCTATTCCACCTTTTTATTTTATTCCACTGTAATTGTCTGTCCGTTAATGTCGCACCAAAAAAAAGACAGAATCAAATTCCTTGTATGTGAAAACTACTTGGCAATAAAGACCTTTCTGATTCTGATACAGTTTATACGTACTGTAGTTTATACGTAGCTAGTTTATATATGTAACGGTTGTGACATTGTCACCTTAAACTTCGATGCGCCAAGGGAGTTTCTAACCCGGGTCTCCCACGCCACGGGCAACAGCACAGACCGCTATACCAAGAGGTGAACTCACTGCTTTGTAACGTGTCTATGTGTCTTTTGAGGGTGAGAGTGAGTTTAACCCACAGCACCGCTACTCACCCCCAGTCACTTCACAACATCTGAAGTCCTTCATGACTGCGGTTTGCGGTACCATCCGTTACATAATGTCCATTTTTAGAGGAATTCCACAGACTCGTCGTGAATATCACTGTGGCCATTTGTGAATCTAAAGCCATCTTAATAACCATGCAGGAAGAGGGCGGCTGGGTGGCGCAGCGGACTAAGCGCTTGTCACCAACGCAAGAGACACTGGTATCGAATCCGGCTGTCAGCGCGGTGCCTCCGGCTTGGTCGGCCGTCATACTGGCTCAATTAGCAGAGTCAGCGGGAGGGAAGCCGGTGGGTGGTGGTATTCTGGTCGTTGTAAACAGCGACTCCTACAGGTCGGTCAGGGCGCCTGCACAGCGAGGGAGGGAAATGGCAGAGGTACTAGTGTGACCTCCCACGCGTTACACTTCGCCAATGAGAGTCCGCGCTGCCTGTCAGGTGAAAAGATGCTGCTGGCTGTCTCCTAATGTATCCTAAAGCATCTGTTAGACTTCAGGGCTCCCTAGTCCTCCTCACAGCATCGTTCCATCACTCTCAGCGCATCCGGGACCCGCCACGACAATCCTCTCTAGTGTCATCCGCATACAACTTGGACTTCGGCAGAAACTTAAAGACTTGTTGAAATGAATTCACACAATAACAACATGCCGGACAGCCTGTGATAATCCAAGAGTGGGAACCACCAAGCGTGTGTGTGCGCTTATGAAGCCTATTGGAACCGCGTGAGCGGAGCGCTCCATCAAAAACTGGATTATCATTGTAGTAAACAAAAAAATATATATTATATTGTAGTAGTTTGGCAAGACACGCACAGTCCCGCACTGATGAATCACGCAATGCTATTTCTCTCCAGCAGAGAGACCAGAGCCTGCAGGCTGGAGTTAACCCTTCCTCTCCAGCAGAGAGACCAGACCTTCCCATGTTGTTGAGTTAACATCTAGCACAGCAGGCCTGCGCCAGAACGGCCAATTCGAATAGAATATTAAGTACTTTATTAATCCCGAGGGGAAATCCAGCACCACAGATCGCTCATCACAATAAACATTTAGGTATATAGTTTCTATATAGGATAAGAATGTATATAAGATATACATTCTAAAATATACAGTACAATGTACAGTAAGATAAGATAAGCATTCGTGCTGCGACACCGTGCAGAAGAACACGTCACCAAGCAGCATAGCTGTCATTCTTGACTTCAACATTATGGCAAGCTTGCAAACCGAAAGTCACGAAAGGGGCTACATTATGGCTATAGAGGCGAGAGATCGATCGATCGGTGTTTGTAATAATAATCGCGGATCGGTGTTTGTAATAATAATCGTCTTCTCGCTCTTCTGCAAAAACCACCGTAAAGAAGAAAAATGCAATCGTCCGGTTGTGTGTGAATAATAATATACGGTGTATAAGGTCTCCCTCCCTCCCTCCCCGATCCGTGCGTTGTTTTTTTAGACGAGACGAGGAAACAACAAGAGCAAAGAACAAGACCCTGCGACGTGACGAGATGATGAGTTCACAACCATTCGGCAAAACACAGACACGTTATTTATTGTTTTACCTTGACGACGACGACGTGACGCGGAGGAGAGAATGATAACGTTCAGGTTCGGTTACTGGCTGCTGGACGGAGTGGCTGCCTGGTCGCTGCTGCTGCTGCTGCAGCCGGGAGCCATGTTGCGTCCTGGGGGGGGGGGGGGGCATCCTGTCTCACAACCCCCCCCCCCCAGCAGTCTGCAGGCAGCAACATCCAATAGGGTATATCTGCAGAGCCGCAAGCCCCAACGTCTGGGCGGGGCTTCGTGGCTTGGACTAGGTTTGAGGCGGAGTTTCGTGGCTTGGACTAGGTTTGAGGCGGGGCTGCGTGGCTTGTACTCGGTTTGACTGCAGTAGTCAGTTTGTGCTGTTTATTTTTACAAGCAGTGACGACTCGACAGCATTTGCATTTTTGTGTTCCGTGTTGCAGGTTAGGGTTAAGGTTAAGGTTAGGGTTAGGGTCAGTGGCGTAACTCTCTCTCAATGTGTGCGGGGGACAGATTTGGGGGCGTGGCGAGTGACGTCGATGGGGGGGGGGTTAGGGCCCCCCCCCCCCCCCCCCCTCTACCTAGAGTTTTTTTTTTTTTTAAATACCAGGGGTGCAATACCGCATTTTCCCAGGCGGTGGCGCCATTTCTCCATGTAAACGACACACTGAGCTCATACAGAAACAAGTATTGTTGTGACAAATAATAAACAAATTTGAAAGGTTTATGGTGAAAGAACATTTATTATATGGTGCTTCAATTAGCAATTATGAACACAGTAATACAAGATATACATGATAAAAAAAAAAAATACATGCTAAGTTCCTGAGAAACACTACTATACAATATAAAATTTTAGCTCTTAATGTATCTATCACCTTTATCTATCACCAATCACTTTTAATCAAATTTAATTACAGGTACAAAACGTTAACATAAATCACTCTTATGCACTGGTACATAAGTTATATAACAAACCTGTTTAATAAAACTCTAACCCTTATGGTCATGCCTGCATCGATTGTGCAATAATCCAATACTAAAATACCTGAGAGGGCACTGGTTCCTATGTAGACTACTATACAATTTTAACTCTGTCATTATTATACTTAATGTATCTAAACTATATTATACAAGAGCCACATCTGTTCTTTCCTTAAAGTGACTTTTTATATACCTCATTCCTTTAAAGTGACTTCTCCAAGTCTTCTCTCCAAGAAGTGGTGGAGAGAATAAAAGCTAGCTTATAATGGTAGTGTCTGGTTAGGTGCGAGGGATAGTGGAGGTACTTCTCAAGGTGGGGTCCGGGAGGGGGGGGTTCGAGCTGAGCATATGTGTGTAGGTTTTTTTTTTTAGATAACAGGTATTATGGGTATATCTTATATAAAACAACTAACCAAAAGGTTTTGATTGATTGATTGATTGAAAAGTTTATTAACAGATTGCAGAATGGGTACAGTACAGTACATCTCAATACATACAATTGTTAAGGGGATGCAGACCAGAGAAAGACTTTCGTCTTGTTTACATCAGGGTCCCCCATTTTCAATTCATCATAACATATATGACATACATGACATACAGATAGACAGTACTGCTACATCTATACATTTATGACATATCAGATTTGCAAATACAGTACTGTTTGTGATACAAAAGTGTCCAGAAAAGGAGTGTATATACATTTGGCGTAGAAACTGTACATTGGAGGAGGTTGGTGGGGTGGGGTTGGGTGAGGGCTGTACATTGGAGGTGGGGGGGGGGGGGGGGGGGGGGGGGGGGGTTGGGTAGGGGACACACACACATTTTACACTGTACATTGGAATATTGACAAAGCCTTACTTGGTCATTTACTGTACAACTAGGTTAGGACATTTGTAGGGGCCAGTTTCGAATTGCAGTCTCACGTAGGTGTTTTTTGAGAGTGTTTTTGAAGGTGGGTAGTGATTCACATTCCTTTACAGCTTTAGGCAGGGCGTTCCACATTGATGTGGCATAATTGCGAAACGTGTTTAGTCCCTTGTTTGAGCCGAATCTGGGTTTTACATGATTTGTGGAGCTCCCTCTGGTGTTGTGATCGTGGTATTCACTGACCTTTGGGAAGTATTTTGACATGTACATGGGTACCTTGGTCGCGTAGTGTATCTTGTAGACCAGGCCCATTGCAAGTTGCTGTACTCTGTCGTCTACTCTAAGCCATCCTAGGTTGTCAAAGTGGGCAGGGGTGAGGTGGGTTCTAGGAGTCAGGTCAAGTAGTAGTCTGACTAGCTTGTTTTGAGATGTTTGTAATTTGTTTTTTAGTGCCTTTGAGGTGCTTTGGTACCATGAGGTGCAAGCATAGTCGTAGTACCCTTGAATGAGTGCTCCTGCTAGAGTCTTCAGGGTATTCTTGTTTACCAGAGAGGAGATCCGGTACAAGAATCGCGTTCGTTGGTTGACTTTTTTTATTACATTGGATGCCATTTTGTCACAGGAAAGATTAGCCTCTAGGATGGAACCCAGGTAGGTAATTTCATCTTTCCTTGTGATAATATTGTCACCCACTGTAACCGAGAAGCCGTCGGTCTTGCTGAGTTTGTTATTTGAACCGAAGAGAATGGACTCTGTTTTGCCCATGTGTAATGATAGTTTGTTGTCGGCGAGCCATATGCAGATTTTGCCTAGTTCCGAGCTGAGGGCTTTTTCAACCTGTAACTTGTTCTTGTCAGAGACCAGCAGGGCTGAGTCGTCCGCAAACAGGAACAAGTTGCAGTCACAAGCTGACGACATGTCATTTGCATAAATTAGGAATAGTAGCGGTCCTAGTATGCTTCCTTGTGGAACACCACAGCTCACTGTGAGGGGGGGGGATAGGGTACCGTTTACTTCCACCATCTGTTCCCTCCCCTCCAGGTAGGATTGTATCCAGCTCACTGATAAACTATCAAAACCAATTGCTTTTAGCTTGTCAATCAGAATGGTGTGATTGACAGTGTCGAAGGCCTTTTGTAGGTCCAGCATGACCATGCCGCAGTATTTGCCCGCGTCCACCTCTTGTTTGATGTGGTCGTTCAAGTAGAGAAGGCATGTGTCAGTGGAGTGGGATGTTCTGAAGCCAGATTGGAATTCGTAGATTAGATTTTTTTCCGCGAGGTACTTTTCGATCTGTTCGTATACTATTTTTTCCATGACTTTCGAGATGGATGTAAGGATAGAAACAGGGCGGTAGTTACCCGGGTCTAATTTGCTGCCCTTTTTGTGCAGGGGTGTTACTCTCGCAATTTTGAAGTCCTTGGGGACGTGTCCCTGTTTTATGGAGAGGTTTATTATGTGTGTGATGACTGGGGTGATGGCTGCTGCTGAGTCTCTGAGGAATTTGGAGGGGATGTTGTCATGGCCAGTGGCCTTGTTTGGTTGGAGGGCGCTCAGTTTTTTGAGTACCTCATCTGTAGTTACTATTTCCAGTTTGAAGTCGTCTTTGTGGACGCCTAGGTTCATGTAGTATGCTACTATGTGTTCTACCCCATACTGCCCTGAGTGGGAGGGTAGTTTGTTTACCAGTGTTGTGGCTATGTTTGTGAAGAAGGTGATCTCATTGGATGTGCCCTGACAATTAATGCTTGTATATCTTATCGTGTGTTGTCATGTTTGTTTATATGTTTGTTTAAAAAATAATAAAAAAATAAAATACAAAAAAAAAAGTGACTTCTCCATTATTTAAATTGACATTTTCACATTTAAACTCATCCAATGCTTCCAAAGACATGTTGTCTCCGATCATGGGCAGAGATGAATTCCTCACAGAGTTCTCTCATGTCAAAGGCATCAACTCTTTCTTGATGACAAACTGCCACACTGTTCAACATTTTCTGCTTCATGGAGTTGCGAAGCCAGGTCTTCAACCTCCGGAGTCCGCTGAAACTCCTCTCAGCTTCAGCAGAGGATGTGGGAACAACCAGCAATAGCCTCACAAGGACTAGGCGACAGCGTAGCAAAACTTAGTTTGCTTTGAAGAAGTAGCTTTCTCCTCTTGGGCGACGGATTTTAACACACACCTTGGGCGACGTATTTTAACACACACCTCGGCTGACGACCCGAGCTATTATTATGCAAAGACAAGTACTTTAGCGAGTGGGTACTTGGCCCGTGCAGGGCAAGAATGCGACCCCCATCTACTGCTCTTTGCATAATAATAGGACAGGTAGTCAGACTCAGCTCTTTGGACGGTAAAACGTGGGAGGTACAATAACTGCATTCTGAAAACATGCGGGGGACACTTTCCGATGTCCCCGGCGTCAGTTACGCCCCTGGTTAGGGTTAAGGTTAGGGTTAAGGTTAATGTTAGGGTTAGGGTTAAGGTTAAACATAAACAGCACAAACTGACTACTTCCGGGTTTTACAGGAAACAAAACAAGGTACAAGCCACGACGCCCCGCCCACGCACAGTCAAACCTAGTCCAAGCCACGAAGCCCCGCCCAGACGTTGGGCTTGCGGCTCTGCAGATATACCCTACTCAGCAACATGGCTCCCGGGCCCTGCCATGATAATCAAGTACAATCAGTGTCAAATCAAATTTATTTGTAAGGCCCGGCAACACACGTTATTAATGTCCCCATGGGCCGGACACGTCTTCTTTAATAAACAAGTCAAGAAGAAACATCACAATAAATCAAGAACAAAACAAAAAAACACCATGAAATCCATAATAAAATGGAATAATAAATAAATGCAACACTCCCAGACATACCCTAGCCAAGGTAAGGAAAAAGTTAAACTCACTAAAAACCTAGCAATAGGAAAAAAGCACCACAGGCAATGTGGAGGGGAGAAACCTTAGAAGGGCCGTTCAAGGGGGATCTCCCTTCTTAGATGTTGGTAGTAGATGTTGATAGTAGTGTTGCTATAAAACAGGCGAAACAGTTGGTAAGCATGCACACATACGTGTAATGAAACACAAATATGTACATGCAATAGCAACCGGGGTACATAAGAAGAACATTTTGAAAGATTGAAAATATTTTCAAAAGTGTGTGGGGTACAAAGGGGTTTTAAAAACAAGCACCCCCACATAAGCTGCTTATATTTCATAATCTACACTTTCAGACGGCATTTGCTTGACATCTGTGTTTTTTTGTCTCGCTGACTGAGTAATGAAATGAATTCAACTTTCTATGATGTGAATGTGTGACTGAATCCCCCCTTTTTTTATCAGTAGGTAAAAAGGCTTTGAGCTACGCAAATCATATCTGTAAACACCGCCTAAAGTATGAACATTTTTCATATACATTTTATGTCCCAAGTTAAACCACAGGTGTTAATTGTTAAAGGAACACGCCAAGATTATGGGAAATGCGCTTACCGTCTTTTCCAGAGTCGGACAAGAAGATAGATACCAATTTCCTCTGCCTTCAGTAGAAAGCTATCCGGCTGCAAGCTAGCCTAGCTTAGCACAAATGAATGGAAGCGGATACGGACCACTAGCCTAGCTTAAAACTCCAGGAGAGGTATTTTTGCACAGAGGTGTGAGTAGTTGCAGGAACACTGGTCAGCTGTGGAGCATGGATAGTACCGCGAAAACCTTGTTGCATTGAAAGCTAGCTTAGCCTTATCTAAAAGATAAAAACTGCGGTTTGTGTTTGTGCATTTCCAAATTGTGCCAACAACACGTCGCCCACTGTGAGACCAGCTGCAGACAGAGTGGAGGTAATGTAATTGTTACAAATGGTAACTGACTGTTTTGACTGACAATACGCATTAAGTGGGTATATTGCTGTGCATTGTTATGTCTGCGGAGCGAGGCATAATGCGTGCGAGTCGCTCCACGCAATATCTTGTTATTGCTGCGGTTATGCGCTTTAACCCTTTCACTACCACACTACCAAAGGGTTAACCCTTTCATTTTCACTGCCACACAGCTACGAGTTAACCCTTTCACACCACACTACAGACGGTTAACCTTTCACTCCCACACTACAGAAGGTTAACCCTAACCCTACAGTACTAACCCCTGACCCCTGACCTACTCTCTCGCCCCCCCCCAGACCCCTGCCTGTACATCCCGCGCTTCGCCCACATGCTGGAGTTCGGGGAGAAGACTCACGAGGTCTCCATGACGGCTCTGCGCCTCCTGCAGAGGATGAAGAGGGACTGGATGCACACGGGACGCCGGCCCTCGGGGCTGTGTGGAGCAGGTACACACTGTCGTGACGCCATGACAGGGAGGCGGTGGGGAAGGTGCTCCTTTATTAATCCCCGACCTGACTGACCTCCTTCTCCCTTAATATTAATAATAATTCATTTTATTTGTAGAGCGCTTCTCGGGAACCCGAAGTCGCTGACAGTAGGCAGAGAAACAAAGAGAAACAAAGAAACAAAATGAACATAAGACTACGGGGGAAACAGGGGAAACAGCATGAGATACACAGAAACATAAGGCCACAGTAACAAAGATCAAACAAGTTGGAGGGGGGGGGGGGGTTATAGGTGGGGAAGGTTGAAGGCTATAGGGAGAACAGGTGGGTTTTGAGTCTGGATTTGAAGGTGGAGAGTGAGGGGGGAGTCTCTGACGGTCTGAGGGAGGGAGTTCCAGAGCCGGGGTGCAGCAGTGAGTGAGAAGGCCCCAATCACCAAAGTTCCCGCCCCAGTTTCTTCCGGTCCTCTTCCACTGCTTCCCTCGCCGTCCCGCCATCCAAACTCAAAAGTTTTGGTGACCGGGCTTTTTCACGAGCTGCACCCCGACTCTGGAACACCCTCCCTCAGACCTCCGTCAGAGACTCTTCCTCACTCTCCACCTTTGAATCCCGACTCAAAACCTACCTGTTCTCCCAAGCATACAACCTTCCCTCCCCATAACCACCCTCCTCCAACCTACCACCTCCCCCTCCCCTTCCCTACTTTCTCTCCCTCTCCTGTCCGCGTGAATACTTTCCCCAAGGCAGTTGTCCTTCCGCGTTCGGTTTACGCGGCCTGATTGGCCACTGACGCTTCTCGCAACGCCCAATCGCGTTACTCCTAACGCTCTCTCTCAGTTCCACAAGTCCATCACATCAGCTACCTACGCGTTACTCCTGACGCTCGCTCCTAACTTTCAGAACTTCTCTCATTTCCACAAATCCATCACATCAGCTACCTACCTGCATCAATATACTACTAACTATCAACTAACTCGCTACCGCCGTGCATCGCTATACTGCTACCACCGTGCATCAATATACTAACTATTGATGTGATGTCGATTAATATGAATAGCTAGTTACGTTAATATAGAGAGATGAAAACAATACGTTATTTATATTGATGTGATGTCGATTGATATGGTAGCAGTATAGCGATGCACGGCGGTAGTAGTTAGTGCATTGATGTGCTAGTTAGTTAGTATATTGATGCACGGCGGTAGCGAGTTAGTTGATAGTTAGTAGTATATTGATGCAGGTAGGTAGCTGATGTGATGGACTTGTGGAAATGAGAGAAGTTCTGAAAGTTAGGAGCGAGCAAGAGAAGCGTCAGTGGCCAATCAGGCCGCGTAAACCGAACGCGGAAGGACAACTGCCTTGGGGAAAGTATTCACGCCTCCTGTCCCCCCCCTCCCCTCGGTTTCCTTACCTCCCTGACTGTTCCCCTACTGGACTTATTTGTTATTTGTTACTTGTTACCCGTGGTTTTATGTCCTGCTGCGTATTCATACTGTTGCTTATTTATTATTATTATTATTAGTGTGGGTGACCTGGCGAAGCCAGGTTGCAACCCACACTATACATATCCATACTCTTTTTATTTCTTTCTTTCTTTATTCTTTATTCCACCGATTTTGACAACACACTCGTGCCAGAGCGTTCGCGCCCCATACACGTGAAAGGTATCAAAACGACCGGCTTGCTCCAACTCGATACGCTATTCGAACTCGTAAAGTTTCACCGCACCGTCTGGCTACGAATCGACTTTAAACGGTAAAATTTCGGAAATACAGTGCAATTTAGAGTTTCAAACACTTTGCAACACGTAAGCGTTCGCGCACCATACACGTGAAAGGTATCAAAACGAGCGGCTTGCCTATGGCAACTGCGGTCTTCGAACCCGTAAAAGTTTCACCGCACCGTCTGGCTACGAATCGACTTTAAACTGTAAAATTTCGGTCCCATTGGGAATGCATTGCATTTTAGAGTGTAGCAGCTGACATAATCTTTTTCCCCCTACCTTGGGTGAATTGCGAGTGTGATCTCAATTTTGGACGTAGAAATAAAACAAACACATCAAAACGATGACACGGCTGTCATCCCGCTCACAAAAGAAAAATAAATGGAATTGGACATTTCTATCTCAACTGACGACCATTTGTTTGAAGGTTCTCCTCCCCATTGACCGCCATGCAATCGCCCTCTAGAAATCAATTTTTTTTTAGCCTTCTGTTCCGATCGCCGAAGGAGTGCCACAATATCGCACGAATGCCACAATCTCGCGCACAACCCTTCGCCTACTCGTTGTAGTGCTCTTGTGCGAGTCTCAACGCTTCATCTCTTATAGTTTTCTTTTAATCAACGTGACAATGCAGTCATGTAAAGAAATTTCAGAATATGCAAGTCATTGTGCTCATGGCTGATTGGTTCAGGCTTAACAGCTGTGAGGCTCAGGGCTCATGGCTGAGCTGACCTGCCAATGACATCATCCACTTAACCCATCATTGGCCATCACTGTGTTGCACTACTGAATTGATGGACAGCGCCCTCTGTCTTGTGGGTTGTGTCATTGTACTCAGTAGGGATATGCTCTTTCATTTTTCATTGGTCCATGTTGACCACCTTTCATTGGTCGATGTTGACCACTCCCCCGATCCTTAGACCACGCCCCCTTAGGCCACACCCCCTCAGTGTATCTCTTGAACCGTTTGTCGTAGAGACTTGCGGATTGTGCCATTGGTCGATGTTGACCACCTTTCATTGGTCGATGTTGACCACTCCCCCTGTTGACCACCTTTCATTGGTCGATGTTGACCACTCCCCCGATCCTTAGACCACGCCCCCTTAGGCCACACCCCCTCAGTGTAACTCTTGAACCGTTTGTCGTAGAGACTTGGGGATTGTGCCATTGGTCGATGTTGACCACCTTTCATTGGTCGATGTTGACCACTCCCCCGATCCTTAGACCACGCCCCCTTAGGCCACACCCCCTCAGTGTATCTCTTGAACCGTTTGTCGTAGAGACTTGCGGATTGTGCCATTGTACTCGGTGTAATAGTGTAATAGTGTGTAATAGTGTAATAGTGTGTAATAGTGTAATAGTGTAATAGTGTGTAATAGTGTAATAGTGTGTAGTAGTGTAATAGTGTGTAATAGTGTAATAGTGTGTAATAGTGTAATAGTGTGTAATAGTGTAATAGTGTGTAATAGTGTAATAGTGTAATAGTGTGTAATAGTGTAATAGTGTGTAATAGTGTGTAATAGTGTAATAGTGTAATAGTGTGTAATAGTGTAATAGTGTCTAATAGTGTAATAGTGTGTAATAGTGTAATAGTGTGTAATAGTGTAATAGTGTGTAATAGTGTAATAGTGTAATAGTGTGTAATAGTGTAATAGTGTGTAATAGTGTAATAGTGTGTAATAGTGTAATAGTGTGTAATAGTGTGTAATAGTGTAATAGTGTGTAATAGTGTAATAGTGTAATAGTGTGTAATAGTGTAATAGTGTAATAGTGTGTAATAGTGTAATAGTGTAATAGTGTGTAATAGTGTGTAATAGTGTGTAATAGTGTAATAGTGTAATAGTGTGTAATAGTGTAATAGTGTGTAATAGTGTAATAGTGTAATAGTGTGTAATAGTGTAATAGTGTGTAATAGTGTAATAGTGTGTAATAGTGTGTAATAGTGTAATAGTGTGTAATAGTGTAATATTGTAATAGTGTGTAATAGTGTAATAGTGTGTAATAGTGTGTAATAGTGTAATAGTGTGTAATAGTGTAATAGTGTGTAATAGTGTGTAATAGTGTAATAGTGTGTAATAGTGTAATATTGTAATAGTGTGTAATAGTGTAATAGTGTGTAATAGTGTGTAATAGTGTAATAGTGTAATAGTGCAATAGTGTGTAATAGTGTAATAGTGTGTAATAGTGTAATAGTGTGTAATAGTGTAATAGTGTGTAATAGTGTAATAGTGTAATAGTGTGTAATAGTGTAATAGTGTGTAATAGTGTAATAGTGTGTAATAGTGTAATAGTGTAATAGTGTGTAATAGTGTAATAGTGTGTAATAGTGTAATAGTGTAATAGTGTGTAATAGTGTAATAGTGTAATAGTGTGTAATAGTGTAATAGTGTAATAGTGTGTAATAGTGTAATAGTGTAATAGTGTGTAATAGTGTAATAGTGTGTAATAGTGTGTAATAGTGTAATAGTGTAATAGTGTGTAATAGTGTAATAGTGTAATAGTGTAATAGTGTGTAATAGTGTAATATTGTGTAATAGTGTAATAGTGTAATAGTGTAATAGTGTGTAATAGTGTGTAATAGTGTGTAATAGTGTAATAGTGTGTAATAGTGTAATAGTGTGTAATAGTGTGTAATAGTGTAATAGTGTGTAATAGTGTGTAATAGTGTGTAATAGTGTAATAGTGTGTAATAGTGTAATAGTGTGTAATAGTGTGTAATAGTGTAATAGTGTGTAATAGTGTAATATTGTAATAGTGTGTAATAGTGTAATAGTGTGTAATAGTGTGTAATAGTGTAATAGTGTGTAATAGTGTAATAGTGTGTAATAGTGTGTAATAGTGTAATAGTGTGTAATAGTGTAATATTGTAATAGTGTGTAATAGTGTAATAGTGTGTAATAGTGTGTAATAGTGTAATAGTGTAATAGTGTGTAATAGTGTGTAATAGTGTGTAATAGTGTGTAATAGTGTAATATTGTGTAATAGTGTAATAGTGTTGCGGGTTGTGTCATTGCACTCAGTAGGGATATCCTCTTTGATTGGTCTATGTTGACCACTCCCCCGATCCTTAGGCCGCGCCCCCTTTTTGTATCCTTTGAACCGTTTGTCATAGAGACTCGCGAGAGACCCTCTCCCCCGTTGGCCGGCGGTGCACAGGCGTCACCCACACTTTCACAATTTCCCCCGCGCGGAATTGTCTAGTTATTATTATTATTATTATTATTATTATTATTATTATTATTATTATTATTATTATTATTATTATTATTAATTCATGTGTCATAGCAGCATGGGGGGCAGGGAGGGTACAAGTAGGGTAGGTGCATAGAATAGAATAGAATAGAATAGAATAGAATAGAATAGAATAGATAGAATATAAATACTTTAATCATCCCGAGGGAAATTTGGCACTACAAATCGCTCACAGTAAACATTTAGGTAGACAAAAACAATTAGTCACGAATAAGAATAAAAACTAAGCCTATGAATAAAGAATAAAATAAGCCTAGTAAGAATAAAATAATAATAATAAAACACGGTCCGGGATTTACATTTCCTATCTTATGTATATACATTCTAATATAAAATATACAGTAAAATATACAGAAATCTACAGTAAGTGTAATATTGAATAATAGAACAGAGTGCAAGTAATAATGATAATAGTGACAGTAGTAGTAGTAGTGGACAGTAGTGAGTGGCAGGATTCAATCAGACAGTAGTGATAGTGATGATGGTGAACATGGTCCAAACCGCATTAACACACTGCACCAGAGTCCATGCAGTGTTTATTATGTATTTGTATTTAGGTCACAAACCCCTCACCCCAAATTAATATGTTTCTAATCTCCTTTCTTCTGTTTGCCTCTCCTCTCTTCTCCTCTCCCCTCGCCTCCTCATCCTCTCCTCTCTTCTCCTCTCCCCTCCCCTCCTCATCCTCTCCTCTCTTCTGCTCTCCCCTCCTCATCCTCTCCTCTCTTCTCCTCTCCCCTCCCCTCCTCATCCTCTCCTCTCTTCTGCTCTCCCCTCCTCATCCTCTCCTCTCTTCTGCTCTCCCCTCTCATACTCTCCTCTCTTCTGCTCTCCCCTCTCCTCATCCTCTCTCTTCTGCTCTCTCCTCTCTTTTCCTCTCCCCTCTCCTCCTCCTTGCTCTTCTTCTCCTCTTCTCCTTGCTGTTCTTCCCATCTCTTCTGCTCTCCTGTCTTTTCCTTTTCATTCCTCTGCTTTCTTCTCATCTGCTCTCCTCTCCTCTTGTCTCGTCTCCTCTTCTCTCCTCCTCTGCCCTCTTCTCCTCTCTTCTCCTCTCCTTCCCTCTCTTCCCTCCTTCCCTCCTCTTCTCCCCTCCTCTCCTCTCTTCTCCTCTCCTCTCTTCTCCTCTCCTCTCCTCTCCTCTCTTCTCCTCTCCTCTCCTCTCCTCTCCTCTCCTCTCCTCTCCTCTCGTCTCTCCTCTCCTCCCACAGCTTTGCTTGTAGCCGCACGGATGCATGAGTTTCGTCGTACAGTGAAGGATGTGATAGGAGTGGTGAAGGTGTGTCAAGCCACTCTGAGGAAGAGGTGAGACCTGCAGCCCATGTCCATCCCATTGCGTTGTGTCCTTGGGCAAGACACTTAACCTACTTGCCTCGTATGAATGTGTATGCATGTGAATGAATGTTGGCGGTGGTCGGAGGGGCCGTAGGTGGGTACCGTGTGGGTACCGTCTCAAAATCGTACTCGAGTAAAAAGTCAGAGTATCTGGCTAAAAACACACTTGAGTAAAAGTCAAAAGGTTTCTACTTTTAAATGTACTTAAGTACTAAAAAGTAGAAGTAAAAAGTTAAAAACTTTTTTCCTGACTGTCTATTCTTCTGATAGCAGGTGTTTAATAAAAGATCCCCCCTTTCTAGTCTCGCACAAGGACCAATCAGCACGGGTATGGGCGGGTTCATTTTCCATTGATGGGGATTTTTTTTTTTTTTTTTTTTTTTTTTTTTTTCACCTTTAACATTCACTTTTTTTTTTTTTTTTTTAACTTTCTTTTATTTTGTGTCATATTGAACATCACATTGCATTAATCATACAGTATAATATACTTGATTCACATAGTCAATGACATTTGTTACTCAGGCTCTTCCCTCTTATTCAATTTGTTTAAGGTATTCAGCGTAATCAAAATAAGCTGTATAATCCGAGTACGCCTCTTAAACAACCCAGTGGGGAGGGATTTTTACAATATTTTTTTTTATGATTTTTTGTAGGATAAGAAACGAAAAAATAAATAGAAAAATAAATTTAGCAAAAGGAAAAAAATATATACTTTAACAGAAAAAAAAGAACAACAAAAAAAGAAAAGAAAAAAAAAGAGAGAGAGGGCGTCAGGCTCATGCTAATGTATCTCCAGGTACAAGGTTACAAGTGACCATCTCTGCATAAACATATCTTTTTTCAGTTGCAATTGTGCAGTCATTTCTTCCATTGTATACATCTGTCTCAGTCTCTTGGTCCATTGTTTGATTGTCGGTGGTTGATTTTGTAGCCATGCCATAGTTATCATTTTCCTTGCTATTAACAGTATCACTCTCAAGATATATAACGTATCTCCATAGTATGTGCCTTTCGGTATACATCCCAAGATATAGTACGATGGATTCAGAGGTAAGTCAAGATCTAGAATGGTTTTAATCTCATTTTTGATATTCATCCAAAATGTCTGCACCCTTGGACAGTCCCAGAAAATATGTGTATGATCTCCGATCATTCCACATCCTCTCCAACATAGTGGTGAGGACCCACCAGCAAATCCGGAGAGAACTTGAGGAGTCCTAAAGTACCTGACCTTGACCTTCCAGTCAAACTCCTTCCACATTGGGCTATTTGTGATTTTATGATTGCTTGAATGGCTGTCCTCCCATTCTTCATTTTCTATGATCACATTAGCTTCCAACTCCCATTTTTCTTTAATATAGGTGGTGTCTCCTGGATCGTCTAGTTGTAACATGTTGTAAATATTGGATATCTGCTTTCTTTCCATCAAGTTTTTTTCTATTGTGTTTATAAAGTACCGCTCCACATTTGTTGGTGGTCTCTTAATTGCCTCCCACTCACTGTGAGTCATTACATAGTGTCTTATTTGAAAGTATCTAAACATGTCTTTCGAAGGTAGATCAAAACATTGCTGTAGCTGTGCAAACGATTTAAAACAGTCTCCTTCCATTAATTGATTGATAGTAACCAGGCCCAAATCCGCCCATTTTTTAAAACCCCCATCCTCCATAGCTGGCCGGAATTCTGTATTGTCTGCTATTGGCATGGCCCTAGATATTGATCGTGGACCTCCCCCCTTTTTCCTTACACTTTCCCATACCTTTAATGTATTTGTAATCCATTTGTTACCAATCTTAATTTTTTTCCAGTATGCTTTCCCCAGGAATATTATGGATCTGAGAGGGGTCTTTGGAATTGAGTTTTGCTCAATCTGTACCCATCCTGAGTCTAGGTCCTTTTGTATCCAATGCACAAGTATGCGTAATTGAGCTGCCCAGTAGTAGTTTCTTAGGTTTGGTAGACCAAGACCACCCTTGTTCTTTGGCAAACATAGTGTTTTAAGCCTTACTCTAGGTTTTTTCCTCTGCCAGATAAATTTGGATAGGAGTTTATCTAACCTTTTAAAGGTAGTGGCAGGTATTGGTATAGGTAGAGACTGGAAGAGAAAAATAAGTCTAGGTAGCACATTCATTCGAATTGATTCTATTCTTCCCACTAGGGAGAGAGGTAAAATGTCCCATCTGGCCATGTCTGATTTGATTTGTACAATCAACTTTTCGTAGTTTGCTTGATATAACTGATTGCTGCTGGGAGTCAAAATGATTCCTAAATACCTGAATCCGTCTCTAGCCCAATGGAAGGGTGCTATACTATTCAGATGTATTGGCCATGTTCCCACTATCATCATGGCTTCTGATTTGGTCTCATTTATCTTATAACCCGACAGTTCGCCGTAATTTCTTAAATCCATCATTATGTTTGGAATTGATTCTAAAGGGTTTTTGATATAAAGTAAAATGTCATCAGCAAATAGCGAGATCTTGTGTGTAATGCCTTTTTGGTCATCTATTCCCTGTATCTGAGGGTTTGATCTAATCATCTCCGCTAGTGGCTCTATGCCAATCGCGAATAGTAATGGAGACAAAACGTCTCCTTGGCGTGTCCCTCTCTGTATGTCAAAGAAGTGAGAGCAGTGACCATTCACCCTTACTCTAGACTTAGGATTTTTATATAAACATTTTATCCATTCTATAAATGTGTTATTGAATCCCATACCTTTCAATGTTAGTTCAAGGTACAGCCAATCAACTCTATCAAATGCCTTCTCGGCATCTAAGCCGAGAAGCATTGATGGTTCTTTTCGAAATCCAGCCACTGTTTGCAGATTTAAAGTTCTTCTGATGTTGTTAGCACCCTGTCGACCAGTGATAAAGCCAGTCTGGTCTGGGTGTATCAGTTTTGTTATATGTTTCTGTATTCTTTTTTTAAGTATAGATGTCAATATCTTGAAATCGTTGCAAAGGAGACTTATGGGCCTATAGGAACTACATCTTGTGGGGTCTTTACCTTCTTTATGTATTACCGAGACAATAGCTTCTGACCAGCTTCCTGGTGGATCTCTCTCAGATAGGGCATAGTTATAAACTACACTTAATACTGGTGTTAATTGTTCAGTGAAATGTTTATAAAATTCATTTGAAAACCCATCTGTACCTGGTGATTTATTGTTCTTAAGCATCTGAATAGTTTCCCCTATCTCCTTCTCCGTAATAGGGGAGGTTAGCTCATCCGCCTCATCTGGGGATAGTTTAGAAAGTTTAAGGTTATCTAAGAAGTTGTTGATTTTTTCTTTCTTGTTTTCCAATTGCTGTGCTTTGTAGAGGTCGGTATAGTAATCTGCAAATGCATTAGCAATTTCTTGCGTTTGCATTACTTCCATGTGTGTGCTGGGGTGTTTAATCTTTGGAACTATCCGACTTGACTGTATTTTGTGGAGCTGGAATGACAGTAGCTTGCTTGCCCTATTTCCCATCTCATAGTAATTCCTACCAGCAAATCTAAGGGCTCCTTCCGCTTTGTATGTCAACAGGTCATCTAGTTTTTGTTTGCAGGTTAGTAGAGCTTTTAAATCTTCTTCATCTCTGTTCAGTTTATGTTTCCTTTCTAGTATTTTTAACTCATTTTCTAGGTTCTGCTGTTTTTCATTTCGCTGTTTCTTTAGTGCACTTGAAATTGAGATAATTTTACCTCTCATTACAGCCTTTGCCGCGTCCCATAAAATTGATGGTGAGACATCCCCCTTATTGTTGAGATCAAAATAACTCTTCAGTTCTTCACTTATCCTCTCCCGTGTGTGAGAGTCAGACAGCATGGATACATTGAGCCTCCAATATTTAAAGATTTTATTGGTACTGAGGTTAAGTTGAAGAGTTAGAGGTCCATGATCTGAGATGGTCGCTGGTTCAATGATACATGATTCAACTTTGTCAATATCTTGCTTGGAAATACAGAAGTAATCTATCCGAGAGTAGCTACCATGGACCCCAGACCTAAAGGTAAAGTCTTTCTGCCTAGGATGGTGGAAACGCCATGCATCTATAAGTCCAAATTCTTTTATCATTGCATTCAGTGATCTAGATTTTTTTGAAATGGGTCCACAATCTACAGGCAGTTTGTCTACTTTTGGATTTAGTACACAGTTGAAATCACCGGCCATAAGGATAATTCCTTTGGCATTACCAGCCAAAAGTGAGGCTATACCTTTAAAGAAATTGGGGCAGTCTTCATTTGGTGCATATATATTTAGAAAGGTTATGATTGATCCTCCTATTGACCCCAGGACCATAACATATCTGCCCTGGTCATCTGCAATTTCCTTTTCTTTGGTGAAGTATACTGATTTGTTAAATAGAATAGCCACTCCTCTCTTTTTCCCTGTTTGACAGGACGCACTATACACCTGGCCCACCCATTCTCTCTTCAGTTTCTGGTGTTCGTTCATTGATAAGTGCGTTTCTTGAATGAATGCTATAGAGCACTGCATTTTCTTAAGTTGTCCAAAAAGTTTTTTCCTCTTTATTGGGTTGTTAAGACCATTTATATTGTAACTAATACATTTAAGGCTTGTCATAATGTCATTGTATTTCGTATGTACAACATAGATCTATCTTCCATAGTATATGAGCTTGAGGCATTTGTCAAAGAGTATACAACATAAAAAACAAAACAAAATGGTCCCCTATTCACTTGTAAGGGAAAACCTAGGGCTTCCAATTTTCCAGTAAGCTGTCTTACATAAATCACAAATGAAATAATCTCCCGATGTTCTAGAGAGGTGTAGCTTTCTCTCTCAGGGAGCATATTGCACTAAGTGCAGAGAAGTTAACCACGAACGTATAGGGTTAACCTTTGCCTGGTAACACAGGCTAAGTGTGATCCGTCTATGGCTCAGTCTCTGGCCTCAGAACCACATATAAATTAAAGTAGATTTAATATATTTAAATTTTCCCAACAGGTAATTAATACTCAGGGTAAATGATAATCATATTAGTCAGCAGCATGTCCATTATTTCTTGTGTTTTACACTTATTGTAAACATTTCGTTAGTTTACTATATCTAACTGGTTTACTCATCTTTATCGTCCATGAATGATCTTAGGTCTGCGGCAGATAGTGACGTCATGGCTCCTTTCGTTCGCTGCTCACGCCCTCTTCTTTGTGTTCGCCACCTGTCCCTTGTCAGTTGTCTTTGTAGTTTCTCTCTTTCGTCGATTTGGACATGAATTCCCAGTTCTTTCAGTGTGGGAATTGCATCTACCAGAGAGTCAAACACCTTCGTTCCCGATTCTGTTGTCATCCTGAGTCGTGCCGGGTATGGGCAATTAGCGCGTATCCCTTTTTCCTTCAGCTGTTTGATGACGTGACGCACCTGACCCCTCTTCTTTTGCAGGTCTGGGGAGTAATCGTGATCAAAATAGATCCTTTTCCCTTGAAATGTGACGGTTTGTCCCCATGCGAGCTGTAGAACCTGTTCTTTGATATTGAAATCTAGAAAGCGCACAATGATAGAGCGCGGGGGTGCGCTAGACTCTCTCGGTTTGGCCATCAGTGATCTGTGCGCTCTTTCTATCTTAATCTCAGACTCAAGTTCAGGTGTTATTTTCAGGGATGTTGTCAATAGCTGCTTCACAAACTCTTTAGTATCCTTGTCCTCGCTACCTTCAGGGACTTGGTAGATCCGGATATTGTTGCGTCTGAGTCTATTTTGCAAGTCTTCACAGGTTGCTGTAATTTCTGCATCTCTTCTTACAAGGTATTTGAGCGCCCTCTGGTGTCTCATTCCACTATCATCCAGTTTCGTGATTTCTTTTTCAATTACCGTAATTCTACCTTCTGTTTTGTCAATCCATTCAGTTACTTGCGACATAGATGTTTCAAGTTTGCTCACTGAAGACTGGGTGGCATTGTGTGCTTCTTTATTCTCTCTCCTTAGATCTTTTAATTCT
This sequence comes from Notolepis coatsorum, assembly GCF_963971535.1. Taxonomy (NCBI): domain Eukaryota; kingdom Metazoa; phylum Chordata; class Actinopteri; order Aulopiformes; family Paralepididae; genus Notolepis; species Notolepis coatsorum. The sequence goes on from NC_140169.1 coordinate 56,842,259, forward strand.
TTTAGAATCGCGGATTCCTCTCTCTCTGTTTCCTCGTCAGTGTCGGAAGAGCTGGTTTGACAAGCCTGTTCATCTGTGACATCTTTCTCATTTCCAGAGTCGGTTTTGGTATTTCTTTTAGCACTTCGTTTCTTCGGGCTCATCTTTAGACTTCTTACCGTTTCACTCGTTAAATGTTGCTGACAATATCTGTTTGTTGGGTCGTTTATCTCGGGGGTTCTGAGGAGCTCGAGATTCAAGCTGCTACCCGGACATCACACAACCGGAAGTTCCATTGATGGGGATTTGATTGGCTCTTTTTAAATAAAGTGCGGCCGCAGGATTAATAGCGTTAGCGTTAGTTCGCCAGAGAAACAAATATACTAATTAAAATTGTTGGACCTGCGAGATTTGTACTTTGTAGGTCTGCATTTTAAATGTAAGGAGTCAAACTTTTTTTTCCTCTGAAATGTAATTGAGTACAATTATACAAACCTAATAATACTCGAGTAAAGTACAAATCCCCAAAAACGCTACTTAAGTATTGTAACGAAGTACAATTACTCAAGTATTTTACAGCTGCCTCAGGGCAGCTCTGGCTGCAATTGTAGCTTACCACAACCGGTATGACTGTGTATGAATGAATAATGGACTCTGTGAAGCGCTCTGGGTCAGTCAAGAGCGCTATATAAATCCAATCCATTATTATTATTATTATTATTATTATTATTACTGTCTCAATACTGTCAGGTCTAAACCGTGTCTCAATACTGTCAGGTCTAAACTGTGTCTCAATACTGTCAGGTCTAAACCGTGTCTCAATACTGTCAGGTCTAAACTGTGTCTCAATACTGTCAGGTCTAAACTGTGTCTCAATACTGTCAGGTCTAAACTGTGTCTCAATACTGTCAGGTCTAAACTGTGTCTCAATACTGTCAGGTCTAAACTGTGTCTCAATATGGTCAGGTCTAAACTGTGTCTCAGGATGAAAAAGGACAGACAACGCATGGCGGCCAATAACGCTGAACAGAGATTTTGGCGACCAATGTGTTAATACTCATTTAATCAGATGAATCACTTTATTAAAATTGAGGATTTAGTTTGAGGATATAAAAAAAAATATTTGGATTACGTCATAAAATATGACGACAGACATTCGAAGCTTCGTTCGAATACTTCAATAGAAGCTTTAAATGTTAAAAAATGACATTCGGTACAGCCCTAGTTGAGACAGATCTGTTTGTTGTGGTTCAGGTTGACAGAGTTCGAGGACACGCCCACCAGTCAGCTGACCATCGACGAGTTCATGCGGGTGGACCTGGAGCAGGAGTGTGACCCGCCCTCCTTCACCGCCGGCCAACAGAAAGTGAAGATGAAACAGGTGCCTCTCTTATTGGCTCTACTCACAATCATGCAGGGGGTGTAAAAAGTACCCAGAAATTATACTTAAGTGAAAGTGTGGGTACCGTCTCAAAATCATACTCGAGTATCTGGCTAAAAACACACTTGAGTAAAAGTCAAAAGGTTTCTACTTTTAAATGTACTTAAGTACTAAAAAGTAGAAGTAAAAAGTTAAAAACTTTTTTCCTGACTGTCTATTCTTCTGATAGCAGGTGTTTAATCAAAGATCCCCGCTTTCTAGTCTCGCACAAGGACCAGTCAGCACGGGTATGGGCGGGTTCATTTTCCATTGATGGGGATTTGATTGGCTGTTTTTAAATGAAGCGCGGCCGCAGGATTAATAACGTTAGCGTTAGTTCGGCCAGAGAAACAAATATACTCATTAAAATTGTTGGACCTGCGAGATTTGTACTTTGTAAGTCTGCATTTTAAATGTAAGGAGTAAAAAACGTTTTTTTTTCTCTGAAATGTAATTGAGTACAATTATACAAACCTAATAATACTCGAGTAAAGTACAAATCCCCCAAAACAGTACTTAAGTATTGTAACGAAGTACAATTACTCAAGTATTTTACACCCCTGCAATCATGCTTACTCTTGGCAAAAGGAAACTATAAAAGAAGGAAGGGTCATCCCGTCACTGTGTAGCGCGCGTGAACGCACATTGGTGCCGACAAGTGTGGAAATGTTCAGTTCGGACGACATCGAGTTGAATGGGATCAACCATCTCCTGGTTTATGAGCCGTCATTTAAACAGGTTATTACCTCGGATGTCACAATCATCTGCAATGTGTTCCATTGTTAACTAGCGTTTGATATATTGGTTGATGTATATTTCCTCAGATTGCTGGTATATTTAGGTTTTGAATACAGGCTTTCAATATAACTGACTTCCTTCTTTTATAGTTTCCTTGACTCTTGGGGTGGGGGGGGGGAGACAAATGCCACTCCTATAGATTGCTATTGTATTTGGGGGCGACAGTGGCTTTGGAGGTAGATCAGTCGTCTGGCAATCCGGAGGTTCCCAGTTCGATTCCCGCTCCTCCCGGGTACTGTACTTGTGCTGTATAATGACAATACATTTGAATCTGGGCGGCTACGTGGTGCAGTGGGCAAGGCGCTCACCACGAATACTGGAGACTGGGCTCGAACAGGTACGCCTCACTGTTCGAGCCCAGCGCTCCACATTGCTTTCAGTTTAGCTGGTCGTCCGTACTAATACACATTGGCAGTATTAGGGGGAGGGAAACTGATGGGTGGGGATCGGGCATTGTGGACAGCGACTCCTACAGGTCGGTTGGTGCGCCTGCACAGTAGAATCAGGAAGCGATGGGGGCGGCGCCCCTCCAAAGCGCAGACCCCTGACGCTGAAAGATCGAGCCGCGCAGGTGGAAAGATGCGACTGCTGTTACCTCGAGTATCGGAGGGGACTCGTGCTATGTATGACTTAGTCCACATTGCAGCCGGCTTGTGGGAGGCAAGAAACAGCGTTCGTGACAGGGGAGGGTTGAATTGGATTACACGAAAAATTGGGATGGGAGAAAAATAGAAAATGGGAGAAAAAGTGGATAAAAAAAAAGACAATACATTTGAATCTAATATAACATAGTGACCATTGGTTGAAAAATGTTGATTAAATGCCGTTCCCGACGAGCACAAAAAGGAATTCATGCGACTACTTTGTGATCTTAGGAGAACCTGGTGTGGCACAGTAAAATGATTGTAGCCAGTGTTTTTTTTATCTACTTTTTCTCCCATTTTTTCTATTTTTCTCCCATCCCAATTTCGTATTGTCCAATTCTACCCTCCCCTGTCTCGAACGTTGTTAGGCCATGCCTCCCACTGGCCGGCTGCAATGTGGACCAAGCCTTGCATCTTTTCACCTGCACAGCGCGATCTCTCAGCGGCGAGGGTCTGCGTGGGAGGGACACGCCGCCCCCGTCGCTTCCTGATTCTGCTGCGCAGGCGCACCAACCGACCTGTAGGAGTCGCTGTTCACAACGTCCGATCCCCACCCACCAGCTTCCCACCCCTAACACTGCCAATTGTATTAGTATGAAGTTGAACGACCAGCCAAGCTGGTAGCAATGCGGAGAGCTGGGCTCGAACCCAGCATCTCCTGCGTTAGTGGCGAGCGCCTTGCCCACTTAGCCGCCCGTGATTGTAGCCAGTGTTGTAGTCGAGTCTCGAGTCCCCAGTGTCCGAGTCCAAGTCTGAGTCACCAAGAAGAGCCTGAGTCGAGTCCCCATTACCCTAGTCCGAGTCCAAGTCATCAAGGTTGAGTCCACAAAAAGGTTCTACATTAAACATAAATGACACAGCGGTCATCATTTCAAAGGGAGTTTATTTACTTTGTGACACAATAGCCAAACAAATGCACTAGCCATCAATATCTTATGCCAAATTTAAATAAATAACTGTATTTATCAATTAACAAGTCTTGAGTCCTCGTCTGCACCTTCAGAGTCCGAATGCAGTCGATGCTCGAGTCCAAGTCCGAGTCATCGGTGCTAAAGTCCTGAGTCGAGTCACGAGTCCTGAAAATCAGCCCAGGCCTCACAGCTTTATGACTATCTTTCATTTCTATGTCCCGTTGTAGTTGGAGCACGAGTTGGGGAAGAAGCTGGATGAAGTTCAAGGTGTGTTTACCATTTTAGTTTGTAATAATTGCCTCGTTTAAGTGGTCTGCACACGGTGGGCGACAGACGTCGCCTGGCGATGTGATCGCCTGTCGCTCAATGACAATCGCTTAGCCCCCCACACCAGAGGCGACCGTTCTCAGGTATAATAAGCTATGTGTCGCTCTGTTTAGCTGGGGGTGTTTCCCCCCGGGAGATATAGGAGGGCGGACCGGACCGCCGGGACCGGAGTCCCGGACGTTACGTTAGGTTGTTGTGAAGCGGGTTAGCAGTAGCTGTGTTGTGCAGTACGAGAGAGTATTAACCTGTAAAACCCATATTGAGCTGGAATTAAACCACCATATACGAATACAACCTCTCCTCATTCTTCCTGACATTACTGCATGCCTGATCGCTACGATACGTTCATTACCAACGATTGGACAAGTATTGTTATGCAGTTGCTGAGAGAGTGTTTTTTTCACGGAAGACGCAAACTGTTTTGTTCTCAACCATAATTTTCTTTGGACAATAAACCTTACAAACTACATCAGCTGCAGCCTGGACATTAAACTCTGTCAACATCCACAACTTCTTTTGTTACCCGAGTATAAAAACACTAGTAGGTGCATCGTGGCGCATTGTTCATTTATTAGTTAATGACAAGCGGCCACTACAGCTTCTCAAACTAACGTTATTTATTTAAATTGTTCCCGTTAATAATAATGAACATAAGTAGCATGGTAATAATACGTAGATTGATCAATGAATGTATTGATACATTAAAGGTGTACAAATGATACACCAGTAGAACTTCTGCACTACTTCTAGTGTAGAAGTCATGTTATTTCCTCATTGTCCGTGTGCCGTCGCCTCCAAAAATAGGATCGAGGCGATATTTAGCGAGGCGACAGAAATAGCTGCGCGACCGTCGCTTCAAAATCTCCTGCCGTGTGGGTTCTCTCATTCATAACAATGGAGGCGATACAATTCTGTCGGTCGGCTCGCTAAAAAAATCGGTCGCCGTGTGGGGACCCCTTAAACACAGATATAATCTTTTGCTGCTGTGTAAAGGAGTTTATATACTGTATAATAATATGCCACGAGGGCTGAATGATTTGGAAAACATAGCTAATTGCAACTATTTCGACTGATAGTACAATTGCGATGAGATTCACGATATCAGAGGGAATGACAATGTTTGTGTCATTCTTCTCATTTTCATTGAGAAACATTCAAATGGCCGTGTTGTGATTCTTGGGGATTTATTATACCAAACAAAGATGTTTTCTTAACCCTTTCACTACCACACTACAGAAGGTTAACCCCTTCACTACCACACTACAGACGGTTAGATACCACACGTCTCAGATAACGTCTCCCGTCCGTCCCCCAGGTGAGATCAGCATCTACCAAGACGAGATCGAGACAGAGCTGGAGAACAGCAGACCCAAGCTGAGAGGGATATACGCCGCCTACGTCAAAGAAGGTGTGTCCTCTCTGTGTGTCCTCTGAGGATGCTGTGTGTCCTCTAGATTTGATTAGATTTAAATTAGGGATGTCCGATATTATCGGCATTAAAATGTGATATCGGAAAATATCGGTATCGGTTTTCAATTTTTTTTTTTTTTTTTTTTTTTTACATTTCTAGAACCTTTATTTACCCAGGCAAGCAAGTAAGAACAAATTCTGATTTTATTTATTGTCAAAAGTATGCATAATGTTGTGTTAATTCCACAACAAGAGATATGTAATGTTAATTACCTGAAATTATTCCGTTTTTTGGGGGGGAAACCCTGCATATATCGGTATTGGTTGATATCGGTTGATATCGGTATCGGAAATTAAGAGTTGGACAATATCGGTATATCGGTATCGGTAAAAAAGCCAATATCGAGCATCCCTAATTAAAATGTATTGTCATCATACAGCACAAGTACAGTACAACAAAAAGCGGTTTAACATCCAACCAGAGTGCAAATGTAACAGTAAAGTGCAACAGTAATATACAATGTAGAGGGGATTAAACTGGGTATTAAAATATATTAATTAGTACTACTGAGTAATAGTGCTAATCAGATGAATGTACAGAGTTGTAGTATTAATATGTGCAGTGATACAGGTGTAAAGACACTATGGTAGTAAGCAGGGGTGCAGTCGTAATATGGGCGGAGGCCAAACGGTATCCTATTATTATGCAAAGTCTAGGCACTTATCACCTAGACTTTGCATAATAATAGGATGCGCGCACTTCGAAGCCCAAACGCCGTTTGACCGCGGTTGCCCAGCACTGCACCACTGGTAGTAAGTCATACTGGCCAACTAGTGAGAGTAGGTAAGGGATATGTACAGATATAGATATAGTATCTATCTACAGATATGTAAAAAGGATTATATGCAGGTATGTACTACAGACAGATATGGATACATATATCCTGTATACCGTAAGAATATCAGTATTAACCCTTTCACTGCCACACTACAGAAGGTTAACCCTTTACTATCACACTACCGTCGGTAGTGTGATAGTAAAGGGTTAACCTTCTGTAGTGTGGCAGTGAAAGGGTCAACCTGCTGTTGTGTGGCAGTGGAAGGGTTAACCTTCTGTGTATCGTCACAGTGAAAGGGTTAACCGTTTGGCAAGTGCGGCAGTGAAAGGGTTAAACCGGCCCTCCAATGAATGGGTCGGTCTCTAATTCTGCCCCCGCCCTCCCCCCTCTGGTTTCTCTCTCAGATGCCAGGGATGAAGCCACCGCGCCCTCCACACCTCCCGACCACAAGGAGCCGGAGGGGGAGGGGGAGGGGGAGGTGGACGAGCTGGAGGCAGCCACCCAGCACTTCAACCAGGACTTCCTCTGCCAGGTCATCCAGGCGGAGCAGGAGAGGAAGGAGGTGCTCACACTCACCTTAAACAAACATTCACCTTTAACACTTTGATTGCCACGCAGTATGCCCATCCTTATGCCCAGTCTGCCAGCGCTGTAACCCTATGGAGATGTTTACCTTCTTTGCAGGGCTATAATTTTTTAAATATTATTTCTATATCGACATTACTATGGCCCATTCAACATCAGGTATCTATCGTTCCGGATGTGGGGAACGTTATATTTTTTCATTCATACATTGTTGTGTTAATACCGTCGAGAATATAAGTATGTTTTTAAGGTTTTCTGCTGTAATTCCAAAAACGCGAGTTATAGGTCCTGAAGCTATGATAGATTATCGATTGGCGTTTCTTTCCTATACACGCTATATTAAAAAATTCAAATGTATATGATCGGTATACATTATGTAGAGCCATATGAAATCCGTTTTATTTTTTTCCAAATTCCATTTTATTTTTTTCAAAATTCCATTTTTTCCGTTTTAATATTTCAGAATTCTGTATTTTGCTTTGTACGCTCATTTTACCATCAGAAATAGTGTCTAATAAGTGGGAATTAATAAATGTCCACAATTTAATAAGATATAACAGTCCATTTAATAGGGCTGTCTTAAATACTTCGAAGCTTCGCATGGGATTTGAATATGAAAATAACATTTTATTATTAAAAAATATAAAAATATAAATGATATATATATATTTTTTTGCAAAATCAACTCTGCCTCTCTTTGTTAATTACAACAAGCAATGCTGTTTGTTATTTAAGATGAGGTCGGACTCGGCACTGACAGATTTGTGTTCATTGTGCTGCTTTTATAAAGCCTCAAATGACGGCTTATAATATTTCATGAAAGCAAAGTGTTTTGTTTGTCTAAGATTTAAAAAGGTTTAAACTGTACAGCACTGACAAAGCACAACATAAAAAAAAATAAAATAAAAAATTATATATTTTTTTATTTTTATTTACAGTTGATTCCATTTTTATTGCTCAATTCCGCGATTCCGTCCGCGATTCCGTGATCGCGGATTTCATATGGCTCTACATTATGCTTCATCATACGTGAAGGAAAGGGCGGGGGGGGGGTCGTTTATAATTCCTTGATCGTCAGTAACGGCTTTATTTAGTATGGGTTGATATGTTGATCAGATGGTTTGCAGTGAAATGAATAAACAATCGGGCTGAAAATAACGTTATATTCCTCTTACCGTTCGCCGATGAGACTGGAGGAAAAATATTCCAATTATTTGACGTCGATCTGCTAGATCCATTTCCCGTTTGTATGACGCAATAAACGCCGAAATCATATTGGTTCTTGCGTTTCGAAAGCGATGCACTCGAGTGTGTATCTAGACCCACGTTACAAGATATTACTGCTGGAGGAATTTCCTCGATGCACCAGCGCCACTTCCGGTTTGGCTTGGAGTGTAACTCGCCCGATCATCCACCAGGCGGCGGTATTGAGGCGTTGCAATATCAGACAGGGTCCAGCTGCAGTCCCGGAGGGAGGCTCGATGAATTATGAATGCCATGGCAAAAAAAATTTATATTGATCGAAATATTGTCCCCCTATGAGTTGCTGTCCTGGAGTGCTGACCGGAGTGTCGGACGTCCCGTGATGAAGGCCGGGAGGTTGCGACCCCCTCTGCGTGCCCCCCTGTCTCCGGAGGTCTCGTAGTGGTGACCGGAGTGCCGGACGTCCCGCGAAAATGTCGGGGAGTTCGCGACCCTCTCTGCGCCGCCCCCTATCTCCCTGTCTCCGGCTGTCCCTGAGCAATGACCGGAGTGTTGAATGTCCCGTGACTAAGACGGGGAGGACGTGACCCTCTTTGCGCCGCCCCTGTGCCTCAAATAGATCCGCTATCAGCTCTATCTTTAATCTTTCAAAATGTTCAGTTGCTATCGCTATTAGCTCTATCTTTAATCTTTCAAAATGTTCAGTTGCTATTGCATGCACTCATCTGTGTTTCACTACACACATGAGTGCATGCTTACCAACTGTCCGTCTGCAACACTACTATCACCAACATCTAAGAAGGGAGATCCCCCCTTGAATGGCCCTTCTAAGGTTTCTCTCCTCCACACTGCCTGTGGAGCTTTTTTCCCTATTGTTAGGTTTTAGTGAGTTTTTCCTTACCTTCGCGTGTCTGGGAGTGCTTGCATTCTTTCATTTATTTGCATTTATCTTAAATTTTTTGGACCTTATGGTGTTCTTGTTCTGTTCTTGACTTATTGTTATGTTTTCTTCTTGACTTGTTTAAAGAAGACCTGTACGGCCCATGGGGACATTAACGTGTGTTGTCGGGCCTTATAAATAAATTTGATTTGATTTGATTTGATCCCAAAAACGCGTTTATTCGTTGTTGGCGTTCAACGCATGGCGGGCAATAACGAATTATCACGTTGTTGGCGTCCAATGTGTTAACACTCACTTTAACACTCACTTTAAACAAACACTCACCTTTAACACTCACTTTAAACAAACATTCACCTTAACACTCACTTTAACACTTTAACGCTCACTTTAACACTCACTTTAACACTTTAACACTGACTTTAAACACTAACCCTCACCTTAACACTCACTTTATCACTTTAACACTGACTTTAAACACTTTAACTCACTTTAACACTCACTTTAACACTCACTTTAAACAAACACTCACCTTTAACACTCACTTTAAACAAACACTCACCTTTAACACTCACTTTAAACAAACATTCACCTTTAACACTCACTTTAACACTCACTTTAACTCTCACTTTAACACTTTGACTGCCCAAGGTTAATTCATTATTAGTCCCTTGAATGCCCACATCCACTCCAATGTTAACGTTAACACTTTAATCGCCGGAAACGCCGAAACTCGTCATTGCCCGCCATGCTCATTCTGCCGAAGACGCCGTAACACGTCTTTGATATCAATATTTCAAAAATCTGTAATCGAAATCATATTTCTCCTCCGGGGACCTGAGATATACTCAGTGGTGCGTTGTTAATATGGACTGAGCCGGCACGCAGGATAATGACGCCGCGCGCACGCGCGCATGCGCATATGTTCCCTCGCGCACATGTATAATAATACACTTTGTTTGTGTTTGTATTATTATGAACAGCAAGGCCTATGTCAAAGCATGCTTTCATGGTTTTGCATGGTCTACATCATTGATTCACTATATTCCAACCACATAGCCTACACAGTAGATTACAAACAAAAACGAATTCGTATTTTTATTTTATTATTATTCTTCCAATGTGATCGCGTGGCAAATACATTTTTCTTTGGCTGGCCTTGTTATGATAGCAGAATAATATATCTGCATTTCTGTCAGTACAAGATTAAGCAGTGAATCACATTGAATAATAACACATTGATTATGTCTTGATGTCTGATGGACTCTGTAAGACTGTAAACACGCATTTGTCATGTCTCATCAATCATGAACCACGATTATTTTCAAGAGAAACAAAACAGGCAAATAACCTAGCTAGTCAATCTGGACAAAAGCCTATATTAAAAAATTAAAGCTGTTCAAATGCTGTTGCTGTTAGGTTAGTGTTACTTGCCTTCCTGCTCCTGGCGTCCACTCCTGGTTTAGCAAAACTAAGTTTGCTTTGAACGAGTGTCGCACTCGTCCTCATCTTCTTCTTGGATGGCATGATCCTTGCAGTTGTGATGGTGAATGAAGACAGGTAGTCAGATACTGTTAACTTATACATTGTATGTGCGGACGTGGTTGAAGACACCGGCCTAGCGGCTATTGTTATGATAATGCGAGGTAGCGCCGGGAGGCAGGTAAACACGACGAGCCGAGTCGAGCGCAGCGCGTTCTTGAGTGCACGCGCATGCGCGCACAACCATGCATGTGCGTGCACGCGCTTCTGCTCAAATCTTTAATACTCAGTGAGCTTGCACACCGTGCTACCCCGTCCCATGAACAACGCATGCCTGGATATACTGCTGAGCTCCACTCAACTCTCTAACGGTTCAAGAGCGCCATCTGGTGGCCGATCGGCAGATCGCCCAACAGGAAGTGACGCGCCAAACAGGAAGTGCTCACCCATATTTCGTCCGGGTACTCGCGATCGTTAGCAGGACTCCATCTCGACACACTGGATAATCAATCGCTCGCCCTAACTCAATAAACAACGTTATTTGGACGTATATAGTATTATACAACCTGGAAATGGTTCATCTAGATCAACATCCCATAATAGAAAACTGTCTACTCCAAGCTGATCGCCCAACGGCCCGAGGAGACTGGGGTAAGTTTCAGCGTTTATTATTACCGTGTTCGATATAAACTGCTCTGATGATCATATCACCCACACTAGATGAATCATCTAACGTTGCCCACGGAATTATAAACGACCCCCCGCCCATCCGGTCAACATCTGGCACCGATCGCTATCAAACTGTATTTCATCATCAATATAATGAATTTGGGGCTATAAATCAAGTTCTGGAGAAAGCTGCAGAAAACGATAAAAACATACTTATACTTTAGACCGTATTTTAGTATGAATATGTGAATGAAAAAGTATAACGTTGCTACACCCTGAACAATAGATATAGGACATTGAATGGGCCATAATAATGTCAATTTAGCAATCCAATTTAAAAAGTTATAGCCCTGCAAAGAAGGGGAACTTCTCCATAGACAAATAGAGATGGCGAGGGATGGTAAATTATGAATTTAACCATGGCGATCAAAGTGTTAATATCGCCTAATCTATGTTTTAAATTATGGCTATGTGTCTAATCTGCCCGTCGCTTATCAAAGACTCATTTTCCAGTCAACATTGTCATGGCAGATTGTTTTTTTATCGTTTCATTTCCGTTTTCTAGCATTTTGAAAATCACTCGATTTCACGGAAAAAACAACACATTCCATGATAATCGCCTTTTACTGGAATATTCTAGAACGTTGTCATTGTTCGGCCATGTCATGAATAGTTTTCAAATAAACGCTAGATTATCGATAGTATATGTGTACGCATGCACGTTCTTGCGGCGAGCCGAAAACCGAGTCTCCTATTTCCTGACCGCGAGCAGAGTCAAACAGCCTATCACGGTTCCGGTTCCGGGTCGGAAGGATGTGAGTGTCTCTGAGCCACGCTGCCGCTCCCGAACTTTTATTTTACTTTAAAAAGCCTCTTTTTTTATTTTCAAGGTGATTGAACCACTAATATACAACATCCGTATCTAAGACTGTACTATTCGACCCAAAAAGGAAAAAGAATAACGAGCATGATGACTGCACGAGTCTTGAGAAGCGAGACCGCCCCTGTGGATGGGGCTACCATGGCTAAGCTAATGGATGAGCTCAAACAGGCCTTCACCACGGAGTTCAGAACGTTTGCTGCCTCGCTCGAGACTAGACTCGACGGCTTCCAGCAGGAGGTCGCAGACCATACCCAACGCCTGACCTCCGTGGAGGACGGCATGGATAGGTGGTCGGATAGGATGGTGGAGCTAGAAGTCAGATGCACAGCTCAGGATATAGTCATCGACAAGCTAAGAAACAAGCTAATTGATGTTGAATCACGTAGTCGGCGTTCTAACATTCGCATCCTGGGCCTGGACGAATCCCTGCACAGCAACCGTCCCAGTGTCTTTTTCGCGGAGGTCCTGGTGGAAATCATGGGGAAAGATGTCCTCGCTACACCACCGGAGCTTGACCGATGCCACAGGACGCTAACACCCAGACCAGCACCAGGCTCCAGGCCTAGGGCCGTAATTGCCCGCTTACATCACTACAAGATCAAAGAGACTATTATCCTGGAAGCTCGCAAGAGGAGGGGGAATCTGACATACAGAGGGAAACCAGTCGCTATCTTCGAAGATTATCCCCCCGAGGTGGTCGAGCAACGTTCACAATACCGTGATGTCATGGGGCCCCTGTACAAGCGCGGATTTAAACCATCGCTCCAGTTCCCTGCGAAGCTAATCATCCGAACCAAAGAGGGCAGGCTGCATCTACCGTCGCCCAAGGACGCCGTGGACTTCCTGAGGGCCCGACCCAGAGGGACCTCGACACCGGCTTCGCCAGGGCGAGACGCAGACCCGACACCGGCTTCATCAGGGCGAGACGCGGGCATGACGCTGGCTCCACCGGGGCGAGACGCGGACCCGACACCGGCTTCACCAGGGCAAGACGTGGGCCTGGTGCTGGCTCCACCGGGGAGAGACGCGGACCCGACACCAGCTTCACCGGGGCGAGACGCGGACCCGATGCTGGCTCCACCGGAGCTGAACGCGGACCCGACACCGGCCTCATCAGTTCCTGACGGGGTAGTAGCGATGGAGCGTTAGCATACTGCTACGGCTATCACACAGAAAGGGGTCGCATTTGGTATCTTATTACATATGTGAGTATGGATGAATACTTGACATTAGGCCTCGCCTGGAAAGTTATCTTTTTATTTTTCTCTCGCTATCTGACATGAGGGGAGGGGGGGGACAAGTATGTTATATATGACTGTTGTACTGATGCACGATCATAGCCACGGGCTAGGTTGCTAACTGTTAACGTTTCGGAAGGAGCGGGACCTATTCTATTCCGTTTCGGATATTTCTGCCACGCTTATGACTTTTGCGCGATATACCAGCTCCCGGCCATGTTTTTGATCATGGCCACCGGGATGCATTTACTGTTGATTACACGTCGAGCGAGATGGGGTCTCGTGGCTGCGCCACCTGTTTGACTCTCGACCGGTTCATGCAACCCGCATGGCTCCCATTAATGTTTGCTGCTGACAATGTGCTCGCGGGAGCGGCGGGCGGCCCCCGGCACAGCGCCCTCCTCTGGTGGGGAGGCATAACTGTGTAGGGTCGAACCAGCGTATCGCCCCCTCCCGGCCTGGTGGAGGTACTGCGCGCCTGTTTTGTCGCAGCATGCCTGGCAGATACACCCCCCCCCCCCCCCCCTTTTTTTACCGACAGTTCTGAGTTCCAGCCGTTGACCTTACTATTGGCTTATGGTTCAATTTGATTTTTTTTTTTTTTTTTTTTTTCTTGTTTGCTTTACACTCTGAGGCACTTTTGTATACAGGGAAATGTGGCAGTTGGCCATGGAGATGGTTCTACGAGTGGTAGGTTTGAAGTCTCTGGAAATGTTGGTGAGTCCCTGTGATGTTGGGGAAAGACCCACCGGTCCCACACATTTATATGTTTTTTATGTCATTATTATATGTTTTATGTATGGCTCGAAATACGTGTGCATAGTGTTTAGGTTAAGTGAATTCTACATGCCCACAGGCTTGCCCAGGTCTGCCCCACCTACACGCCCTTCAATGTTCTATGGCTACGGCTAACTCTGAGAGCTTCAAGCTCTGCTCCTGGAATGTTCGAGGCCTGCAGAGGTTGGCTAAGAGGAAGGCGATTCTGACCTTTTTAAGGAGGGAGAATGTATCGATTGCTTTTTTACAAGAAACTCATATGGGGCCCAACGACACTGCTAAACTCCAAAAGAGCTGGGTAGGACAGGTCTTTGCTACAAACTAGTCTACGTTTAGTAGGGGCGTGGCCATATTGATCAATAAAAATCTCCCCTTTAGACTTATAACTTCCTCTGTGGATAGCCAAGGTCGCTATGTGATTATCAAAGGGGTTCTTAAGGGTAAAGAAATGACATTTATGAATGTATACTGTCCCCCAGGCTATTCCCCTGACTTTCTATCCAAGATATTTGCTGAGTTTAATGGCCTGGCCTCTGAGAACGCCTTTGTGGGCGGAGACTTTAATTGTCACCTCATACCGTCTCTTGACAAACTCCCACCCAGTCTGGCTCCCCCCTCTAGGCAAGCAAAGACGCTCACCTCCCTATGCGAAGACGCTGGATACTCAGATGTCTGGAGAACCCTTTGCCCATCAGAACTGAAGTTCACCTTTTTTAGCGGCCCACACAAGAGCAACAGTAGGATAGACTATTTCTTCATCCCTTCCTCTAAGCTCTTTCTAGTATCGTCCTGCACAATCGGAAGCATCGTTCTATCGGATCACGCCCCTATATACCTGGTCTACTCCCTGTCAGAAGAGAGAGCGCTGTCGAGGCGTTGGCGCCTCAACCCATACCTCCTCAAAGATGATATATTTGTCTCCTATTTCGAATCGGAATTTAAAATTTTCTACTCAATTAACTTTCGCTCTACGGATAACCCGTCTCTACTCTGGGAAACATCTAAGGTATTTTCTCGTGGACTGATTATATCTTATGTATCATCCAAGAAGCGCAAGAAAAATGAACAATGTAAACTTCTTGAATCCAAACTAGCCGACCTTGAAAATCAGCATGTTTCAAACCCAGCCCCGGCTGTGCTTATGGAGCTTACGGCCACCAGAGCGGCGCTAAACACTCTTCTGATCCAGGACGCCGAATATTCTCTTAAATTTGCCAAACAGAGAATGTACGAACACAGTGACAAGCCGGGTAGGTTCCTGGCTAACTTGGCAAAAAAAAGGGCTGACACCCAAGTAATAGCCTCAATCTCCGACTCCAACGGGGTCAGGTCCTTTGACACCAAAACTATTAACAAAGAGTTTGCCTCTTTCTATGCCCAACTCTATAGGACCGAGCGACCCGATGGTGCTCTCGCTGACATGCAGGCCTTCTTCGCTGAGTTACACCTCCCTAAGGTATCGAAAGATCAGAACTTGCTCCTTAACGCCCCAATTACGAAGGAAGAAGCTCTGGGCGCCCTTAAGGCTATGCCATCTGGTAAGGCTCCGGGCCCGGACGGTTTTAGATGCGAGTTTTATAAAGAGTTCGGTCATATTCTATTAGATCCCCTGCTGGCAATGCTTAATCACTCCGCTGAAGTGGGAATACTGCCCCAGTCTCTACGGGAGGCTAATATCTGCCTTCTCCTTAAGAAGGGTAAATGCCCTGAGGAGTGCGCCTCCTATAGGCCTATAGCCCTACTCAATTCGGACCAAAAGTTGCTTTCCAAGATCCTGTCCATGCGCCTGGAAAAAGTACTCCCTTTTATTATTAATGAAGATCAGACCGGTTTTATTAAGGCTAGGAACTCTACCGACAACATGAGACGGCTCCTCAATATCATCCAAATGACTCGTGAGACAGACCACCCCGCGGTGGTTCTGTCTCTCGATGCGGAGAAGGCGTTTGACCGTGTAGAATGGCCGTATCTATTTTTAACCCTCGCTGAATTTGGCTTAGGTGACACCTTTATTGACTGGGTCAAGGTTCTTTACAACTTGCGAATGTCGGCGGTCTTGACTAATGGACTTAGGTCTAGCAACTTTCCTCTGCAGCGGGGGAACCCCCAGGGGGATCCTCTTAGCCCTTTACTATTCGACATGGCCATAGAACCACTCGCACAGGCCGTAAGGCAGTCAGCCGAGATCTCAGGTATTAGAGTGGGCGGGAGGGAGCACAAAATCACCCTTTATGCGGACGACGTGCTGATCTTTGTGTCTAAGCCTGGCTCTTCAATTCCATGTCTGACCCGCATGATTTCCACATTTGGAACCTTCTCGGGGTACAAAATAAACTTTTCCAAATCCGAAGCAATGCCACTTGGGACACTCAAATCTATCCCGATACTGCCCGAGCCCTTCCCATTTCGCTGGTCGCCCTCCGGCTTCGTTTACCTAGGAGTATTTGTGACACCCACCTATGATACGTTGGCTAAGGCCAATTTTCCCCCTCTTTTAGACACCATAAGGGCAGACTTAGTTAGATGGGCCCCCTTACCGATCTCCTGGCTGGGTAGGATTGGCCTCGTCAAGATGAACGTACTCCCCAGACTGTTGTACCCTCTTCAAATGATCCCAGTGCTGCTGACAAACAAGGTTATCAAGGTGCTGGAAGGCTGGCTAAGCTCATTCATTTGGAATGGGAAGAAACCGCGTCTGAAAATGGCTAAATTACAGATGGATAGTGAAGATGGGGGTCTAGACCTACCTAATATTAGACACTACCAGCTGGCGGCACACCTTAGGGTGATGGTCGGCTGGTTCAGAGCAGACCCACTGTCAATATGGCTGGACGTTGAATCCTCGCAATCTAAGTCCCCCTTGTGGAACCTACTATTTATCAAAGACTTTAGGTCTGTGAGGAAGGTGTGCTCCAACCCCATCACATTATGTTCCGTCAAGGCCTGGAAGACTGTCCGTAAGGTGGAGGGCCGAGCCAAGCTGACCTCTCCTCTTACCCCGATTGTAGACAATCCCGACTTTAAGCCAAACCAAGTCGGCGGCGGCTTCAAGACCTGGTATAGGCAGGGCATAACCGATCTTGGCCACCTGTTTGATGGCCGGACCCTAATGTCCTTTACACAGCTGCAGCAGCGATATGGCCTATTGAAAGCGGAATTTTTTTAGGTACCTACAAATTAGGCAGTTTATCACCAAGGACACCTCACTTTTAACTGACATCTCCACCTCGCAGGTGGAGAAAGCCCTCTCCTTACAGATCCCCAAAAAACAAATATCTATCTTCTATAGTACTCTGAACCTTAATTCATCTTTATCTTCCTATGTTACTAAACAGTCCTGGGAAGAGGATTTGGACATAGAAATCACAGATGCAGACTGGCAGGATACGTGGACCTACGCAAAAAAAATCTCGGTTTGTAACCGCACCAAGGCCATCCAAATTAGAATATTGCATCGCATTCATATTACCCCCGCCCGTAAAAGTAAAATGGATCCCAATACGTCCCCACTTTGCTTTAAATGCAAGATAGAGATTGGAAATCACGTCCATTGTTTTTGGACCTGTGTAAAACTACAGAGCTACTGGTACGACGTTGTAGAAGAACTGTCTGACATATTTCACACCCCCATCGAGCTGGATCCCCTCTGCCTTTTGCTGGGCCTCCCAGATATTCATGTTACCAATTCCAAACATAAGAGACTGTTCAATTTGTTGACATTTGCTGCTAGAAAGAACATCCTGTTGTTTTGGATCAAGGACGAGGTCCCGTCAATGAGGTCATGGCACAATATCATAATGGAATGTATCCCCTGTGAGTATATTACGTGTATGCTGCATTCCAAGTTGGACGCTTTTTATGAGATCTGGGACCCCTATCTGTCGCATATTGGGCCTGCACTATCCACCACTGTGCTCGCCGGATTTCCCCATTACCAGTAACCTCCCACTGCTGCCTTGTTTTGTCTACGGTACTGGCATTGTAAATACTGTACATGTCCTATTGACTACAGTGGTACTATACATGTTCTCTTGACTCCGGTAACACTGTACATGTCCACTTGACTACAGTAGTACTGTACATGCCCACTTGACCACATTGATACTGTACGTGTCCTCTGGGCTACAGTAGTACGGTACATGTTCTCTTGACTACAGTAATGCTGTACATATACCTTTGACTACAGTGATACTGTACATGCCCTCTTGACTATAATAATACTGTACAAACCCACTTGACTACATTGATACTGTACGTGTCCTCTTGGCTGCAGTAGTACTGTACAGGCACTCTGGGCTACTAGGGAATACACGGTCATATGCACACGTTCACAACACACATATATGCATGTACACATAAAACATATACATAGGTAAAGCACACGCACATATGGGTAGGTAGAACACACGTTTATATAGCACACGAGATAAGGCACACACGTGAAAGCCACACTTATTTTATTTTGTTTTATTTATTTTATTTTCTATTGTCATTTCCTTATTTAATTTTTATTGTCTTTTTTCTTTTCTGTTTGCTTGTCTCGTAATGTTATTACTGTTGTTAGTGTCATTATTTTTATTATTATTGACGGTATTGTATTGTGATGTCTTGTTCTATGTTGAAAATTGAAAATAAAAACATTTATAAAAAAAAATAAAAAAAAATCCATAAATCACCATAATCACATAAAAGCTTATATCTCTGTGAAAACGAGTCTGATTATCCTAATACTGATAACATAGATTCCTTATCTGAGATCAGATGGTATCCAAATGGTTTATTCCAATTCCTGATCGCCATTCGAAAAAATCGCTCATTTGATTGATCCATCGTGTATACAGTAAAACACATATTCGCCGCGGCTCCGAGGCTCCAGAGTGAACTCTGGTAGACCCTGGTTAAATGAGTGAGAAGTAAAATGTGGAGTGCGGGTTTTTTTTCCCCATTAATTTTCATTGAGTCCAATCCAAAAGGGTGATTTACCATCTGGGAGACGATAGGGGGCGTTTTTTTCACATCTGAGCGCCGGGGGTGCCTGGATCTCCAACGATAGACTCGCTTGATGCAATATAATTTCAGATCGCTAATAAAAAAACGAATAAAAAAAAACGAATATTCTCGTGAGTGGGCATTCAACCTGCGGGGGGTAAACACGAGGAAACCTGGTGGATGGCATTCAAAGTGTTAAACACTAACACTGACTTTAAACACTTTAACTCTTACTTTAAACACTTTAACACTGACTTTAACACTCACTTTAAACACTTTAACACTCACTTTAAACACTTTAACTCACTTTAAACACTTTAACACTCACTTTAAACACTTTAACACTGACTTTAACACTGACTTTAAACACTTTAACTCTCACTTTAAACACTTACACTGACTTTAACACTCACTTTAAACACTTTAACTCTCACTTTAAACACTTTAACTCTCACTTTAAACACTTTAACACTGACTTTAAACACTTTAACACTCACTTTAAACACTTTAACTCTGACTTTAAACACTTTAACACTCACTTTAAACACTTTAACACTGACTTTAAACACTTTAACACTGACTTTAAACACTTTAACACTGGCTTTAAACACTAACTCTCACTTTAAACACTAACTCTCACTTTAACACTGAAACACTCACTTTAAACACTTTAACACTGACTTTAAACACTTTAACACTCACTTTAAACACTTTAACCACTTTAACACTCACTTTAAACACTTTAACACTTTAACACTCACTTTAAACACTTTAACACTGACTTTAAACACTTTAACACTGACTTTTAACACTGACTTTAAACACTTTAACACTGACTTTAAACACTTTAACACTCACTTTAAACACTTTAACACTGACTTTTAACACTGACTTTAAACACTTTAACACTGACTTTAAACACTTTAACACTCACTTTAAACACTTTAACACTGACTTTAAACACGTTAACACTGACTTTAAACACTTTAACACTGACTTTAAACACTTTAACTCTCACTTTAAACACTAACACTGACTTTAACACTCACTTTAACCACTTTAACACTGACTTTAAACACTTTAACACTCACTTTAAACACTTTAACACTGACTTTAAACACTTTAACACTCACTCTAAACACTTTAACACTGACTTTAAACACTTTAACACTCACTTTAAACACTTTAACACTCACTTTAAACACTTTAACACTGACTTTAAACACTTTAACACTCACTTTAAACACTTTAACACTGACTTTAAACACTTTAACACTCACTTTAAACACTTTAACACTGACTTTAAACACTAACTCTCAATTTAAACAGTTTAACACTCACTTTAAACACTTTAACTCTCACTTTAAACACTTTAACACTAACTTTAAACACTTTAACACTCACTTTAAATACTTTAACACTGACTTTAAACACTAACTCTCACTTTAAACACTTTAACACTCACTTTAAACACTTTAACACTCACTTTAACACTCACTTTAAACACTAACACTCACGTTAAACACTTTAACACTCACTTTAACACTCACTTTAAATACTTTAACATTGACTTTAAACACTTTAACACTCACTTTAAACACTTTAACACTACTGACTTTAAACACTTTAACACTCACTTTAAATACTTTAACACTCACTTTAACACTCACTTTAAACACTTTAACACTCACTTTAACACTCACTTTAAATAATTTAACACTGACGTTAAACACTTTAACACTCACTTTAAATACTTTAACACTCACTTTAAACACTAACACTCACTTTAAACACTTTAACACTGACTTTAAACACTTTAACACTCACTTTAAACACTTTAACACTGGCTTTAAACACTTTAACACTCACTTTAAACACTTTAACACTGACTTTAAACACTTTAACACTCACTTTAAATACTTTAACACTGACTTTAAACACTTTAACACTCACTTTAAATACTTTAACACTCACTTTAAACACTTTAAACACTTTAACACTCACTTTAAATACTTTAACAATCACTTTAACACTCACTTTAAACAGGCGGCTAAGTGGCGCAGTGGGCAAGGCGCTCGCCACTAATGCAGGAGATTCTGGGTTCGAGCCCAGCTCTCGGCATTGCTACCAGCTTGGCTGGTCGTTCATACTAATACAATTGGCAGTATTAGGGGTGGGAAGCTGGTGGGTGGGGATCGGACGTTGTGGACAGCAACTCCTACAGGTCGGTTGGTGCGCCTGCGCAGCAGAATCAGGAAGCAACGGGGGCGGCGTGTCCCTCCCACGCAGACCCCCGCCACTGAGAGATCGCGCTGTGCAGGTGAAAATATGCGACGGCTGCCTCCTCGAGTACCGGAGGGGACACGTGATGCAAGGCTTCGTCCACATTGCAGCCGGCCTGTGGGAGGCATGGCCTAACAGCGTTCGAGACAGGGGAGGGTAGAATTGGACAATATGAAATTGGGATGGGAGAAAAATAGAAAAATGGGAGAAAAAGTAGATAAAAAAAAGAAAAATCATTTTAACACTCGCTTTAAACACTACATCATATTTATCTATTTATTAAAGAGATTTGCACTAGATCCATACCTCATTTGCATTTTGCACCTTGCCTTTTTTTAGTTTTTTTTTTAGTTTTTGTACCTCATTGTCTGCATTTTTACTTCATTTTACTTCATTGTACTTTAGTTTGTATATTGTATATTATTTTGTAGTGGTGGGACTTATCCCTCTTTTACTTTCTTGTTTTACTGTATGAAGCACATTCTTAGGGGGCTCATGCAGAACCAAGCATTTGACTGTAATGTACATGTACTTTATACATGACGAATAAAACAAAACTTGAAAACTTGAAAACTCGAGGTGGTGGCGACGGAGCCGGTGGTGGTGGACGGAGCGGAGAGGGAGCAGCAAGGTGCGGTCAAGCCCCTCTCCCTGGCCTCTATCCTGGGTACCCTGCCCTGCGCCGCCAGCCTGGGCCTCAGCCCAGAGTCCTTCCAGCAGGGGTTCGTCACGGACAAGGACGGGGGTGAGTGTACCTTCGCTCCAGAGGCCTGTCGTTAAGTGAGGCGCGCACTCTGTATGCTAGTACCCCGATTAGTCGAATAGTCGACTAATCGATCGAAAGGAGTCGACTGCCAACCTCTTAGTCGAATGCACACAATTTTTTTATAATATATATATATTAGTGCTGTCAATCGATTAAAATATTTAATCGCGATTAATCGCATGATTGTCCATAGTTAACTTGCGATTAATCACAAATTAATAAAAAAAAATTATCTACCTTAAACAGATATTTTTCAAGTTCCACGTTTTAATACTCTTATCAACATGAGACATTGCTTTATGCAGCCATTTAACACAAAAGGATGACCCTCATGCATTGCAAATTTGCATCAAATTCAAAACAGAGTGATGCACAAAATAACTTAAAAGAAAATAATAATTTAAAACAATGAATAAAGTGTGCATGAAATAATAGGGGAAAGAAAACGTTAGGAACTTGTTACATTCACCCACACAAGGGCTGAGTAATCACACACCCCCTCTCTCTCTCTCACACACACACTCTCCCAGCTCTCTTTCTCTCTTGCCCCTTCCTCATCTCTCTCACCCCCTCTCTCTCTATATATATATCTCTCACACACACACACACACACACACACACACACACACACACACACACACACACACACACACACACACACACACACACACACACACACACACATTTACATTTACATTTAGTCATTTAGCTGACGCTTTTATCCAAAGCGACTTACAAGTTCTGTACGACAAGACAGCAAGAAGGGTACAACTCTATCAGCTGAGTAACAATGTTTATCAAAGTGTTGCGTGTTACAGTGTAGGTTAGTTTATTAGGACAAGTGCATGACAGTAAGGTTAGTCAGGGTTATATATATATATATATATATATATATATATATATATATATATATATATATATATATATATATATATATATATATATATATATATATATATATATTTTATTTTAATTTTTTTATCATCATTTCAGATAATGGTTGAAGAAGTGAGTCTTTAGTCGACGGCGAAAGATTGGACGGGATTCGGCTGTCCTAACTGGGATGGGTAGTTCATTCCACCATTGTGGGGCAAGGACTGAGAATAGGCGGCTTCTCTTTGATGACCCTCCGGGAGCTCGGATAGGAGTAGGTCTGAGGCGGCCAGAAGATGCAGAGCGTAGGGGTCTTGAGGGTGTGTAGTTAGAGACCATTGACTGGAGGTAGGCGGGAGCGGTTCCCTTTGCCGCACGGTATGCTAGGTCGAGGGCCTTGAAGCGGATACGAGCAGCAATGGGGAGCCAGTGCAGGTCGCTAAGAAGTGGGGTGACATGGGCCGACTTCGGTAGGTTTGAGATCAGGCGGGCCGCTGCGTTTTGAATGAGTTGAAGAGGCTTGGTGGTAGTGGCTGGGAGCAGTTTATGAGGGGCGTGACTCTGGCTTGTTTTAGGGAGGTGGGGACCACCCCCGAGTTGAGTGAGGAGTTGATGGTTGCAGTTAGGAATGGGAGGATGTCCGGTGCTATGGTCTGGAGGAGTGGGGAGGGTAGCCGGTCCAGCTGGCATGTAGTCGGACGGTTCGACGTTACCAGTGTCAGGGTCTCGGCTTCTGTAATGGGAGAGAAAGATGACAGAGTGAAGGATGAGGTTCTCGATTCAGCATTTGGAATGGGTGGGGGTTGGGAGAAGGAGCTGTGGATGTTCTCCACTTTTTCCTCAAAGAAGATCGCAAAGTCTTCGGCAGAAAAAGATGAGGGAGGAGGGGGTGGGGGGGGGGGGGGGGGAGTGAGGAGGGAGGACATGGTAGCATGCAGTTTGCGAAGATTCTTGGCAGAGGCCTCGATCCTATGGTGAAAGAAAGAAGCTTTGGCATTAGTAATGGTTTTGGAGAATGTTAACAAGAGGTTGTGATATGTGTCGATGTCGGCAGTGAGGCGTGACTTTCTATACTTCCTCTCAGCCGCTCTCAGGACCTGTCTTTGTTCTCTCACTGCATCCGTCAGCCACACACACACACACACACACACACACACACACACACACACACACACACACACACACACACACACACACACACACACACACACACACACACACACACACACACACACACACACACACACACACACACACACACACACTTCAGAAACAAACATAGTATCAATGAGAGCATCAATAATACACCTGAGTGAAGTCTAGTAAAAAAAGATAAAATAAAAATCTTAAAAGTTAATCGTGAGTTAAAAAAAATAGTGGCGTTAACACATTGAGTGCCAGCGACGAGATTTATCGTTAGTTCATGCCGACCGTTGAGTGCCAGCGACGAGATATCTCGCTTTTTTTTAAATTAGCGATTTGAATTCATATTTCATCAATCTAGTCTCACGTTAGTGCTGCAAACTCTCTCTGAGCTCCATTGGGAGCTGCCCCCTATTGTCTCTCCCTGTTGTACTGCACCCGTTTGGAATGGATTGAATGAAACACATGGGGGGGGGGGGGGAATCCAGCTTCCTCATTTTACTTCTCAGACAAGCAGTGTTAATTTTGTTGACTAAATTGATGACGAAAGATGTTCGTCAACGAAGGTTTTTTTCATGACGACAACGAGACGTGACGTCACGTTATTGAAGACCACGTGACGCCAACACGACTAAATAGTTAATTACATATCGTTGACCACAACTGAGTACACAAAAATGTAGTTTACAAAAACCATGACGAATTCTCTCTTAATTTATGTTGACTAAAACAAGATGAGACAAAATAATTATAACTTTTAGAATAAGTCACGTTATTATTTCAGCATTTCCCATTTCCGTTTTCCGGGTTAAGCTCAGCAGCGTTTATGGCTAAAAGCCAAGCTACATAACATACGTGAGGCTAAAAACCGTGTCCCAGGTCTCTCGTGACTACAGCTTATACCAATAACCATGAACGGAATCTGCTACTCTCTCAACACTCCTGCGGCAGCCGAACAGTTCAAGTTTCAAGTTTCAAGTTTCTTTAATAGTTGTCATACAGAAGTACAGAATACTTTTGTACAAAATGCTTCTTACTGTTGCGCTCCAGAGACTGTGCATGACAAGATAAGTATGAAATAAAAACATAGTAAAAATTAGAAGTAAAAAAAGAGGTCACAGTGTTCAGTTTAGACATATGTACAATGTTCGTAGACGTAGTTACCATACAATATACAGTACTGTGCAGTGTACTAATATACAATACTATATAGTGCAAGGCATAAATGGACGAGGTGCAGTTTAGGTACAATTCACAGTAGGTGTACGAGTTGTAGTGCAAATCCTTTATCAATAAATATAAAGTGTAAGTGTGTTTGTGTGATCTAAAGTGTGGAGAGTGGGTGCTGCAGTGTGTTGTTTGTTTGAGTGAGTGTGTGCGTGTGGGTGTGTGTGCTGTGTGCATTTGATGGTTGTTGCTACGTTCTGCTATGTTCTACCAAAAGAACATAGCATTTAAGACGACGGAGGCTGAGAGGATGGCTAGGCTGCCAGAAGAGCTAATAGCTAATAGCCTGGGAGTCGGGACCTATATCCCAGACACAGACTTGCTCTCTTTCATCTGTGTACACCCACTACTATCAACATTACACATGGATACAACAAGGACAAGACCAGGTTCACTTAAAAAGGTAATGTTGGTATGAAAAAAAAAAAAACAGACGAGTACTAACACTGAGATTGACCCTGCTATAAGTTGTTATGAATCCCTTTAGCGCTTGAAGTGCACAAAAACGTCGTAATGACTTTTTATTTTTCATATAATGTTGGGTACATGCTCAGTAGAGTTAGAACGCTCCCAGTCTTAGGGGCTGTGATATTTTGTTACCACACTTTATGCACATAGAAGTGCGGTGGCAGGGTCGCTAAGCTAATGTTATTAGCCGAATGCTCTGATGGGGGCGGCCATTTTAAGTGACGTCAGTGATCTACGGTACGACTCGAGGGACAAAAGGGAATGTGTGTGTGACGTGTGTGAAATTTGTACAGTAGGTCCCAGTAAGAATTGCAATCAGTGTGTACTGTGTATTTACACTATCCTAATGTTGCTTTGTTGGTTAAAAAAAAAGAAGCAATTTAAATCAGAATATGTTCCATTCCATGTCTGACTATTTCTGAATCTATTGACCATTTCAAGGAATGTTTGGTTACTATTGTATTGGGCTTCTAGCCTTCTACTGAACTTATTGTGAATCAGCTGATAGGGTTTGGGCTAGACTATACTTAATAAATAGAATTGCATTATTTACAATATAAAATGCCTTTTTTTCATTAGCGAAAACTAGACAAAAATCATCCGTTTTCTGCGACTAAATCTAGATGAAAACAAAAAAGACAAAATCGAGACTAACACTGACTAAGACTAAAATGCTCAGACATTTAGTTGACTAAAACTGACTAAACGAAAAATAAATGCAGATGACTAAATATGATGAAAACGAAAAAGGAGCACTTGACACATGACTAAGACTAAAACTAAAATGAAAATAGCTGCCAAAATTAACACTGCAGACAAGTCACCCGAGAGGATCGGATTCATTGCCGAGCCCCAAAACAGCGTGGAATACATATTTCCAGTACCCAGTGTTGGATCAATAAACGCGATCGATATTTGGAATGGCGATCAGGAATTGGAATAATCTTTTTGCAGAACATCTGATCTGAGGTAAGGAATCTATTTTACCAGTCTTAGGATAATCAGAACTAAGCTTCTATAGCGTGCATAAGTACACATATACTATCGATAATCTAGCGTTTATTTGAAAACTATTCATAAATAGGCCGAAAAATGACAACGTTTTTTGTGTATTCCAGAATATTCCAGTAAAGGGCGATTATCACAGAATCTTTATATTGGTATAAAACGGAAATGAACCGATTAAAAAACAATCTGTTTCGACAATGTTGACTGCAAACAAGTCATTGATAAGCGACGGCCAGATTAGACACATAAGCCATAATTTAAGACATAGTTTATGCGTTTGCAAATATGAGAGCTCTATCATTGAAGTGGACGCTGGCATACGGAGGCTTTTAGCGCTCCGCATTGCTGGCAATCAATGTGTTAATAGAATCGGGCGATAACGCGTTAATACCGCGTTAACTTTGACAGCCTTAATATATATATTTAGGAGCGGCTGGGTGGCGTAGCGGAGATTGCGTGCGTCACCAATGCAAGAGACTCCGGTATCGAATCCCAGTCTCAGCATTGCCTTCGGCTTGGGCCGGCCGTCTTACTGGCTCATTTGGCAGAGTCAGCGGGTGGAAGTCGATGGGTGGGGATTGGACGTTGTGGACAGCGACCCCTACAGGTCGGTTGGGAGACGCCTGCACAGCAGAGACAGGAAGTGGCGAGGGTAGTGTGAGCCTTCCATGCGTTACACCTCGCCAATGAGAGTCCGCGCTGGCAGGCGAAAAGATGTGACAGGCTGCCTACTCGTGTGCCGGAGGGAACACGTGATGCAAGGCTTCTATCCTCTCTACAACCGACCAGTGGGGGGCATAGTCGAGCAACATTCAAGACAGGGGAGGGGAGAATTGGATACACGAAATTGGGATGGGAGAAAAATTGAAAAAGAAGGAGAAAAAGTGGATACAAAAAAGGATCATTCTTGCCAAAAGCAAAGAGGCCTAGAAGCGTGGCTAACGCTAATGACGCGCATACCAGCCGAGGCTAACTGCCTAAGAACATGGGCACAGAAAGAGGATTTCACCCGTCTAATGAACACACTAGACTAGACAAATATCAAGATGTATCCATCAGTGGACCAATTGCATGCTTTTGCAGAGGACAAGAAGCCTTCAGTCGACTCCTTCAGACATTAAGCACCCCCCACAGCCCAAATGGAATGATACAAAAAAAAACTATACGACTATACAAATCCTTAGTCGGAGACAGGCCTAATGTTAGGCGACCGCATTCCTCCAGAATATAGTATTATAGTGCCCCTATCAACAGTATTATAGTGCCCCTATTTACACTTACACTTGGGGCTGTTCATTAACTCATTGGGGGCCACCAGCAGAGGGCGCTGATGGCCCGTCAGTGGCAGTGCTTTATCCTAATGTAGGGATAGCTTTACTTGCGAGTGCTTAAAATATATGAAATATTATAGCTATGGATCCAATTAACACGTTGATTGTCAGTGAGTTGCTTCCAGTCAACATGCACAAAACAGAGAGTTTTTTCATACATACATTTCCGTTTTATACCGTGGTGAATATGAATATATTTCTAGAGCATTCTGTCTAATCTCAATAAACTCCAGCAAAAATCGAGCTTCAATGTATTTCCTTAGAAATCGTGCCATGTGTCGCTTGATTCATGAGTTTTCAAATAAACGCTAGATTATCTATATTATTATGTGTCATCATGCACGAACAGAAGCGGGGTCTGAAAAATCGCTTCTCCGTACTTTGGTCGGCACGAACCGCACACACACACACACACACACGCTCCGATGGCGGTGAAAGAAACATCTGATCAACCCAAGATTGGTAACATAGAGTCCTTACCTCACATCTGATGTAATGCAAAAAGATTAATCCAATTCCTGATCGCCATTCCAAATATTGGTCCCCAGTCCATGTGTGATAAACGGTACTCTTGCCCGAGAGGGAAAACCTGGACCGGACTTCTTAGATCGATGCACAGCCCCAGCCAGAGGGATTCCAATGATGTGCAATACCGGCCGGGAGGCGTAGGCGGCGGTATATGCCCTTTGCGAGCTCAGACCCATTCCCAATGATAACATCAGGCTGGATGGATGAAAAATGAATGGATATAACTAATAAAAGAAATAACGATTAAAACCCGAGATTTGTCGGGTTTGGCGCCCAGCGCATGGCGAGTTAACCCGAGATATCTCGGGTCTGGCCCCGAATGTGTTAAAGCTGGGGCTGTTCATTAAATGCTGAATGTCTTTGCTTCCTGCAGACGACGGCTCGGAGAACGGAGAGCTGGACTTGGACGGGATTGACGATATGGAAATTGACAAGGTATGTTTCGCAAACCTGTTCATTAAAAAAATATAAATTTGGAGCGCCACGGTGGCGCACCACGTAGCTGCGCTCGCAGCGTAGTCGCAATCATCCTGGGTTTGAATCCGGCCCAGGACTTGTGTTGCATGTCCTTCCCCATCTCTTCTCCCAATTTCCTCTGACTGACCTATCTGCAATAAAGCTTAAAAATGCTGCAAGAAATATATATAAAAAAAAAATATATATATATATATATATATCAATTTAAGTCCAGAGAATGATGCTTGTATGTTCAAATCCCCCGAGATTGTGCATCACTACGCCCAGCGGTTGTTCGTCAAGAAAATAGTTCTGACTATCTATCTGCTCTGAAAATTACAATGTCTCATTTTACGTTGTTATTTCTACACGTGGTGAATACACAAGTCACAGCATGTAATAAATAAGACAGTTTTGGAGTTGTTTTGGAAAGTGTATTTTGTTACTTTTGACCGAGCTAGGCTACTGGTTCGTATCCATTTCTAGTCATTGTGCTAAGCTAGCTAGCACACTGTGCGTCTTTCTCTCTCTGTACTGCACGCACAGAGATGAGAAGGGTAGCTATCTTCTTGTCTGACTCTGGGGGAGACGGACAATAAGCTTGTTTCCAATTTTTTTTTTTACGTGTTCCTAGTTTGTTTGAGGGGAAGAAACTGAACAAACATGTTCCACAGATTCAAGGAAGTCTTGTAAAATTCTTGAAAAGATCGCAAACTATCTGCCAATTAACACCCTGGTTAGTTACCTGACTAAAGGTGACGTTTCCCTCGTTTAATTCCTAATTTCCCTTCACTGTTTCTCGCAGTACATCCTGAACGACAGAGAAGTGGTAACAAAGACTGAACTGTGGATGAAGCAGAACGAGGAGTATCTTAGAGAGCAGAAAGGTGAGGCGGAAAAAAGACGGAACACTAAGAGAGACCTTGGTTTAGAATTAGGGATGTCCCATATTATCGGCCTACCGATATTATCGGCCGATATTGGCATTAAAAATGTAATATCGGAAATTATCGGTATCGGTTTAAAAAAAATATATATATAATTTATTTAATTAAAAAAAATTTAACATTTATTTAACCTTTATTTACCCAGGCAAGCAAGTAAGAACAAATTCTTATTTTATGTATTGCCAAAAGTATGCATAATGTTGTGTTAATTCCATGACAAGAGATATGTAATGTTAATTACCTGAAATTATTCCGTTTCTTTGATATCGGTATCGCGAATTAAGAGTTGGACAATATCGGTATATCGGATATCGGTAAAAAAGCCAATATCGAACATCCTTATTTAGAATTAGAATTAGAATTCCATCTACTGGTTGGTCCATGTGCTTTTATTTAGCCCGTCAGTGTCGCTTCCTATATTAAAAAAACCGCTTTCTTTATTTCTCTGCCGATGTGTATTACCGTCATTCCATGTCTTGATATTTGATGTTTCTTGTGTTTTATATTTATTTAACTACTTTTTTCTTTCTTTTAAAGGTGCATTACCAAGCCTTCCTTTAGAGTTTTCTGTGAATAACTTTGTTATTATGATGTAATGTTATTGTGATGTGATGTCTGGGTTATTGTAGCAGAATGATATTGTGATGTAATGTTATTGTGATGTAATGATATTGTGATGTAATGTCTGACTGTATATCTGTTTAGAAAAAGAAGAACGGATAAGGAAGGAGAAGGAACAAGGGACCTATAAGGAGAAGGTAGAGTGTGTGTGTGTGTGTGTGTGTGTGTGTGTGTGTGTGTGTGTGTGTGTGTGTGTGTGTGTGTGTGTGTGTGTGTGTGTGTGTGTGTGTGTGTGTGTGTGTGTGTGTGTGTGTGTGTGTGTGTGTGTGTGTGTGTGTGTGTGTGTGTGTGCGTGCGTGCGTGCGTGCGTGTTGGAATATATTGGAATTGCCCATTGCACCGTTTTAAGTTTGCAGATATTGTTAATGACATCACAGCTCATAAAATTAAACTTTTAATATCTTAAAACCATACCAGCACAGTCAACCATTTTAGCAGCACAAATCAGAGCTAATGGAGCGCCATCAAATCAATCACATGCCATCGAATCACATGCCATCGAATCACATGCCATCAAATCACATGCCATCAAATCACATGCCATCGAATCACATGCCATCAAATCACATGCCATCAAATCAATCACATGCCATCGAATCACATGCCATCGAATCACATGCCATCAAATCACATGCCATCAAATCACATGCCATTAAATCACATGCCATCAAATCACATGCCATCGAATCACATGCCATTAAATCACATGCCTAGTTTTATTCAAGTTCTGACCCGCCGGATGGTCCGTTACACAGAATCATCGGGGAAGTCGTGCTTACAGACTGGTTGGAATACGGCCGGCACAAAATACTTGCCAATCCTTGCCTATAGACCGCTGCACCTCCGTGTTACATTGAGCTCATGGGAGAGAGAGCGGGGGGGAGAACATGAATGAATGTGGATGAGAGCCTTGACATTAAGTGGTTGTAGCTACGGCTGTGGGGGCGCTGGAGACATGATCCAATAGACTTTTATATACGCCCAAGTCTCCTGAACACGGAGAGACCAATCCCAAGTCGATCGGCACTTTCTCTGCCGAGCTATAGTCACTTTTACGCACCTACTCCCCCAACCCCACATGCACATGCGCAGATTGCCCACGGAGTCTCTGGATTGTCCAGAGATCAAGGTTTATCAATCTGCACATGCAGAGTTTGAGGAGTAGGTGCGAAAAAGTGACTATAGCTTGGCCGAGGAAAGTGCCGATCGACTTGGCATTGGGCTCTCTCTCCCACGAGCTCAATGTGACGCAGAGGTGCAGTGGTCTATAGCTGCCAGTAGCATAACTTGCATAACTGAAGCCCGACTAGATGTTGTTAAGTTAAAGGTGCTATAGATAAAAATGTTATGTTGAGTAATCGTTATTTTTATTTCTATCTATTTATTTACAATACGTTTCACAGAGCTTTTAGAAAGGTGCAGAATAAAAGTATTTCTTTACCCGCCAACATCATTTATTAATGATTTTGTCACTGAAAGAAATGTGGCTGGTCCGAAACGAATGTTGTTGTTTACATGTTGCCTGCATGTATCCCCCCCCCCCCCCCCCCCCTACTTCCCATTTCCCCTCGTGGAATGCACCTGATTGGATAAACGACACTCGGGTGCTCTAGCGCGACACCTAGTGGCTGAATGTTATCTACAGCACCATCTAGTGGCTGAATGTTATCTACAGCACCACCTAGTGGCTGAATGTTATCTATAGCACCATCTAGTGGCTGAATGTTATCTACAGCACCACCTAGTGGCTGAATGTTATCTACAGCACCACCTAGTGGCTGAATGTTATCTACAGCACCATCTAGTGGCTGAATGTTATCTACAGCACCACCTAGTGCCTGAATGTTATCTACAGCACCACCTAGTGGCTGAATGTTATCTACAGCACCATCTAGTGGCTGAATGTTATCTACAGCACCATCTAGTGGCTGAATGTGATCTACAGCACCACCTAGTGGCTGAATGTTATCTACAGCACCATCTAGTGGCTGAATGTTATCTACAGCACCATCTAGTGGCTAAATGTTATCTACAGCACCATCTAGTGGCTGAATGTTATCTACAGCACCATCTAGTGGCTGAATGTTATCTACAGCGCCTTTAAAAAAAACTCTCCCCGTCTTCCAGCCCAAGAAGTCGAACAAGAAGCGCGAGCCCATCTGCGCCAACACGGCCGGCGAGGCCATCGAGAAGATGCTGGAGCAGAAGAGGATCTCCAGTAAGATCAACTACGACGTCCTGCGCGACCTCAACAGCAAAGTGGGCAGCGGCAACAGCAGCCCGGCCCGGCCGCCCTCCGAGGCGTCCTCCAGCAAGACGGGCCGCAAGAAGCTGACCCGGCGGAAGAGGCAGGCCAGCAAGGTCAACCTGGGCCTGGCCGCCACCACCAGCATCATGGGCAAGAGGTAGGGGGCGCTGTTACCTTTATTTACCCAGGGTAGGTTCGCTGAGCACGGATGCTCTTTTTCAGCTACGCCCTGCTTGACACTCAACACAGTTCCATTCACACCTGGGAGCTGCCCAGTACAACCACAGTCTGACACCGCGGGCCACTGAGAAACTCCACTGGAGCAGTTGGGGGTTAAGTGCCTTGCTCAAGGGCACTTCAGCGGTTGGTGTTAAGGGGGATGGGAGAGAGTTATTCATTCACTTCCCCAGCCCAGATTTTTCCTGCCGGTCCGGTGGATCGAACTGGCAACCTTCCGGTCACAAACCCGCTTCTCTAACCTTTAGGCCACCGGTGCCAGGTTACTGATGCATGTGGTCAGATAATAATTATAATATGATAATAATACACTCTATTTATATAGCACCTTTCAGACAAGGATTGCAGTTAAAAGTGCTTTACATAATAAAGACACAATGAAACAAGCAGCAAGAGCAATGCATAACACAAATAAAAATAGCATGACACAAATTTATTTTATAATAAAACATTTAAGAAATCTACATCTACATCATATCGGAACCTAACGTTCCAATATGCTTCTTGAATTATTGTAATCTTGTTACAAAATCATGAACAATAAAAGAAAAAAAACTGTGCTGTTCTGAAATTCCTGTTCCCTAGAACAGCAATAAGGTTTATGACAGCATGTTGTCTAGTGTTAGTCCTTGTATCTAGAGCTCAGTCAGTCAACTAGAGAATGACAGCATGTTGTCTAGTGTTAGTCCTTGTATCTAGAGCTCAGTCAGTCAACTAGAGAATGACAGCATGTTGTCTAGTGTTAGTCCTTGTATCTAGAGCTCAGTCAGTCAACTAGAGAATGATAGCATGTTGTCTAGTGTTAGTCCTTGTATCAAGAGCTCAGTCAGTCAACTAGAGAATGACAGCATGTTGTCTAGTGTTAGTCCTTGTATCTAGAGCTCAGTCAGTCAACTAGAGAATGACAGCATGTTGTCTAGTGTTAGTCCTTGTATCAAGAGCTCAGTCAACTAAGAATGACAGCATGTTGTCTAGTGTTAGTCCTTGTATCTAGAGCTCAGTCAGTCAACTAGAGAATGACAGCATGTTGTCTAGTGTTAGTCCTTGTATCTAGAGCTCAGTCAGTCAACTAGAGAATGATAGCATGTTGTCTAGTGTTAGTCCTTGTATCAAGAGCTCAGTCAGTCAACTAGAGAATGACAGCATGTTGTCTAGTGTTAGTCCTTGTATCAAGAGCTCAGTCAGTCAACTAGAGAATGATAGCATGTTGTCTAGTGTTAGTCCTTGTATCAAGAGCTCAGTCAGTCAACTAGAGAATGACAGCATGTTGTCTAGTGTTAGTCCTTGTATCAAGAGATCAGTCAGTCAACTAGAGAATGACAGCATGTTATCTAGTGTTAGTCCTTGTATCTAGAGCTCAGTCAGTCAACATCCAGCCAAGGTCAGTGTTTCCCACCGGATTTTCAGAGACTGTGAACCTCCGACCCTCTAGGGGGGTCCGGGGGCATGCACCCCCGAAACTTTTTTGTTTTGTACATTTTAAAGTTAAATGCATCAATCTGGTGCACTTTGAGAGCAAAATAAAAAGGCTAGATCTATGATGAACTTTGTGCTCAAAACACAAAATCGACTAGACTAGTGGTTCCAAATCCTCTCCTCGAAGCACCCCAGCCGTTCAATGTATTTGTTAAATTCCACCACCAGCACACCTGATTCAACTTAACTAGCCCTTTATTAGTTGAATCAAGGTGTGCTGGTGGTGGATTTTAACAAATACATGGAACGGCTGGGGTGTCTCGAGGAGAGGTTTTTTGTTGAACTGGTTTATTTTTTAGAAAATAAAAAAATATAGTGGATTACTATTACGACTACTACCACTGCCAATACTACTGATACATCCCTATTGGCAAACTTTATATTTAAAAAAAATAGAGAAAAAAAAAAGAATACAATAATATATATATTTTTTTATTAAAATATTTTTTTGGTTCATTATACAACTGTGGCGGAGGTAATTAATGGGAAACCCTGAACTGGCATCACAACTGGAGTATCACAACTTCTCTGCTCCTAAATAGTTGGGTGGGTCAAATGCTTATTTCCCCAGGGGGATTAAGGAAGGCACAACTTAACTCTACAGTAGGTTGAAGAGGAGCCGGTGTCATCATGTTCAGAACCACGGACAGATCCTCTGAACTGACTTCATTCTCCTGGCGCCTTGGACATTTCAGAATAAAATACCCAAAACCCTCATGACAGGAGGAAATGGCATAAACCTCCTTTCAGAAATTATTTTATTCCAAAATGTAACATAATATTTGCTATTCATGGTTCATTTTATATCCCAATAATATCCCAAGAGTATCCCAATTCACATTATCACACAAAAACATCTCACAAATATGATCACACAGATGGACAATATATTTCTAGATTAGATTAGATTATATTCAAATGTATTGTCAAGTATAGTAGAACGAAAAGCAGTTAGCATCTAACCAGAGTGCAAAGGTAACAGTGAAGTGTCTAACAATACTGGAGGTGTAGTGGTTACGTCATTGCTGTTACCGGCCGGTCCACCATCTTGAAAACGCAATGTATTTCCCCATTGCCCATTTCTAAATCGTCTCGTTTAAAACAAATAAAGCATGAACATTTGCATGGTGTACCTTTCTGTGCATATTCATCCACAATCTATAGCTCAACATGAAAATATTCGCAATTAATCGTAGAAAAAATCGCCACATTTTATTTCAACCAAAAATGCTTAAACAATAATGTTAGTGATAGAAGGGAACTCATTTTGTGCAAAAATGGAAAGCTTTTCAATGTTCATGAGGCAGAATTGTTACAATTAGCCGATAATCGTCGTTCATACTAACACAATTGGCAGTGTTAGGGGTGGAAAGCTGGTGGGTGGGGATCGGACGTTGTGGACAGCGACTCCTACAGGTCGGTTGGTGCGCCTGCGCAGCAGAATCAGGAAGCAACGGGGGCGGCGTGTCCCTCCCACGCAGACCCCCGACACTGAGAGATCGCGCTGTGCAGGTGAAAAGATGCGACGGCTGCCTCCTCGTGTACCGGAGGGGACACGTGATGCAAGGCTTCGTCCACATTGCAGCCGACCAGTGGGAGGCATGGCCTAACAACGTTCGAGACAGGGGATGGGAGAATTGGACAATACGAAATTGGGATGGGAGAAAAATAGAAAAATGGGAGAAAAAGTAGATGTGACGTCAGACTACACCTCCCTATATATAGTGTAATTAAGCCCTAAGTTGTTGATTGGGTGTCTGGTGTCTCATTGTTCCCTCCTTCTTTCTAGGCTCCGCCCACTTATAACGTCCATATCCAAGAGGAAAAGAGTGTCTTCACTGGTAAGCTAACTCAACCAATTACATTTGTTCCATTTGTTTAAAAAAGAGTGTCTTCACTGGTAAGCTAGCTCAACCAATGCTTATTACATTTGTTCCATTTGTTTAAAGCAGTTGCTTTTTGTTTGTTTTGCTTGTCCTGAAAACAGATTAAATATGACTATGATAATAAACAAGGTGGAAATCCCATCTGCGTTCATTTTGTATTAAAAATGGTGGGTACTAATGCAGTGCCCTGGTCTATAAGTCTCTCTCTCTGTCTGTATGTCTCTCTCTCCGTCTCTCTCTCTCTCTCTGTGCGTGTCTCTGTCTGTCTTTCTCTGTGTGTGTGTGTATGTGTCTCTCTCTATGTATGTATGTTAATATTTACATGTATGTTCTTGCAGGTGCTCCATGATACCAACCGCACCACCACCAGCACCAGAACCACGGCCCAGATGTCCTCACCCACCTTGCCCCCCGTGGAGCCCCCAGCGGTGGCCCCGGGGCCGGCCACTGTGGAGAGCGGCCCTGTGACCTACGATGTGCCCACAGAGGAGGAGGAGGTGGAGGAGGAGGAGGAGGTGGTGGAGGAGGAGGAGGAGCCTTGTGTCAGCGCTCTACAGCTCATCGGCGGGAACGGTGAGCTGACAATAGGGAGGTGTGGTGGCGACGTCATTGCCGTTTTTCGTGTTCCACCCTCTGTCCAATAATGCAATGTATTTCCCCATTGCCCATTTCTAAATCGTCTCGTTTAAAACAAATAAAGTGTCAACATTTACATTTGCATGGTGTACCTTTCCGTGCGTATTCATCCACAATCTATAGCTCAACATGAAAATATTCGCAATTAATCATTAAAAAGAAATCGCCACATTTTATTTCAACCAAAAATGCTTAAACAATCATGTTAGTGATAGAAGGGAACTCATTTTGTGCACAAAAAATGGAAAGCTTTTCAATGTTCATGAGGCAGAATTGTTACAATAGCCGATAATCCATTTTCCCAATGATGAATCCCTAAACGGGTGGAACAACCAGTGACGTCAGACTACACCTCCCTATAGACATGCATTAGTAGATGAGATTAGATTCAAATGTATCGTCATCATACAGCACAAGTACAGTACAACGAAAAGAGGTTTGGCATTCAACCAGAGTGCAAATGTAACAGTAAAGTGCAATGGTAACATACAATGTACAGGGGATTAAACTGGGTATAAAATATATAAATTAGTACTACTGAGAAATAGTGCTAATCAGAGGTATGTACAGAGTTGTAGTATTAATATGTACAGCGATACAGGTATACAGTGATCAGTGATGCCACAGATTACTTGTAAAAGTAATCCGATTACTGATTATTGATTACTCCTTTAAAAAGTAATCCAAGTTACTTTACTGATTACTTGATTATCAGAGTAACTTAGTTACTTTGAAAGTAACTAGGTTACGAAGTCGTCGTCGTTCCCCCAACCGTTTTTTTTAAACGCTTTATTGAAAGTGCATAAATTGTTTTTAACTTGTTTCTCTGCACATAACGTAAATTGTTAAACTAGTGCTTCAGCTTCTGTACCATCAAGTATGGTAAAGCAACAGTCTATGATGCTCACAGCATTAGAGCAGCCAGCCAGTGGTTTTACAAAACCAGTGTATCCATTCACATCTAACAAATGCAGGCTGAACTATTCAATTATATCAACTGTAACTATTAAATTGTTTTTATAAATGTCTCTCTATAAACATACAATCAGTCTGAATGAATGAATGAATGAAAACTTTATTAACAGATTGCAGAATGGGTACAGTACAGTACGGCTCAATACATACAATTGTTAAGGGAATGCAGACCAGAGAAAGACTTTCGTCTTGTTTACATCAGGGTCCCCCATTTTCAATTCGTCTCTCTTTAACATGTAAATTAACTGTAAATCTGGCAAATAAGAGCTTTTGCTCTGCCACCATCAAATATACATTAATCAAAAGGGAAAGAAACTATCTCTCTCTTTTGCTGTTTGGCTGGCCTCCGATTCCTCCTGTACCTAGTCGAAGCGTCGGCTAGTGTTGTGATTCCAGATGCTTTCAATGCAATTGGATGTGCTGTTTTTAGCGGTAGACAGTATTTTGTTTCCTCCGCATATGAACGTGAAGTAGTGACTGACGAGCGTTTTGGGATGGAAGTCTGAACAGAAACTCACACTGGAATTCTCCGACGACGGAGCCCTGCTGTCACACGATTGGCGCATATGTCACATGACGTGCTGTGAAGACCCGCCCTACTCTGCCTCTGATTCGCAGACTGTGGATGGGGAATGTGATTGGACCAAGGCAGAGTCACTCACAGACAGAGTGTCCAGTCACGCCGCGGCCCGCGGGACACATTCTTGTGTAACCCTTTCACTGCCACACTACGTCACTCCCAAAAGAAAAACAGCTCAAAATGTATTTTTGACTGTCGAAAACGAAATAAAATACTGCATTCCGCCTGCATTATGAATTTATGATGAGATAGTAACGAAATAGTAATGCACAGCCACTTGGACAAGTAACTGCAATCAGATTACTGGCTTTTAAAGATTAACGCGTTAGATTACTATTTTCGGGGGAAAGTAATCAGATTACAATAACGCGTTACTTAGTAACGCGTTACCGGCATCACTGACAGTGATACACTATGGTAGTAAGTCATACTGACCAGCAGCGTAACTAATAAGAGTAGGTAAGGGGGGCGCCCAAGTGGCGAACCATGTAATGCGCTGCATCGCTGCACGGCCAACCCGGTTTCGATTCCCGAACTCGGCGCCATTTGCCGAATGTCTTCCCCCCACTCTGTCTCCCGCTCATCCTCTCTCTCTCTCTCTCTCTCTCTCTCTACTGGACTGCCCAGTAGCAAAAAGCGATAAACGCTCAAAAGAAATCTTTAGGGATGCCCCGATCGATCGGCCACCGATCGTTATCGGCCGATAATTAGTATAAATATGCGATCGGGGAATTCCGATAATTAGTCATATTCGCCGATCGCGGAAACTGATCAAGTGGATATCTCACTCGCTTGTCTCAGACGCACAGGACCTGCAAACTGCTCCTCCTCCCTAGCCCCGCCCGTACCCGTGTAGAGTTTGTAAACACAGAGGAGGCGGACCTCCTCTGCTGAGTCTAGAAGTGCATTCGACCTGAGCTAACGTTAGCTACCTAGCTATCGTTACTGTTTAAACAAAATTACCCAGTCAACTATTCACTTTTAGTAGGCATTGTCTAACGGTATTTAGCCGGCTAGCTACTGTCACGTTTTAGATTCAAACGTGAAAGTTGTAAACGATACTTAAAAATATAAGAGATGAAACACTTTTGAAGGTATTTATTATAAACAGTTTAACATAAAAGTAAATTAGCAAGGTACAATTGAAATCTAAAGATTGTTACAACCGGCCGGTTGAGTATATAAAAGGAAAGTATAAAAGTCAAGTCATTGTGAGTCAGTCCAGCATGTCTCCTCCGTCCAGTCAGTGTCCAGTCGAAGTCAAAGCAGAAGAAGTAGTGAAGTCCCCCTTCCCTGTGGGGGTGATCTTTATTAGCGATCCCATAGTCCAGTGTGTATGTGGTCTCAGTCCTGCGTGCACGTTGTGTGTCTGTGTGTATTGGTCAGCCTGTATGTCCGGCGTGCATGAGTGCATGTAGCGCACATTTACGTGTAAGTAGGTGCATGTGTGTGTCTAGGATAACGATCTGTGATTTAATGGAGACTGGACTTCGTGACCACTGATTGACCCAGTCGTATTTCATCCGGCTTGTGGCATCCTGTTAATTTATGTGGCTTTATCTGGTGGTGTGTACCGGGGTGTGTGTAGGGGGAGGGCAGTGCCTGTGTTAGTGAAATGTATCAGTGTCTCCTGTAGCTTTATGGAGAATCACTACGTGGAATTCAGTAATTATTTGTCAGTCCCCCCTTTCCTAACGAAGTTAGGAATAAAAACGAAATAATAAGAAAAACCTCACAGCAAAAATCATCAAAAAACAACCAAACAACACATTTCCAAAAAAAAAAAAAAAAAACACCGGCCGATTCACAACAACCCATCCGTCGCATAGCGCAAACCACTAGAGCATCA
Organism: Notolepis coatsorum; assembly: GCF_963971535.1. Classification (NCBI taxonomy): domain Eukaryota; kingdom Metazoa; phylum Chordata; class Actinopteri; order Aulopiformes; family Paralepididae; genus Notolepis; species Notolepis coatsorum. The sequence goes on from NC_140169.1 coordinate 56,882,849, forward strand.
TCACAATCACCAACCTCTCTACTGGTCTCATCAAACAGAGTCCTGCATGTGGCCAAAAAACCTCCCGAGACAAACCACGGCCCAGAATGCACGGCCAATAAAGAACACATGAATAATAACACGCTCAATACTATGACATAACTGGAGGATAAAAGGCACACATCGTCCCATAGTCCCGCTATTATGGTAACGGCCCTTGGCGCAGCTCACAGCACATCAGACTCACTGTGAGTTTGTCAAACATAACATAACAGTGTACAATAACAGTGTACAATAAAACATAACAGTGTATAATAAAACATAACAGAGTATAATAAAACATAATAGTGTATATCAAAACATAATAGTGTATAACAAAACATAACAGTGTATAACCCAAACCAGGGCGTAGGGCGCCAAAAGGCCCCCTAAAAATAGAAAAATACAAAAGAAAACGAAACTCCACCGCCGCCCGACGTCCGCGATGGATCACAGCTCTACATATCAGACTTGTACGCAACCTAGCAGGGCTTGTGGAGTGTGACCACATACAATGGGGGGCCCAGAGGAGAGAGAGGATTTGGTGCGGGTATAGAGAGATGAGAGAGAGAGTAGAGGAGGAGACAGAACAGGCTAGAGGCCCATAACACTAGGCGTCTTCACCCGGTACCAGGTACAGGAGAGTCTGTGTTATCCGGTGAGGAGAGACCAGGCATAGCCCCCTCCCATTATCTGGATATCAACACGTGGCAACGGACAGCTCCACCTCCCGCACAGTCAGTGGGGGATAAACGGGGGAGGAGGAGTAGAAGGACGTCCTCCGAGACGACAGCCCCCCCCCCCCCCCCCGGTAGAGTCCAGAGTCTTAAGACAGGAGGGATCGTAGGTGGGCAGATGACCCAGAGGGGAAGAGAGTGGAGCGAACCGTCACAGAGGAATAAACAAAAACTCATTGCCATAACTTTACAGAGGAATAAAAACAACAAAAAAGTAAAGTAGTCCACTTTAACATTAACCAGGATCCGTAAAATATGGAAATGATGCATGACACTCTCGCACAACGTACATGTTTGAAATACTACTTAAGACAGTTCAGACAGTTCAGTCTTTTTTGCACAATATCAATCATATCTCAAGACGGTCCAATTTTAGTTCAGTCATATCTCGCATAACCCCAATCATATTCTAAGACAGTCCAATTTTAGTTCAGTCACATTTTGCATAATCTCAATCAATTCATACTTTCTCACCTACTATTCCAATATTCTTATTCCAATTAAGTATTTCAGCCCAGTAATTTATCCAGTTGTCGAGTCCAATTCAGTTGCTGAGTCCACACCCCGCAGGCCATCAGGCAGAGAGCGCCGAACGACACTCTATCATCGTCAGTCAGCCATCACCCCCAGAGGACACTGCACCACACCGAATTCAGGCCGAAGTCCTGTTACCGGCCCCTCCCCCTCAATTCGGCCCCAGCCCTACATTTTCAGGCGATCATCGAGCGACAGCCCGCGATATCGTCCGGGGCTTCCAGAACCCACCTTAAGGCAATTCCACCCCAAGATCAGTTCCGTCACCACCGGCAGAGGTATTGGAGAGGAGAAGGGCCTCGGTACGGTTCTCATCATGACCACAGCGTCCCCAAGGAAGTGGACGACAGCTGACCGTTCCCCCATCGCGTCCTTGGTCGCTCAGCCACTCCCCAACCCGACAGCCCGTGGAATAAACAAAGCACAAAAAATACCACAGCTTACTCGACAACCACTAGCAGATTACAATTTATCTAGACACTCTCCATGAGAAAACCCATCGACTGAAACTCATACAAAATGTGCAAAGAACCACTTAACTCTCAGATTCCCAGTTCCGGCTCATCAGCGTCACCCTCCGTGCTCATTATCACATATTTAAACAACAAGAGAGGACATAAATCAGAAACACATATTCCAACATAAATCAGAAACACATATTCCAACATAACACATTGCATAAATCAAATCAAACACACATCGTCCTATATTAGTGCATCCCTAACGCAGATCTAATCTATTGAGCATACAGTAGTCTACCGAGTATACAGTATTCCAATGAGTATATATATTCTAATGAGTATACAGTATTCTACTGAGTTATACAGCATTTTACAGACCAGGGGTATATTCCAGCATGATTGATGGGCCACGGCCTCTCCAGAGGAGAGCAAAAAAAAAAAAAAAAAAAAAAAAAGAGCAACAACATCCAGTCTCCTACCACAATCATAGAAACATGTAGTAATCGAACCAAACATACGCTTCACACCCATACTTCAGGACACACATGTACCCCATGCACCTCCCAATAAACCATGACAAACAAAATTAGTTAATACTGTCTTTCACACCGGTATCAACACACACATGTTTTAGTTGGAATCATAAACGCAGAACCATGCACCCACAGACAGACATGCACTTAGTATCGTATTTAGGCAACCAAACATATTAGCGGCCATTCTCCCTGTCTGCCATTACTCCCCCCTAGGCCTAGGAGAGAGAGAACATGATAGAGGTCAATGGGGATCGCCCCCCTCGTGCTGAGCCGTCCTACCTAACGGCATACCTGATTTACTTGTCACCGTGTGCGATTTCTTTCTGGGGCACCCAGGATCAGCACACAAAAAACAGCCTCGTGTCCCAGGATCGCGGGGTGCGCAGGGACATCCCCTGAACCGATGACCAGGCATGCCACACGAGAAACAGATTTCTATAGTCCACTCAACCTCCCCCAGAAAACAGGAGCAGTCAGCCAGGAATGTCTCGGCCTCCGCTAGTCCCCGTTTAGCTCTAGACATAGCTTTGAACTCGAAGGATCTCGTCCCTTCCAAAACAGCGGTGGCAGTCGCCACTCTAGTGGCCG
>NC_140169.1:56888222-56966496 GCF_963971535.1 Notolepis coatsorum
CTTAGAAGACAGACCTGCCTTCAGCATCAGAGACAAATTAATTAATGAATAAGTAATACAGACAAGGATTAATTTCTTATGCGTAATTATTCAAACGGTAAACACACACGCGCGCGCATATGACTATAGGACCTTCTACAGCTCGCCACAGTGACAGCAATCAGACGAGCTTTACATCCGTCAACAAAGAAACCCTACTGCCGTAATTACCTCCGTCCTCAGAAGACTTATGACTAAAACACAACTCTCATTATATTTATCCTATACGCAAACCCTTCCCGTCTTTCCACCTCACGAGGCATCATAAGGCAACAGTCGCATTTTAGAATCCAGACATCCGACCGCCTAGAGCCACTTAGAATACGTGCTAGTGGAACAAATATTAACATTCTTGCTTGTGTCCTGTTCGTGATGTCGTGATTAAATATTACAGGCGCTGGACATTTTTAAATCCCTTATCAAATCGTATCGGTCTTCTGGGGGCTGCTTTATGGTTTCATTGAAAGTAAACAAAGAGAGGTTCACATTGTGTCTCCCTTAACACAGGCTATATGGTTATTATAAAGCATACAAAATATGTGGGAGACCCTGATGGAAACAAGACAAACGCCCTTCTCAGGTCTGCACCCCCCCAACAATTGTATGTATTGAGCCGCACTGTATCGTACCCTTTCCGCAATCCGTCAAATAAAGTTTTCATTCACTCATCCATTCATCCGTCCACTTTTGTTATTCCGCCACCGTGCACGCACGTAATTTCATTCAACCCGATCTCACCATCATGCAATATGTGTCTGGTACCGTCTCTAAAAAACAAAGAATCGCAATAATAATTACTGTTCCTGGTGGACCCCAGGAAGACTAATAAAAATCAAATAATGGGTCAAATTCCTAAAATTATGATTCATGGTCGCTCACTAATTCGCGTTATAGATAGCGAAACGCATGCTTTGTCTCGCATCGGAGCGTGGCGGCGCTGCAAGCACAAATCAAAACTTCACCTATTTATCAAATGAAAAAAAACAAAACACCTCTGGTCCTCCAATTTATAATAATTGCAGCATCCTTATCCCAATCCCAGTAACATAACGTTCTATGATTAGTGCAGTGACCGCTTGTCAATGTCACACACCCCCCATCCTGACAACGCGCCCGGCGCATATCGTTCTTCCCCGGGCCGGGTAATAAGACGTGGATGTCGGCCGAACCGAGCGCAAGGGGCCCACATCGTCTAAAAGAAAACAATGCATGAACAGCCCGCGGCCACGAATAGGCGGCGCGTCCCAGTAGTGTATGCTCCATATACCAATACGTGCGTCCACTCTTCATCAATGCAGTCCTGTGCGCGCAGTGGCACCAAGAGTCCCCGCACCGCGGACCAGAGAAAAAAATAAAAACGCTCCCCTGGAGTATGGTTCGGAGTCGGAGTCCGCACATTGTGCGTGCAACTATAATAATAATGCAGGACCTCTGCAGGACAACGAACTGGACCTTGAGTCCGGAATTAAAGTCTTTTCTATATAACGGAAAAGGACAGTCTTTGGTATAACCCATTCTATCACATGGGAAGGTTATGTTTTCAGAGCCAAACAAATGAACGACGAAAATGATATCTGTATCGTCCCACTAGGCATATTATACTCCACGGTCTTTGTGCCTTGCGTTTATCAATAATACGTTTATTCATGCTCATGTAATACGTGAACCCTGCATGTAGGACGCAGCGGCGCCCTCAGACACTTGCGGGTTTGCATTGAAAGCGAACTGTGCCTCCAAATATTCCCAGTTCCAGTGTTCCATTGTCCATCTTGCATATATAACCCGCTATCATATATTCAATTAGAATGTCAGAATTTATTATAGAATGATGATCAGCGCGGCTGTACCCCGCAATACGGTTAACTCGCATTAGAAAAAATAAAGATTGCTGGTCCAACAGCATCTATACGTGTGGTAATAACGCAGATATTGAGTGTACAATATTTATGTGAATATGCGCGTGGTGCACGGCACGCCTCTGTATCCAACCAAAACGAAAACGACTGCTTCCAGCCTACGAGTCGTGCGTCAGCAGTGCGCACGGCGGTGTCCAGAGTGGTCGCGACGAGAAGTCAGGTACCCACTCCTCCTATATAGCACAATACAATAATATAATACCCGCTCCCACAACTGCTTATATAGCATAACATAATAATATAATATAACATAACACCCGCCTATCGTTAATGAACTAGATACATCCATCTAATCGTCAACGCATAGTCTGAAACTGCAATGTGAAGAGGGTTCAATTGGTCAGTGGCTCCACAGACCTGCCCCCTCGTGCGGCCGCTGCGAGGGTTCAAAAGTCCGCTGAACCAGTACCCCTCCTCGCAGAGCAGGACATGGCCCCCCTACCACCAGTATACTAATTTCAATATAATATACCATTCACTACTACAGTACTCTCTACCCACACCGTACTCCGACGGCGAGGCCTGGAGCCTGGGAAACAGCTAACGACCTACGGAAGACATAACAAATACTCCACACATGCGGACATATAACAACACTCAGAATTTAAGAAGCCTGTACAATACAATACTCAACACTAAAATACGGGAATAAAATATCGGTATAACACAACTTGTAACTGAGGGGTACAATTCCCTGACTGTATTGATAAGTATGGTATCATTAAACCACTACCGCTTTATGTACTTTAATTACTGGCCATACAGTACACGATATCTAAGTATGATGAACACTTTCCCACATATGAAATCAGGTCCACACAAAGGTAATAGTCAAATATTTAATATATAGCAAAAGGTACATATAATAATTACTTATTACATTTATGATTTGAATTGAATGCTCTTGTAAGGCAAATGAGTACTCGTATGCAAATCAACACTGAATGTCCAATCTCTGGTTACACAGGAAGCAAGTATACAACCTGGCTCTTAGGGGATTATAGCGATGGTCACTTAATGATTAAAGCTGGATAATATACTGAAGGGGTCCCGCCGGTTGTAAGCCAGTAGGGGGGGTAGGAGAGCCGTCGGCTGTATCCCGTCTGGTCAACGATTTCCAGGGAGAATTCAGGTACAGAAAACAGTGCCCGTGGAACCTTGATCCACAGATGAATACACTTGGGCTCTCTTGTAGACGATAGCTGTAGCTGTCGCTGTCGGTCCACAACGAAGAAGAAGCGAGGCGACCTCAGTCTGGTCTGAGCGCCGTCTCACCTTGGCTCCTCTCGGGGTAAATCCAACACTCACCGGTGTTGGCGATTATCCGCTCCACAAATCAAAGCACCAAAGCAAATAGATATTCCATGCCGTATAGGGCTCAGCAGTCGTCGGGGTAGGTAATCCAATGTGCAGGTCCACTCGTCCTCGCCCAGAACTCCTCGGATGAAAGCACCACGCGTGGTCTGCCCAGCCTGGTTAAGACTCTAGATAACGCGAGGAAACGATGGGGGTGCTGCTCACTTTAGAACTCTAACCGAACGATGCACCATACATAATAGACTATTATTACTCAATAGAAATACGGTGCCAAACTCTGGCAATTCAGCTATTAATTCGCACGAGGTCTCACTGCTATTCTAAGGCCAAACAGGCCGTACTACACCGCACGCGGTATCGTGGGGTGAGGCTTCACGTCTTGTTACTTAGTTGGGTAGAAGGGTAAAGGACTAAGAGGAATTCTACATTTCTTGCGCCATATTTATATGCACAGTGGACAAGTAGTGCCGCTCTGCTTTCGGTAGCCGTATTCCTGCGCGGAGCTGAGGCTAGTAAAGGCATGTCTCGTCGGTACCTTTGAACTTGAACGCCAGGGGCTTGTCCCTGGCGCCTGGTCCTTTTGTCCAATAAGAGAATGAACTATTATGGGCTGTAGTAGAATAAAGGGATATTCAGTGTATATGTACAAGGAATATACAAGGGATATCAAACGATATACAAATACTATTAAATATATATCCATAAATAAATATATATATTCGGTTTAATCTGATCCTTCACAACAGCCGCCCCCTAATTAGTCCCACCTAATTAGCTAAGCAGAGACAGATTAACCGCACTGTCCACTACTCAATGTCCGCTGTAAGGGGGTCGGTCAGTTCACAAAGTCATGGGTCATGGTCGTCATTAAGCGAGTCGGGGAGCCTTGGCGACTCTATCAGCCTCGCCACGGGTCGGTTGTAGGTCCGCCCTTGGCCGAGCACTTCTGCCACTCTGACCTTTCCGTCGGCACCAGTGGTCACTTTGCTTACGCGGCCGGCCGGCCACGCAGCTCGGGGTAGTGACTGGTCTATGGTCATGACGACTGGACGGGATGAAGGGGGGCTTAGGAGGAAGCGGGCTTGAGACTGCTTTGATCTGTGCTTGGCTGTGCTTTCTCCTCCTCCGTCTGTTTCTCTTGTTTGCTCTGTACCCCATCTGAGGAGGGGCCGGTCCCGGCCGCCCCGTCAAGGAGTCGCTTGGGGTGCTGGGTTCGAGGTCAGCTACGTCTGGAGCGCAGCTGAGGGGGGTGGAATTCCGAACTCCCTCTGGTACCCACGGTTCTCCCACGGGCCTCTCGCTTAATGTCAATAGCCTCTGCTGTACGGGGGAGAGGCCGGTGTCGCTCGCCTCTGTGTGTAGGCAGCGTGTAGACGTGTGTTGACTGTCAAGTCCGTAGAGGGGGCCCTGGAGCGTCCATCCCAGTCGGGTCTGAACCGCGACTGGGCATCCTTTGGGTCCGACGTGGGCCGCCTCAATTGGGAGAATGAGGTCCGCGTGGTCGGAGCCGATGAGCAGGGTCGGTGTGGCGCCGTCGATAAGCGGTATAGGTAGTTGACGTAGGTGCACATACTTAGCCATCAGCTGTGGGATGGGGTAGGTGTACTGAGACAGGCCTATGTCGTGGCTGGTGAAGACGTTAGTTATACTATACTGCTTCTCGGGCTGGTCCACCGCTGCTATCTTGAAGGAGACCTTTTCACCCTTTATGGTCTTCTGGTCCCTTCTGATGGTGCGTATGGTCATTGTATCTTTGACACCTCGCAGGCCCAACTGGGCTGCGGCGGAAGCGAGGAGGAGAGTCTTTTCAGACCCATCGTCCAGGACGGCGTAAGTGTCCAGGACCTTGTCCTCGTAGCTCAGGAGCACTCTGACCACTTTGAGGAGCACTCGGGGGGTCCCGCTATGCTGGTCAATGTGGAGCACTCCTGTGTGTGGTGACGTAGAATCTATATGGTGCGAGTCGCACCGTGGCTCCAAGTGTCTGCCGTAGCAGTCGGGACACCAGGGAGCGGTCTGGTGGAACTTTGGTGCTGGTGCCACCGCCTCGGCATGGTACATTACCGCGACGGGCCCACTCGGTTGTCCTGGCTGACGCCTGTTGATGTCATGCAGGACCTCCAAGTGGGTGCCACCGCACCTGCTGCACTTCTTTTTCAAGCGGCACTCAGCTGCTAGGTGGCTGCGCGCGCAGCGGAAGCAGCGGCGGTGGTCCTTGACCCACTGACTCACATCATCCGTGGTCAGCTTCTTGAAATCTTCGCACTGATACAGCCGATGTTCTCCCTCACAGTATTGGCACTCAATCTTCCACTGGTCCTCTTTCGTCGAGGGGGTGTTGTGGTTCTTGTGTGGTACTGATTCGGCTTGGTGCATAACGGTCACCAACCGGCGGTTATCTGTTTGTCCCCGAGGTCCGAGTCTTGGGCTTGGTCCACTCCATACGAACGTGTCGAGTCGTAGGCTACTGACCTCCCTGGCGAGGAACTCAGATAGGTCTAGGAGGGATGCCTCTGGACCGTTGGGGTCGCGGTAGTCTCTCTGCCGCCTGAAGCGCTCTTGTCGGGCGGGAGGGAGCTTCTCTAATATCCTCTCTACGTTAGAGTTAGCGTACAGTTCGTAGATACCCTTTTCCCTTTGGGACCCCAGCATCCCTACCAGGGACTGTACTTTGATAGACAGGTCATCTAATGCTCTGTTGTCTCTGGCTGGGGGGAGACGGTCAATGTCTCTTATCTCCTGTATCACACCGAAACGGTGATTGACTATGTCTGTACTCAGGTAGAAGTAATAATCCCCACCACCAAAATTAATATCTACCCAAATCAAAAGCCCTGGGTAGACAAATCCGTCCGTGAGGCTCTGAAAGTGCGCACAACAGCATACAACACCGGGCTGGTGACAGGCAACATGGAAGAACACAAGATGGCAAGATACAACGTCAGGAGAGCAGTAATAGAGGCAAAACGGCGTTACAGGGATAAAGTTGAACTTCAGTTTGAACAGGCTGACTCTAGAGGCATGTGGCAGGGCCTCAGAACAATGACAGACTACAAAGGAACCCCCCTCAAACTGAACAGTGACATCTCCTTAGCAAATGATCTCAACTCCTTCTATGCGAGGTTTGAGGCTGTGAATAACAACACCAGCCTACAAACCACGGCAATGGGGGGGGGGGGGGTCTGCTGATGGAGACTCAGTGTTCAGGGTAACAGAGCATGAGGTGAGACGGATCTTTAAAAAAGTGGATATCAGGAAGGCAGCAGGACCGGACGGCATCCCCGGCCGCGTCCTAAAAGTCTGTGCCGACCAACTGGCCCCGGTATTCACTGACATCTTCAACCTGTCCTTGGAACAGGCCGTCATCCCCACCTGTCTGAAGAAGTCCACCATCATCCCTGTACCCAAAAAATCTACGCCCGCTTGCCTCAACGACTACCGCCCTGTAGCCCTCACCTCCATAGCCATGAAGTGCTTTGAGAAGCTAGTGAAGGGCTACATCTGTTCCTCCCTCCCCATCAACCTGGACCCTCTGCAATTTGCATATCGCCCCAACAGGTCCACGGAGGACGCCATAGCCCATGTGCTGCACACAGCAGCATCACATCTGGACAAGAGGCAGGGGAACTATGTGAGAATGCTGTTCATCGACTACAGCTCAGCATTCAATACCATAGTCCCCTCCAAACTCATAGCCAAGCTCAGGGACCTGGGCTTGAACTATGACCTGTGCCAGTGGGTCCTGGACTTCCTGACGGGCAGACCCCAGGTGGTAAGAGCCGGCAACTGCACCTCCTCATCCATCACGCTCAACATAGGGGCCCCCCAGGGCTGTGTTCTGAGCCCCCTCCTCTACTCCCTGTACACACATGACTGCGTAGCACAGCGGAACAACAACACCATCATCAAATTTGCTGATGACACAGTAGTGGTGGGCCTGATCTCTGCCAACGACGAAAGGGCCTACCTGGAAGAGGTAGAGAACCTGTCACAGTGGTGTCAGGAGAACTGCCTCTCCCTGAACGTCAGCAAAACAAAAGAGATGATTGTGGACTTCAGGAGGTCGGGGGTCAAGGACTACAGCCCCCTCAGCATCGACGGGGCACCAGTTGAGAGAGTGAACAGTTTCAAGTACCTCGGAGCCCACATATCCGAGGACTTGACATGGACCACACACATTGACAGTGTTGTGAAGAAGGCACGACAACGCCTCTACTTCCTCAGGCGCCTAAGGAAGTTCCAAGTCAGTCAGAAGATCCTTAGGAACTTCTACTCATGTACAATAGAGAGCATCCTGACCGGCAACATCACCTCCTGGTTTGGGAATAGCACTGCACAAGACCGTAGCAGACTACAAAGAGTGACACGTTCAGCCGAACGCACAATTAGAGGGGGGCTTCCCACCCTCCAGAACATTTACAACAAGCGGTGCAAGGGGAAGGCTAAGAGAATTATTAAGGACTCGAGCCACCCGAACAACTGCCTCTTTGAACTGCTGCCGTCAGGCAAGCGATACCGGAGTCTTATGGCGAGCACAGAAAGACTCAGAAGGAGCTTCTATCCCCAGGCCATCAGGCTGCTAAACGAACAATAATCGCTAAACGAACAATAATCACTATGCAACAACCATCAAATGCACACAGCACACACACCCACACGCACACACTCACTCAAACAAACAACACACTGCAGCACCCACTCTCCACACTTTAGATCACACAAACACACTTACACTTTATATTTATTGATAAAGGATTTGCACTACAACTCGTACACCTACTGTGAATTGTACCTAAACTGCACCTCGTCCATTTATGCCTTGCACTATATAGTATTGTATATTAGTACACTGCACAGTATTGTATATTGTATGGTAACTACGTCTACGAACATTGTACATATGTCTAAACTGAACACTGTGACCTCTTTTTTTACTTCTAATTTTTACTATGTCTTTATTTCATACTTATCTTGTCATGCACAGTCTCTGGAGCGCAACAGTAAGAAGCATTTTGTACAAAAGTATTCTGTACTTCTGTATGACAACTATTAAAGAAACTTGAAACTTGAAACATAGTCCCATACGCGTCCATAATGTTGGTCTAGTGCTGCTAGAGCCGCTGTGTATGGGGTAGTAGAGTTGGCATAGGCCAGCGCTATATTGTGTGCTCGGGGCACCTTGAGGTGTTTCAGTAGGGTAGCATACTTGTGGCGTTCATCAGCTACATCAACCATCATTGTCTCTAAGCACATCCGTAGCTCCGTGTACTGTGCTCGGTTCTCATGGGTGAAGTCTGGAAACGTCGGTGTGCCAAGGTACGATGCCATGGATGACTGGCACATCGGTGAGCGTTGGGGAAGAGGCCTCCTAGGCGAGTCTCCCCGTGCGTGTCGTCTTGGGCTGGTACTTGATGGGTACCGAAGGTCGGGTACCCAGGTGCTGTTCCTCGGGGCTGACGGTGCGTCAAACTCACCCGTGAGTGGAGTCGGGGGTTTGTAGCGCAGGGCCTCGGGGCTGACTTCTGGGCTGTACTGGACCTCCTGGTCCAGAGTACGTTGCTGCTGGTCGGGGCTATACTGGGCCTCCTGGGCCAGAGTACGTTGCTGCTGGTCGGCTTGACATTCCTCCTCTTCCTCCTCCTCTCCCTCTGCTAGGACCTGGAGTCTTCTGTTCAGTCTCTCGGCGTGGTCCGGTTCTTCCCGGTTGCTGGGTCTCGTATGGACCGGCCGGGAAGGGGGTTCGGAGACGTGGACAGGATCCTCCTGTTGGCGGAGTCCCGGGTCGCTTCGTCGGGTAGGGGAATGTGTCCTAGACCCATATCTTGACGATCTCTGAGAGCTCCGTGCGGAGTGAGGGGGTGTCGCCATGGCAACCAGTTTGTCCATCAGCTCCGCCTGCAGCCGGTCGCGCTCTGCCTCGCGCTGGGCATGGGCTGCGTTGCGCGCTGCTTCGCGCTGGGCATTGGCGGCGTCGCGCTGCGCATTGGCGCTGGCCTGGGCGGCGTCGCGCTGTGCGTTGGCGGCGTCGCGCTGGGCATTGGCGCTGGCATGGGCGGCGTGGAGCTGTGCATTTGCGACGTCGCGCTGTGCATTGGCGGCGGCGTGCTGTGCATCGGCGCGGCTTCTCTCAATGTTCTCTTCTGTCTGGAGGCGTCTCAGCTCCAGACGTACGCGCTCTTCTTCGCTCCGTTGCTGCGCTTGGAGGCGTTCTCTTTCAATGGTAGAATGTTCGCGCTCGCTAAGCGTCTGTGCTTGGAGTCGATCACGTTCACCCTGAAGTCGATCGCGTTCGGTAGAGGCTGTCAGGGTGGCGAGGAACGCCTGTGCCAGCATCCTCTCTGCCTCGCTGGGGGAAGACGCTTGTAGAGGTGAGCCGCTCCTGGCTGTACTCGTTGGGGAGTCCTGGAGCTCTATCTCCTCGGCGCTCTCCTCATCTTGTTCCGTGCAGAGTTCCACCTCTGGAGGGTTGTCTTCCTCCCGGAGCTCTGGGGGGACTACTTCTTCGGTATTGGCGGGGGGTAAAGTCGTGTCAGTTCCCTCCTGGTCCCCACCGTGAGCTTGGTCAGTTACATTAGAACCCACTAGGGCCTCTGTGGTCGGGGTATCCTGGTTGATAGGGTTGTTGGACATAATTTTACTTTCTACTTTTACTGCGTTTACTGTTTGTAGAAGGCTAGGTAGTTTACTGACAGCGTAATCCTCTAAGTACTGAGGTGGCTGTCATCTACGTTGCGGGCGTTCTACTTTAGGAGGACCGTTTCGTGGAGTGTTCATCATAGGCCATTTCAATATTAATGCCACTATATTAATATTACACTGATTACCCTCCGGCTCGAAGGACCAATTGTAACTGAGGGGTACAATTCCCTGACTGTATTGATAAGTATGGTATCATTAAACCACTACCGCTTTATGTACTTTAATTACTGGCCATACAGTACACGATATCTAAGTATGATGAACACTTTCCCACATATGAAATCAGGTCCACACAAAGGTAATAGTCAAATATTTAATATATAGCAAAAGGTACATATAATAATTACTTATTACATTTATGATTTGAATTGAATGCTCTTGTAAGGCAAATGAGTACTCGTATGCAAATCAACACTGAATGTCCAATCTCTGGTTACACAGGAAGCAAGTATACAACCTGGCTCTTAGGGGATTATAGCGATGGTCACTTAATGATTAAAGCTGGATAATATACTGAAGGGGTCCCGCCGGTTGTAAGCCAGTAGGGGGGGTAGGAGAGCCGTCGGCTGTATCCCGTCTGGTCAACGATTTCCAGGGAGAATTCAGGTACAGAAAACAGTGCCCGTGGAACCTTGATCCACAGATGAATACACTTGGGCTCTCTTGTAGACGATAGCTGTAGCTGTCGCTGTCGGTCCACAACGAAGAAGAAGCGAGGCGACCTCAGTCTGGTCTGAGCGCCGTCTCACCTTGGCTCCTCTCGGGGTAAATCCAACACTCACCGGTGTTGGCGATTATCCGCTCCACAAATCAAAGCACCAAAGCAAATAGATATTCCATGCCGTATAGGGCTCAGCAGTCGTCGGGGTAGGTAATCCAATGTGCAGGTCCACTCGTCCTCGCCCAGAACTCCTCGGATGAAAGCACCACGCGTGGTCTGCCCAGCCTGGTTAAGACTCTAGATAACGCGAGGAAACGATGGGGGTGCTGCTCACTTTAGAACTCTAACCGAACGATGCACCATACATAATAGACTATTATTACTCAATAGAAATACGGTGCCAAACTCTGGCAATTCAGCTATTAATTCGCACGAGGTCTCACTGCTATTCTAAGGCCAAACAGGCCGTACTACACCGCACGCGGTATCGTGGGGTGAGGCTTCACGTCTTGTTACTTAGTTGGGTAGAAGGGTAAAGGACTAAGAGGAATTCTACATTTCTTGCGCCATATTTATATGCACAGTGGACAAGTAGTGCCGCTCTGCTTTCGGTAGCCGTATTCCTGCGCGGAGCTGAGGCTAGTAAAGGCATGTCTTGTCGGTACCTTTGAACTTGAACGCCAGGGGCTTGTCCCTGGCGCCTGGTCCTTTTGTCCAATAAGAGAATGAACTATTATGGGCTGTAGTAGAATAAAGGGATATTCAGTGTATATGTACAAGGAATATACAAGGGATATCAAACGATATACAAATACTATTAAATATATATCCATAAATAAATATATATATTCGGTTTAATCTGATCCTTCACAACACAACTCATACGCTAACCACATTCATGGGTTCTTCGTAACTCACAACCTTTTCAATCGACTAAGCTTATTTCGCAGACTAGGATTGCAGTCGACTGACGCAATTGAGACACCAATACCAGGACTAAGAAAAGGCCGATCGCGCCTTTACTCGTAATCTGTTCGTAATCCTCCCGCACTCCAGACCTGCAATCCCAATGGTTTGTCTGTATACTTTAAACTCTGGCTAGGGTCTAAGTCCCATGTACATTACAGCCAGGCCCCCCCGGGGTCTAGGGCGATACCCTATGATTTAAATATTGGTATTTCTACCTGTGGCTCCAACTTAAACAAACAACCCTAACTTAAATAAAATGGGTCATTCTAACCTATGACAGTACTTATTGCCTTTCAGAGAAGGACTTATCATTCAACACAAACAACAACATCAACAGCAGAGGGGGAAAAAAGGACAGAATATAAAACACACTGCTTTTCATCGAGCACATCCACACACAATCAAACCCTCATTGCTCTAACTTAAACAAACAACCCTAACTTAAATAAATGGGTTGGTTCTAACCTAGTGTAGAAAAAAAAGAGAGAGAGAGTGGTGAGTGGGGAAAAAAATTAAATAAAAAGTTCTAGTTATAAATTGCACCTTGCAAATATTCATTTCAACAACACAATTCAATGGGTTTTACTTATATTTTTAGCCACCTATTTACAAGACAATAATTGAGAATGCATCCACTCATAACGGCTGTTTTAACTATGCAGATTTCGACTTTACGTAACAGGTTTATCTGCTTACCTTTTTGAAATGGATCCTCTGAGAGTGGATGTTCAGTCAATATTGCCCGCAAACATGCCCGCAAACAGGCTGGTAAGTCTGAATGAATGCCCACCCAGGGACGCCAAATTGTCACGTTTTAGATTCAAACGTGAAAGTTGTAAACGATACTTAAAAATATAAGAGATGAAACACTTTTGAAGGTATTTATTATAAACAGTTTAACATAAAAGTAAATTAGCAAGGTACAATTGAAATCTAAAGATTGTTACAACCGGCCGGTTGAGTATATAAAAGGAAAGTATAAAAGTCAAGTCATTGTGAGTCAGTCCAGCATGTCTCCTCCATCCAGTCAGTGTCCAGTCGAAGTCAAAGCAGAAGAAGTAGTGAAGTCCCCCTTCCCTGTGGGGGTGATCTTTATTAGCGATCCCATAGTCCAGTGTGTATGTGGTCTCAGTCCTGCGTGCACGTTGTGTGTCTGTGTGTATTGGTCAGCCTGTATGTCCGGCGTGCATGAGTGCATGTAGCGCACATTTACGTGTAAGTAGGTGCATGTGTGTGTCTAGGATAACGATCTGTGATTTAATGGAGACTGGACTTCGTGACCACTGAATGACCCAGTCGTATTTCATCCAACTTGTGGCATCCTGTTAATTTATGTGGCTTTATCTGGTGGTGTGTACCGGGGTGTGTGTAGGGGGAGGGCAGTGCCTGTGTTAGTGAAATGTATCAGTGTCTCCTGTAGCTTTATGGAGAATCACTACGTGGAATTCAGTAATTATTTGTCACTACCGATAGCTCCTGATATCAACAAATGCTCCAGCAAGTCTTGTAGTGCATGTTGATACCTCCGTTAGCTCGCGTTAGCTCGCGTTAGCTGACGTTAATTCACTGTTCAAAACGAAATGTCTGATTGAACTAAATAGTTGTCTTAACGTCATCTAGCCGGCTAGCAGTAGCTACAGATAGCTCCTGATATCAATGTCTTATAACATTGATTGAATGCGTATTCGAGCTGAGGGCTTGCTGAATGTTAAATGACCAAAGCATAACGTTACCAATAGGGTCCCGCTGCAGCGCCGGAGAATCCTTTTTGGTAGCTGGAGGCTACTAGAGTACACACAGACAGTGGAGCTGTTTGCAGATAGCGAGCATTTTGACTTGTTGCATGGTGGCGATGTCTCCCAGATAATACAAGTACAAGTCTAATTATATAATATATATATTTTATTAAAAAAAAAATTATATAAAATAATTTTTAATTTCTTTTTAATCAAAAACGATCGGTATCGGATCGGTATCGGCCGATATGGCTCACGACGATCGGTGATCGGTGGCAAAAAACGTGATCGGGGCATCCCTAGAAATCTTTAAGAGTAGGTAAGGAAGGGATATGTACAGATATATAGTACAGTATAAGGATTATATGCAGGTATAAACTCTATATATTTATATCTATATAAATATAAATGTATATGTATGGTATATACAGCACTATTGTACATGCTATCATACAGAGCATGTACCTGCCTCAAACCGGGTAGACCCCCTTTCCCCAGCCCTCATGATTGTAAAGCGGTCTTGGGTTTCCTGAAAGGCGCTATAGAAATTAGATTTCTTCTTCTTCTTCTTCTTCTTCTTCTTCTTCTTCTTCTTCTTCTTCTTCTTCTTCTTCTTCTTCTTCTTCTTCTTCTTCTTCTTCTTCTTCTTCTTCTTCTTCTTCTTCTTCTTCTTCTTCTTCTTCTTCTTCTTCTTCTTCTTCTTCTTCTTCTCTTCTTCTTCTTCTTCTTCTTCTTCTTCTTCTTCTTCTTCTTCTTCTTCTTCTTCTTCTTCTTCTTCTTCTTCTTCTTCTTCTTCTTCTTCTTCTTCTTCTTCTTCTTCTTCTTCCTTCTTCTTCTTCTTCTTCTTCTTCTTCTTATGATTATTATTATTATTATTAGGTATAAATGAGGTAGTATCGGCAACAGAGTTCAGAGTTGGTACAAATTCCAGGTTCGCACAAGGTCCTTGAAGTGCTTAAAGTGCTTGATTTCCCCCCCAAAAAAGGCAATGCCTGGAATTCCTTGAAAACAGCCCATTTTTTAACAAAGTGCTTAAAAAGTCCTTGAAATTCAAATCAACCATTCGCATTGAAAGTTTTGTTCATCCGTGATCAAACAGATTTTTTTTCTCTATAAAAAACGGCATTTAAAAGTGAATTGTATCCTTTTAAATGCCCTTTTAAAATGAAAAAAGAGTGCTTAGAAAAGTACTTGAAAGTCCTTGAATTTCATTTCGCAATGTCTGTGGAAGAAACCCTGCTAAAGTGTCTCTCGTCTTCTCCCAGAGTACGGCTGCGACGCCGAAGAGGAAGAGGCCTTCTAGACCGTCTTCCTCCTGGATCCTCCTCTTCCTCCTGGACCCCCTCTTCCTCCTGGACCCCCCTCTTCCTCCTGGACCCCCCTCTTCCTCCTGGACCCCCCTCTTCCTCCTGGATCCTCCTCTTCCTCCTGGACCCCCCTCTTCCTCCTGGACCCCCCTCTTCCTCCTGGACCCCCCTCTTCCTCCTGGACCCCCCTCTTCCTCCTGGACCCCCCTCTTCCTCCTGGACCCCCCTCTTCCTCCTGGATCCTCCTCTTCCTCCTGGACCCCCCTCTTCCTCCTGGACCCCCCCTCTTCCTCCTGGATCCTCCTCTTCCTCCTGGACCCCCCTCTTCCTCCTGGACCCCCCTCTTCCTCCTGGACCCCCCTCTTCCTCCTGGATCCTCCTCTTCCTCCTGGACCCCCCTCTTCCTCCTGGACCCCCCTCTTCCTCCTGGACCCCCCTCTTCCTCCTGGATCCTCCTCTTCCTCCTGGACCCCCCTCTTCCTCCTGGACCCCCCTCTTCCTCCTGGACCCCCCTCTTCCTCCTGGACCCCCCTCTTCCTCCTGGATCCTCCTCTTCCTCCTGGACCCCCCTCTTCCTCCTGGACCCCCCTCTTCCTCCTGGACCCCCCTCTTCCTCCTGGACCCCCCTCTTCCTCCTGGATCCTCCTCTTCCTCCTGGACCCCCCTCTTCCTCCTGGACCCCCCCTCTTCCTCCTGGATCCTCCTCTTCCTCCTGGATCCTCCTCTTCCTCCTGGACCCCCCTCTTCCTCCTGGACCCCCCTCTTCCTCCTGGACCCCCCTCTTCCTCCTGGACCCCCCTCTTCCTCCTGGATCCTCCTCTTCCTCCTGGACCCCCCTCTTCCTCCTGGACCCCCCTCTTCCTCCTGGACCCCCCTCTTCCTCCTGGACCACCCCCCCCCCCCCCCCCCCCCCGCACGGCTGGCTGTGCCTCTCGGGTCACGAGAACGCTGCCCCTCGGTGGGCGAGCAGGCGAGCACTGGTTCACGCGCTCCGCACAGCAGGGACTGTGGGACAGAAGCGTTGTGGCGTTTGGCATTAATGTATATTGACTATGTTTCGTGGGATGTTTGGATAATTGTATTTATATATGTTTTTAATGTGCAAGTCGGTCCTAATGATCATTATATTGCACAACGGGACCCACAAAAGTCATTTTGAAGCACTTCAATAATTGTGTAAAAGCTGAGTCCTCTGTATACTATGTACTGAAATGGCATGGTCCAAAAACTATAAGGTCCACTGCAGAGACCACAGTATGTACTGAAATAGCGCGGTCCAAACACTTTAGGGTCCACCGTCCTCAGTATGTACTCTGAGGTCTGCCGCGAGGAGCAGGGCATGCTGGGAGCCACAGCGCCAAGCGGTGGTATAGTTTGACATGTCCCCATGGAAACGTACACAAGCTACAGTACAGTAGCTCTCCGTTTCTCCGTCGTTGGGTCTGAAAGCGGCACATTGAGAAATGAACAAGTAGCTTGTCGGCGACAACAGTCGTCGATGACAACTTTGTGTCTCGTCTCTCGCATCCTGCGACGAATTCCTGGTTCTGGGATGACGTTAAAGTTCAGGAGGAGCACTGTCTGAGTGCACACCGACAGCCCGTTGCCGTGGTAACACACAGATAAGAGGAGGAGCCGTAGGGGAGCTCCAGTAGCTCACTGCGTATCTCGGCGCTATTTCGGCGTCGGGGACAACCGTGCGCATCACGGATCTGGGGTACACGAGGTCGACTCCCGGACTCGCCGTATTTTCTCAGAGTCTCTTCCCCTGATCTATATCCCATTCAACCTGTTTCTGTCGGTCATGCTTGACCAGAAAAAGCGATAAACGCTAAAAAGAACCAGCTGTCTGGTCAAAGTTTAAAAAAAAAAAGAGGAGGAGCCGTATTCTTCCTGTATTTGTATTTTTTTTTTGTACTTTTTTTATATATCATTTTTACAGCTTTTTCAGGTCAGATATGACAGACAGAGAGAGAGCAGAGAGAGGAAGGTGGGGAGAAGATATGGGGGGGGGGGGAAGACATGCGGCAAATGTATGTCGGGTTCCGGAGATGAACCCGGGTCGACCGCGTAGGTCTGCAGTGCAATAACGCGGTGCGGTCCCCTGGCGCGCCATTCTTCCTGTACTTTAACGTAAACACAGTGTCAGGAATTCATTGCAAGATGCAAGACCACGGTGAGTCAGATTTGTTTCACCGGCGGCAAGCTATTTGTTTGTTTCTCATCGTGCCGCCAGTGAGCTCGCATACCTTCCATGGGCCTGGAGGGTGGAGAGGGAGCTTCCATGGGCCTGGAGGGTTGAGAGGGAGCTTGCGTACCTTCCATGGGCCTGGAGGGTGGAGAGGGAGCTTCCATGGGCCTGGAGGGTTGAGAGGGAGCTCGCGTACCTTCCATGGGCCTGGAGGGTGGAGAGGGAGCTTCCATGGGCCTGGAGGGTTGAGAGGGAGCTCGCGTACCTTCCATGGGCCTGGAGGGTGGAGAGGGAGCTTCCATGGGCCTGGAGGGTTGAGAGGGAGCTCATGTACCTTCCATGGGCCTGGAGGGTGGAGAGGGAGCTTCCATGGGCCTGGAGGGTGGAGAGGGAGCTTCCATGGGCCTGGAGGGTGGAGAGGGAGCTTCCATGGGCCTGGAGGGTGGAGAGGGAGCTCATGTACCTTCCATGGGCCTGGAGGGTGGAGAGGGAGCTTCCATGGGCCTGGAGGGTGGAGAGGGAGCTCATGTACCTTCCATGGGGCCTGGAGGGTCAGGCTAGGGGTGGCATGACTGGCGTAATGGTCACCGACTGGGACTGGATACATTTTGGCCTCACCTGGTAGGCTGTCCCAACACAATGAGTTCAAGGATACCTTGACATTTAGAAATGTGTTATTTTCACTTTCTCCAGGCACTTTTGTGGAGGAAACGTTTCTGCATTGACACCACAGAACCTGAATGAATCAGTCATTTGTAGCTTCTATTACGGAATATTGTCGGAATATTATGGACTCACTCCGACTGTTGCCTACTTCTTCTCCGCGGCAGATCCTCTCGCGTGATACGCGATAACTCGAATCGTTTTCATTTGAATCTTTTTCAAATTTGCTGTGCAAATTCAAGACCCCTAGAGGAAGAACCCTCTAGATTTCGGTGAGCCCCCCCTGACCTTTCCTCTAGCGCCACCATCAGGTCAAACCTTAGATGTTCAAAACTAGCACATCTCCCGATCCGTTAGTCGTACCGTCGCGAAGCGGGTCTAGTTTTTCTTCTTTTTGTGTAGAAACTCAAGAGGTTCTGCCGACGATGAGCGGGTTCCTAGTTCCCACGAGGAAACACTTCTAACAGCAACATCAAATATCTATATATTTCATAATAAAATGAATTCCTTTTAGATAAGATATATCAAGATGTTCCTTTTAGATAAGATATATCAAGATGTTCCTTTTAGATAAGATATATTGAGATTCTTTTATTGATCCTTTCGGGCATTCGGAGCGCCATAGCAGCATGGTGAGGGCGGGGGGGTGGGGGGGTAGAGGTATGGGCAGGGTAATAGTAGAAAGACATAAATATAGGTAATAAAATTTTATCCGAATATAAAAATATGAGAAAAATTAACGGTGTTAACAATATAATTAACTCTGAATATAAAAATACGAGAAAGATAAACAGTGTAAACAGAGGTATGCCTTAGGTATCGGTCTATGTCATTGAATGGAAATAGAAATGTTGAATGCGGGGGGATCGGATGACCTGTCCAGCGTCCTGACCGATGGGGGCTCTTTACTCCTTGTGACGTCATCCAAGACCAGCGATGTGGCGTCTGGAACGACCCCGCGACCCCCACCGACCAAAAGTCCAGCATGGTCCAATGTTTGGCCTTTTTCTTCTTCTCGTTGGACAATTTCTGCAACGTGTTCTTTGACTATTTCTCAAAAGGAGAAGTCCAAACCGCCCCTGGAGCACCCCCCCCCCCCCCCCATCCCTGGAGAAACTTCCTGCAGAGACGGCGTGCGGTGATCTGTCTGAGAGAAACGCATAGCGCCCCCTGTCTGTCTCCCAGAACAAGACACAGCAACACTTATCCCAGGGACCACAGCTGAAAACTAGTAGCAACCCTGCTAATGTTGGCATATTTACAGTTTTTAATTTGTATTCATTTATAAATGTATAAACTGTTGATTGATATGCACCGTCCCTGATCAAATACACTGAGTAAACTAAACTAAAGGTGCTATAGATTAAAAAAAAATGATGTAATTAAATTCTTTGTATAATACACCCACAGAGCTTTTAGAAAGGTGTGGAATAAAACTATTGCCCCCCCCCCCCCCCCCCCAAAAACAAATGTATTCATCATTTAAACATTTTTAACAGGTCCAAAATGTATATTGTCGTTTACATGTATACGCGCATGTATCCCCTCCCTACCATCTCCCCACATGAGATGCACCCGATTGGATAAATGACACGCTGGTGCTCTAGTGCGACATCTAGTGGCTGAATGTTATCTCTACAGCACCTTTAAAAGATGTTCTAACATCTTCTTACCTCCAGGCTTTCTAGACTCCGTCCTTTTTTGTGTTTTCTCTATAATGTTTTTTTTTCACGAGACGTGTTACTAGATTTTAAAAAGTGATTTAAAGTCATTGTAACCCAGGATGAACACATGGGCAGCTTTCCGTTTATGTCACATTGTTATTGTTGAAAGACGATGTACTGAAGTAACAGGTGTTATTGTATTTTAGTAAAAAATAATGTGTATATTATACCAAAAAAGGTTGTATAATTTGTTTGATTGAAATCGTGCTTTGTCTTTTGCCCCCCCCCCCCCCCGTTTATTCGTGTATTATGAGTTTGAATGTAATGTTATTGTTTGTTTTTCATTTTCTACCTGTTCTCACTTTACCGTATGGATTAGTTATGATTTCATGGCTAAGATCAGTTTTTAATGCATCTTATTAAAGATTATAGTGAACTTTTAGTGACTAGATCTCACCTCAGGTGTAGACTGGAACCCTGATCATGGCCACAGACATTAAGCTACTCGCACCGCAGAGATATTAAAAACCATAACGTCACCAGCATCTGATGAGCATCATTCCTCATTTCATCAGTCAACTGGTACAGTCTGGGTCATTGCATTGATACCCGTGAATAAAGTCACATTTTAAACCATTTGGAACTATTTATTTTAGTTCCATTGTTCTTGATGACAGACGGTGATTCCACAGTCCATGGACCTCCAGTAGTCCTTCAGATAATAATAGTAATAATAAACTAAAATAAATTTGAAGGACATTCCAGGTGTTGGAAGCATGAAAGTAAAAAGCATTTCTTCCTAGTTCAGAGCAAACTGGAGGAACCCTATATATCTATGTAAGAACCAGCCAGTCATTTGAACGTGTAGAATAGGTTCCAAGATTCCATTCCAACAGGGTTGTGATGTAAGAGGGAGCTGGTTTACCAATATGTTTAAAATAAATAACTTAAAAAAATATATCTTACTGACCGACTCTCCATTGTTGAAAACTACATGCGTAGGTGTTGTGGCCAGGTTTGCCTAGTCTGTCTTTATTGATTAAAAAAAAAACTAAATCAGACTCGACAAACTCTTCAGACGGGCCAGGTGTATGTCGTGTCTATACAGAAAGTGTCCAGCAGAGGACAGCAGATAACTAGAAATCTCCAAGTCTCACCATGACTAAGTCCTTCTATTCAGCACCATGGACAGATATTGTGTTTAGTTTAGCCTCTTCCAGCCTCTTCCTGTCATTGTGTTTGGAATAGTAGTGTCGTCTTTTTCACGTATCAACAATATCTGTTGTTTCCTTTGTTCCCCTATGTGTCCTTATTAAAACAGGGGGAGACATAGGGGTTTCGCCACATGGGAGTACAAGGGGGAGGGCAGTTTACTGTAACCCATATGTTTATGGGAGCTCTTCCACACAGGAGTACAGGGGGAGAGGAGTTTACTGTAACCCATATGTTTATGGGAGCTCTTCCACACAGGAGTACAGGGGGAGAGGAGTTTACTGTAACCCATATGTTTATGGGAGCTCTTCCACACAGGAGTACAGGGGGAGAGGAGTTTACTGTAACCCATATGTTTATGGGAGCTTTTCCACATTTGTAGTGAAGATAATAATGGTAGTAGTGTTTTTACCTCCTGTCAACCAACATAGGGCAGGTATGTCATGGTATTCCACTCAAGAAAACGTTGTTTGATCTGAGTACGTTGAGATTATAGACTTTAAGGTAAGTTTTATAAAAAAAATACAAATAAAAAAGTGGTGAGGGGATATTTGGGAGGTTTTGAAACAAATAAAAGGAACTTAATTAATTATTATAATTTATTAATGAATAATGTTCTACCCATATGAAGTAAGCTTATTCTTTTCAGATCGCTTGTAACTTTGTAAATTATTGGGTGACAGTTAAGTGTATAAGCATCTTTTATATTACTTGGGAATGTATATCCCCGAGGACCTCTATATAGTCTGGAGACCATTTCAAATGAACATTGCCTTTTAAAGAATTTGAATTGAATTTGGAAATTAGAATGACACCTTGTATATGGTTTTATTATAGCAGCAGAGTGTGTACTAATCAGAACAAGTACACTAGTTATCTGTATACTGTACAAGTGTGTGTGTGTAGTGTACTAGTCAAAACAAAGACTAGTGCGCTAGTTCTCTGTATACTAGTGTGTGTGTGTGTGTGTGTGTGTAGTGTACTAGTCAAAACAAAGACTAGTGTGCTAGTTCTCTGTATACTAGTGTGTGTGTGTGTGTGGTGTACTAGTCAAAACGAAGACTAGTGTGCTAGCCCTCTGTATACTAGTGTGTGTGTGTGTCTGTGTGTGTGTACTAGTCAGGACTAGTACTAGTGCACTAGTTGTCTGTATACTAGTGTGTGTCTGTGTGTGTGTACTAGTCAGGACTAGTACTAGTGCACTAGTTGTCTGTATACTAGTGTGTGTGTGTGTGTAGTGTACTAGTCAAAACAAAGACTAGTGCGCTAGCCCTCTGTATACTAGTGTGTGTGTGTGTGTGTAGTGTACTAGTCAGGACTAGTACTAGTGCACTAGTTGTCTGTATACTAATGTTAAACAAACTCTTCACAGAAGCCAACTTTAAAGACGACCACTTGAACATGGAAGTGGCTCAGAGAGTTAAAACAGACAACCAAGGAAACTTTCTCTATTTTTCTCCCATCCCAATTACCCGCTGTGCCAATTCTTCCCTCCCCTGTCTTGAACGTTGCTCGCATATGCCCCCCACTGGTCGGTTGTAGGGAGGATAGAAGCCTTGCATCACATGTCCCCTCCTCCGGTACACGAGGAGGCAGCCTGTCACATCTTTTCACCTGCCAACGCGGACTCTCATTGGCCAGGTGTAACGTGTGGGAGGCTCACACTACCCCCGCCATTTTACTGTCTCTGCTGTGCAGGCGTCCCCCAACCGACCTGTAGGAGTCGCTGTCCACAACGTCCAGATTACCACCCATCGACTTCCACCCGCTAACTCTGAGTTAGTATGACGGCCGGCCCAAGCCGGAGGCAACGCCGATAGCCGGAGTCGAACCCGGTGTCTCTTGCGTTGGTGACGAGCGCAATGTCCGCTGCGCCACCCAGCCGCCCTGATTATTATTGTTATTATAATTATTATCCTATTATTATCTTAATATTATAAAAAATAGTTTTATGAACTTATTTCACTTTACTTTTGTGTTTTTTTTTATCCGATGATTTAATTAGTTTAATGAGCCCATCTGGGTCTCTTGCCTCTACTCTGTACCTTTATATACACTTTCTGTCATGGTCAATGTTTAATTTTTTTTACTGTTTTGCTGAAATGGTGCGAAATAATAAAAGAAAAAAAATGTATATAGTTGATCCAGCTGATGTCCAATATGATTCACATGGTGATCTGATGTCCAATATGATTCACATGGTGATGATCTGATGTCCAATATGATTCACATGGTGATGATCTGATGTCCAATATGATTCACATGGTGATGATCTGATGTCCAATATGATTCACATGGTGATCTGATGTCCAATATGATTCACATGGTGATGATCTGATGTGTAATATTATTCACATGGTGATCTGATGTCCAATATGATTCACATGGTGATGATCTGATGTCCAATATGATTCACATGGTGATGATCTGATGTCCAATATGATTCACATGTTCATGATCTGATGTCCAATATGATTCACATGGTCATGATCTGATGTCCAATATGATTCACATGGTGATGATCTGATGTGTAATATGATTCACATGGTGATCTGATGTCCAATATGATTCACATGGTGATGATCTGATGTCCAATATGATTCACATGGTGATGATCTGATGTCCAATATGATTCACATGTTCATGATCTGATGTCCAATATGATTCACATGGTCATGATCTGATGTCCAATATGATTCACATGGTGATGATCTGATGTCCAATATGATTCACATGGTGATCTGATGTCCAATATGATTCACATGGTGATGATCTGATGTGTAATATGATTCACATGGTGATGATCTGATGTGTAATATTATTCACATGGTGATCTGATGTCCAATATGATTCACATGGTGATGATCTGATGTCCATTATGATTCACATGGTGATGATCTGATGTCCAATATGATTCACATGTTCATGATCTGATGTCCAATATGATTCACATGGTCATGATCTGATGTCCAATATGATTCACATGGTGATGATCTGATGTGTAATATGATTCACATGGTGATCTGATGTCCAATATGATTCACATGGTGATGATCTGATGTCCAATATGATTCACATGGTGATGATCTGATGTCCAATATGATTTCACGTCTGTGTCATTTGCAAATGTTAAAATTGTAACCTGCACCCGAGAGGTGCAGCAATCTGTCAACCACTCATCTTGAGCGGCCAGACGCACCATGACTGTGATCCAAGCGGAGCACTCATCCGGTCAGCATGTTGAACAGCCGATCAATGGGCATAATATCTCAGATCCTCTTTCAAATAGAGCCCGGATGGGAACACGTCGTGTAGCAGGAAGCCTCCAGCGGGCGACACAGAGGGAGGAAACCCAACCTTGACAAATGTAAACAAACTAAACTAAAGAAAGGAGAGATGTGCAAAGTCAGAAACATAGTTCTGTATCGTATGGCTCTCGCTCGGCGTCACTCTCTGCACTGTCCTCGCACACGTGCACGCGCACTGAATAAAGACCACAATGTACCTTTAATCCCAATATTTGTCTGACCACACCCCTATCAGTTTACCCATATAAGCAGGGGTGGGGCCACCCACTCGCCTCCTTCTCGCTTTCACCACAAGGAAGTGCCTCGGTAGATCCCCACTTGACGTGATGTGATGGTAGGAGAAGAGTTGGAAAACAAGGATACGTTGACATCATATCTTTATTTTCTCTCTCACTATATTCGAGAAAATACGGCGATATTGTCTTTGTACTGGAGTGTCTGGAAGATGATGATCATTCTAAAAATCCTCCACCGGTTTTCGTATTGGGAGTTCGCGCCGCTACATGCCTTTCCAACTGCAGTTCTTGCTGTGTGCTGGTTGCGGTAACGACACAGCTGGGCTGTAGGACGCGCCGCTGTTGTGAGAAGCGGTGGGTTCCAGGTTTGGTGAGTTATGTTTTGCTGGCGAGCTCCACTTGTCTGTTAGTGCTATGGGGGCTAGTTGACAATGTTTATGAAAACCGGCCCCAGACTAGGGTCCTTTGTTCAGCCTCTTAGGCGACAGAAGACCTTGGTCTGAAGCCCATTATAGTTAACTAGTGGGCCACGACCAATAACACTGGTGATCCCTGTGTTTTCTGGACGAGTGGTTGTTTCTCTGTCACCGTGTAGGCCCCTTCTTTAATATACAAATGAGAGTATTCCCTCACGAGGAAATATGGGCATGGATGATCGTTAGCGGAAGATCTGTGTTCAAGTCAGCTACAGGCCAGTTGGGTATTGTGCTGGCTCCGTCGGGTGTTGGTAAAATCACCGTTGTAAAACTGTGTTAACATCTTGTTTCTCTTCTCTCTTAAACAGTGAGGAGGGTTTCAGAACGGCGGCCTGTCTGAGTGATTGTTATATCATTGTGTACAAGTTCAGGTGATAGCTGCTTAGCTTATGTGCTAGTGGTGACCTACTGTTAGCCAGTCAGCTGTTAGCTGCGGCGCTAGCCTGTTGTGATCACTAGGCAAGGAAACGTTAGCTTGCGTGCTAGTTATGGCCTACCTAGGCTAGGCTAGGAAACGTTAGCTTGCTGCTATCGGCCGAGTGCGGCCGTTAGCTTAATGCTACACTGTTGAACGTGCTTTGATTATAACATGTTTTAAACACTCTTGACTACGACGTCATCTTTGACAGACGATGTTCGTCGAACCTGCCCTGGGCCAGGACGGCAAGGACTGCGTCAACAAGGGGGACCGTAGCGGCGGGATGGAGCGGTGACGCTGCCCAGGTCGACAACACAGAACGGCTGTGTTTACTACGGTGCCTTGTTGGAGTCTGCAATTTCACTTGATCTGCGCTCAAGGTAGGCCAGGTCTGACCAGACCTTGAGCACTTCTTCTTGCTTTCCCTTCTAAATGTTTTGTAAATAACGATGTTTTCCAAAACGAGTGTTGCTGCACTACATTTAGGATACGATGCGAGTTATGTGTGAATTGTCTTGTCACTGGTATTAGCTTCTCCATGCAAAATGGGTTGTTTGTTACAGATGTGGAAATTATCTGGTTTGTTGTGGAGAAACATCATGTGTGTTTATGTACTGTGTACTCACAACTAAGGGGGTTAAACTAACCTATAAAGCTATGCTTAGTGACATATGAGTAAAGAATGATTCTTTTCTCAGCCTGTAATGACAATGAACAGTGTGTTCACATATTAACAGGTTTACCTGTTTAACTGGCCGTATTAAGGGTAAAGTAGGAGGCTTGTGTTTCCCCCCGGTTCCCTGGGGACTTCTTCATCCTCCTCTCAGACATGTTGTTGCACTACATTGTGTCACTGTGTGGTAGGGATACGATGTAACCCTTAGCTTGATTGCTGAGGTTGTGCTAAACACTGCTTGAGAAACTTTATTTTCCTAAAAGAAAAAATTGTTTGGTCGCTTTTCGTGTGTGCTTAGCAAGGCCTGTGGCCGATACTAATCGAGAATGATGTATTCTCTCATTATGAAAAACGGCGTTCCTCTGTAGAGTGTTTTTGCCATTTTTTGTAGGTGATGATGGGTTGTGTGTGTCATGTGACCTACAACTGGGTTGGGCTGGCCACAGAAGCACATGTGTAAGTTTGGTACCGGGGCTCTTGGAGAGCCCTCTCTATTCTGTGTTTTTTCCTTAGTAAAAATCAGATAGCAGGTTAGCACATGCGCTGTATGAAGCTGTTAGACGCTTCATGGAGCTGACTATGACTGTGTCATACTCCCTTTTGTCATTACATCGTATCATGGGTGTGGGGTCGTAAAGGGGTGAACTGGTAACCTTTCCTCCCCTTTTTTCTGTTGGTCAGGGGTAAACCCACCTGTCCTTCAAGGTTCCTGTCACGTTGCGGTTCGGCACGTTACAGGGGGGGGGGGGGGGGGAGTTTCCTGGTCCCACGCCCTGGAATATAGGGCGTGTGCACCGCAGAAATTCCCCCGCCATAGAATACGTCACTGTGCGCGTCTCTGTTGGTAGGACTTCCGTGTGCTGTTCAGGTCCATATGATGGATCTGTTTAAAACGGGGGGTGGTCAGGGCTCCTCCTCACCAAGCTCCTATTCGGGCCTTCTGTGAGTTGGGACTCTCCTTCCATGTGAGGGAGCCTCCTTCAGAGTACAGAGCCTCCTCCTCAGATTGTCAAGGTGAGTGGACCCTCAAGAAGGAGTCCTACTCTATTGTGTGTGTATTCGATTCAATTCGATTATTGAGTGTGTATGGGTTCAGTGCCTCCTCCCCGGAGAGCCCTAAAACCAATTTTTTACATGGCTCAAGGTGCAATATATTCTTTTCAATCTGTACAGCTCGCGTGGGAAGTCTCTCTGGGGATTCCCGTCTCCTTCCTATGGGAGGGTGGTGGGATGTAAAAATGTGAAAAAAATTTACCCCCGGCTGTGTAGACTGGGATACATACTGTTGGTGCTTCCTTCTTTTCTATTAAAAAGAGTTGGAGTTAGGAAGTATCACACCCCTCTTGTCGTTCCCCTGGGCGCCTTGGGGATTCAATGACAGGTCTAAATAGCCTGCTCATTGATCTGGGTGTGTCCCGACGCACGCATAGTGCTAGCTCGGGGTGTTCTGTAAACAGGCGACTGACTGGCACGCCTTGGTTGCTTGAGGTTAAAACGGCGTTTTTATAAAGCAACTGGGATGGAGGTTTTTCCTCTTCCGACGACCAAATCCGACGACCTGGTTTGGTTATCGACGGATTCTCGTTCATATCTGGGGGATGATGACGGAATGGATCTAAACATATGTAGAGGGGTCTCACGCCCTGGGGGTGGGCCACCGGGCGCGGTTCGCCCCGAACGTCTGGGTGGCGCCTTCTTTTCATGTTTAAGATCAACACGCATATCTGCCCCTTCTTCTGGAGTAGGCATGTCGGCGTGGTTAGGGCACGGGACTGGTTCTGGTCACGCTGGTCCGGATCAGTTGAACCCCTTGTCCGCCGGGGATGCAGATCTGCTGTTCTGGTACCCTGAGGGACTTGGGCTTTTTTCAGGGGGAAAAATGCCAGGTCGGTCCGGGTGTCACAGGGTTAAGCGCTATGGAGACCCTGGTTGGGTACGTTTTTTACTCAGCACTGTCGTAATGGCTTACGGCCATACCAACCTGTACACGCTTGATCTCGTCAGATCTCGGCCGCTACACAGGTTGGTCCTGGTTAGTACTTGGTTGGGAGACCGCCTGGGAATACCAAGTACGGTGTGCTTGGGGCTGGTTCTCCATTCTTTTTCGCTCCTCTCTCACGCATGGCGAAGAGGGGCCTGTTGGGGTGGTCTTTGACCTCCTTTGGTGACCCTGTGCTTCCCGTATCGCCGGGCCCGGTCCGAAGTAATGTTTCGTCGACCCGTAGGCCTGGGTTAACCCTTTTTTGAAAACTGAAACACTTGTACTGCGGTATAGCCGGTGTATACCCGCAGGTGTGTTTTGGAGTTTTTTCTTGAGGGGTTATAGGAACAACCACCGCATTGGGTAACACCAAGGTGGTTGATTCCCTGGTGTGTTGGAGCAGTGTCAACTCCCGGGTTACCCGGTTGAGGGTGCCCCTGCACGTTCATGACGTCTGCCAATCGTGTCAGCCTTCTCTGCCTCAAACCCCTCTGGGTGGGGGTTTTTAAATGGAGGCTTGGTCATGCAACAACGCCAGCATACGCCCCTTCCGCCGGGGCGGCTGTGTTCAGCTGTCCCCTCTGGCGCCTGTCTCGTCCGCAGTCTCCAGGCTAGGGTTAACAGCCTGTTGCCTGGTTTTTCCCCGGTGCGCTGCCTGCTTCCATTGGTTAACCTTTTTTGTGTGCTTACGGCCATGCTGACTGCCTGTTCTGCAGGGTCAGTGTGCCAGGCGGTGTACTATTGGGGGGACAGGGCCCGCTCGGCTGAGGGGCCTTTGTCCGAATGCGCTGGCGATGTGGGGGGCGGGGTCACTAAGTGCCCACCTGGTGGGGTCTTGATGCTGGCATCATGGACTTCTCCGGGCCCCCATTCCAGGGGGTCCAGTCCCTTTGGTGGGTCTGGGTCTTCCTTCGCGCTCCGCTGCTACGGCTTTGCCACAGGGTTTGGTTTGCCCTTGACCCCCCGTGATTCTGGGGGCAGTAACGAGGTTGTTCCCTCCGTTCGTTCCCGGGTGGCATGCGGGTTGTGCGTGTGTGTAGTCGTGGGGTCAGGCCACGGTCTGCTCACCCTGTGCGTTGAGTTGCTTGAGTGCCTCTTCGCACGGTCGGGTCCGTCGCCCTCCCGGGAAACCTCCAATAGTGGGGGTGCCCTCCATTAGGGTGGATCGGGGGGGCTCGGCCCTCCCTGTTCGACGCCGCTGCAGCCCTTGATCTCGCCTTGTGGTGAAAGCTTGGGAAGGAGGCGAGTGGGTGGCCCCACCCCTGCTTATATGGGTAAGCTGATAGGGGTGTGGTCAGACAAATATTGGGATTAAAGGTACATTGTGGTCTTTATTCAGTGCGAGTGCACGTGTGCGAGGACAGTGCAGAGAGTGACGCCGAGCGTCACCACTACTAACAGAACTTGGTTATAGTCATAACCTAACGTTCTCTGACTAGTGCACTAGTTCCCTGTATACTGTACTAGTGTGTGTACCTGTCCGAACAAGTACTAGTGCACTAGTCCTCTGTATACTAGTGTGTGTATGTGTACTAGTCAGAACTACTACTACTAGTGCGCTAATTCTCTAGTGCACTAGTGGGGGAGGAAATGTCTTGTCTCTTGGGGTGTCCTGCTTAATTTGAACTGTGGTCATTTTATTGAATTTTTATATTCGGTTTTTATTATTTTTATTATTGTTATTATTATTGCTGTTATTGTCCTGTGAAGTCTTTATTATCATTAATATTATTACTGTATCGTGTTTTGTCTTGTTTTCATGTGAAAAAAAGGAAAAAATAAATGTGGAAAAAAACACTAATACAGGTAGATACAAAAAAAAACTTCTGACTTTAGACCGAAGCGGGTATCATATTGTACATCGCCCAAATATACAAAAGAGATTCTCTGATCCGATCTGATCCAGCTTTCAGATTGAAGCAAAGACAAGCTATCCAGAACAGGTACATAAATAATAACTCTAATGTCCGATCGAAGCAAAGATGAGAATCTGACAGGACTGTGAACAACCACATTGTGAGTTATTGAAGATTGTCGATGATTTCATTATGTGTGTCCAGTAAACACTGTTGTGACGCTCGTCTGACTGGGAGTGCATCTGTTGGCTGTACAAGAGAGCCCACCTAGCAGCAGGTCTGGTTACATATAGCTGGTAACCCCAACCTCGACTGTGCTCAACCGCATAGTATGAGGCTGGGAGAGAAACATCATAGACCAGAAAACAAAATGCTCTCCATATATGGGCACGATTCAATTATGTAAAGACTTCAAAATTACTTTGTTGGCTTTGTCATTACAATACCCTAGCTGCGCCAATGGCACGACGTTACAATATTCACGATTGTTCGGTAGAGCGGTAGCCTGGTTGTTCTACTGCACCCCCACCCCCTCCTAATGTACAGTCTCCTCCCCACCGTATGTATATATTCTCTCCCCACCGTATGTATATTTCTCTCCCACCCACCCACCCACCCCCCCCTAATGTACAGTCCCCTCCCCATCATATGTATATACTCTGTCAGGATCTATGGGTAACAGTACTGTATATTTGCATATCGTATATATGTCACAAATGTAACAGTACTAAATACCTGTATGTCATGTATGTCCCTATGCCATAAATGTCGTGTATGTTGTGTACATGTCATAAATGTCACTATGAATTGAAAATGGGGGACCCTGATGTAAACAAGACAAACGTCTTTCTCTGGTCTGCATCCCCTTAACAATTGTGTGTATTGAGCCGTACTGTATTGTACCCATTCTGCAATCTGTTAAATCTGGTGTGAACAACCAGGCTACTGCTCTACTGCTGGTGTGAACAACCAGGCTACTGCTCTACTGCTGGTGTGAACAACCAGACTACTGCTCTACTGCTGGTGTGAACAACCAGGCTACTGCTCTACTGCTGGTGTGAACAACCAGACTACTGCTCTACTGCTGGTGTGAACAACCAGGCTACTGCTCTACTGCTGGTGTGAACAACCAGACTACTGCTCTACTGCTGGTGTGAACAACCAGACTACTGCTCTACTGCTGGTGTGAACAACCAGACTACTGCTCTCTACTGCTGGTGTGAACAACCAGACTACTGCTCTACTGCTGGTGTGAACAACCAACTACTGCTCTACTGCTGGTGTGAACAACCAGACTACTGCTCTACTGCTGGTGTGAACAACCAGACTACTGCTCTACTGCTGGTGTGAACAACCAGACTACTGCTCTACTGCTGGTGTGAACAACCAGACTACTGCTCTACTGCTGGTGTGAACAACCAGACTACTGCTCTACTGCTGGTGTGAACAACCAGACTACTGCTCTACTGCTGGTGTGAACAACCAACTACTGCTCTACTGCTGGTGTGAACAACCAGACTACTGCTCTACTGCTGGTGTGAACAACCAGACTACTGCTCTACTGCTGGTGTGAACAACCAGGCTACTGCTCTACTGCTGGTGTGAACAACCAGACTACTGCTCTACTGCTGGTGTGAACAACCAGACTACTGCTCTACTGCTGGTGTGAACAACCAGGCTACTGCTCTACTGCTGGTGTGAACAACCAGACTACTGCTCTACTGCTGGTGTGAACAACCAGACTACTGCTCTACTGCTGGTACATAAATAACTTAAGCGTCAACGTTTTGCCCATCAACACTTTCTGGTGTAACATGTGTGCAAATGCTCTAATTTCTGTCTGATACGCCTTTTGTTAAATTGACACTGTCAAATCTTTTTATTACACAGACAAGGTCTCTCATCGTTTCATCCCGGAGACGCTCACACCAAGACTTTACTGTGCATCAGTCAGTCGTCCTGCAGTAACCACCGGCTCCCCTCCCCTCCCCTCCTCTCTCTCCACTACTTCTTCCAAGATGTGTAAGGCGATCCGGTCTTTCCGATCGGAGAAGGTCCCATTAGCGCCAGCCAGGGGCACCACACGGGAGAGACGGGAAGACAACCGTCCCCCGCCCCCCCCCGGCATCATAACATCACTCATGAAACATTCACACCACTATTAAGTCGGGAGGATCACGCCAGCCTCCCATTGGTGGAAACTCCATCGGCCCAGAACTGGAGATGGTGTACCATTGGCGATGTGTGTGGGGGGGTTGAGACTATTGGATTGATCCAGTTTGTCCTTAGCCCATAAAAGCAAGGACAAAGGCAAACGTTGCAAGGTTCCATACTTTCTTGTGTGTGTCGATAACTCATTCATATTGAAGCTAATGCTGGGAGACCGGTATGTATATTATGGATATAGATACTGTGATATGGATATGGGGTTGGTGGGTTTGGTCTGGAGACTATAGAAAAGAATATATCAGAAATATATTATAGCTGTATTAGATTAGACTAAAATGTATTGTCATCATGCAGCACAAGTAGAGTACAACGAAAAGAAGTTTGGCATCCAACCAACCAGAGTGCAAATGTAGCAGTAAAGTGCAACAGTAATATACAATGTACAGGTGTCGAGGGCGTTACTATCACCTGCTTGGAGTAACTTTACTATCACCTGCTTGGAGTAACTTTACTATCACCTGCTTGGAGTAACTTTACTATCAGCTGCTTGGAGTAACTTTACTATCACCTGCTTGGAGTAACTTTACTATCAGCTGCTTGGAGTAACTTTACTATCAGCTGCTTGGAGTAACTTTACTATCAGCTGCTTGGAGTAACTTTACTATCACCTGCTTGGAGTAACTTTACTATCAGCTGCTTGGAGTAACTTTACTATCAGCTGCTTGGCGTAACTTTACTACTTTACTATCAGCTGCTTGGAGTAACTTTACTATCAGCTGCTTGGAGTAACTTTACCATCAGCTTCTTGGAGTAACTTTACTATCACCTGCTTGGAGTAACTTTACTATCAGCTGCTTGGAGTAACTTTACTATCAGCTGCTTGGAGTAACTTTACTATCAGCTGCTTGGAGTAACTTTACTATCAGCTGCTTGGAGTAACTTTACTATCAGCTGCTTGGAATAACTTTACTATACTACTTTACTAGCCCTATGTTCACTCAGCCCTACAGTATGTTCCCTCGGCCCTACAGTATGTTCCCTCAGCCCTACAGTATGTTCCCTCGGCCCTACAGTATGTTCCCTCGGCCCTACAGTATGTTCCCACAGCCCTATGTTCCCTCAGCCCTATGTTCCCACAGCCCTATGTTTCCTCAGCCCTACAGTATGTTCCCTCGGCCCTACAGTATGTTCCCTCGGCCCAATGTTCCCACAGCCCTATGTTCCCAAGATTTTTCTCAAAATTAGGCCCTATGTTCCCGGATCAACCCTCTAACTAGCATGTCCCATATGCTCTGTAAATAACTATGTACAGATACCGAGATGTCACTCCATGTTACCTGTTACCTGTTACTGCACAATGTTGTTTTCTTCTTTTGATTCTATTATATGTACCACTGTATTGCACATCGTTGCGGGCAAGACCACCCGCATTTCATTGTATACCTGTATGCCGTGACAATTAAAACTCTTGACTTGACTTGACTATACTACTAGAGGACAATTGGATAATAGGTTGGGTGTAATTGGCTAACAAATTAAGAGAAAGGGGGATCAAATCAGATACAAATTTATGAAAAAAGGAAATGTGGGAACATAGGGCCTAATTTTGAGAACAAATCTTAGAAATGTGGGAACACAGGGCCTAATTTTTTGAGAAATCTTAGAAATGTGGGAACATAGGGCCACATTTTTTGAAAAATCTTATAAATGTGGGAACATAGGGCTGTGGGAACATAGGCATGCTCCCCTCTGCTATTTAAATCACCTGAGGCTCAAAAGGCAGTTTACATAAAAAAATGTGATATATTTATGGTGACGGCAGAAAAACACTTAACCTCTCTAGTTACAGACATGATGGAGCACCGCTACCTAACCGATCAGAGCCGTTTGGCTGACCTGCTTTACTGTCGCTTGAAGGTGGATGTAAAAGAGGTCCTGTTACACACTTGTACTCTCCCGTCCACATGGAGCCAGTGGGTGGGCGTGTCCCTGCGCTCAGTTTGGCCAAATAGCCCTGTGTGCAGGGCCGGACCTAGCACATTTGGTGCCCTAGGCAAGCTTAATATTGGTTGCAGATATAGAAGGGGGCACAACAATGTCTGCCCAGCAACAAAAAAAAGAATTAATATTAATAATATATATGTTTTTTGCTGGATGCAGTTTTTGGCACCCCCCCCTCTGGGTGGTGCTCTACGCAACCGCCTATGTCGCCTATAGGAAGCTCCGCCCCTGCACGTGTGGATGATGTGTCCACGCTGACCTTGGGAACCAGATGGGAGAATAACTCACCCTTCGCTATCGAGCCAATTCACACGCAACTAGGGCTGTCCCCGACTAAGGATTTGGATAGTTTGCTTTGATTGGCCGAAATTTCATTCCATTTGGGCTGTGGGGGGTGCTTAACACATTCAAAGCCGGCCGGATATGACCAAATTAGGGCTTGTAGGTCAGCGCTTTAATCAATGGGAGGACGGGGAAATTTGCGAGTGCTTAAAATATATCTTAAATTATGGCTGTTCTGAAGGATCAGATTAAACCGAATATATATATTTATTTATATATATATTTAATTGTATTTGTATATCCCCTGATATCCCTTGTATATTCCTTGTACAATATGCATTGAATATCCCTTCTAGTCTACTGAACATCCCATAATAGTCTCCATTCTACCATTGGACGAGACCTTGGTGCCAGGTCGCCATACCCCTCAGACCAGGTTCAATCGTACCGCTCAACATGTATGGACAAGTCCTAGTTCCGCGTAGGAATATGTCTACCGCACCACTAATGGTACTATTTGTTCATAGTGCGTATATCTACTGCGCTATTAAAGTAGAGCTTTCTTTTAGTCCAGTTCCTTACCCTCCAACAGAGTGACAGACGCAAAAGCCTCCCCGCGAAACACGTGTGGGCAGTAAGGCCAATTCGGCCCAGTATCGGCATTGAGACATCGTGTATATTAATATTTGAATAGTCATATTTGGCACTATATCGTCGAGTTGGACGTATTCTATTAAGCTAATAATAGTCTATTCATATGTAGTGCCTCGTGCGGTAAGAGTTCTATAGTAATCAGCACCCCCATCGTTTCGGGCATCAGCTGGACGCTTATCCAGGGTGGTTGACCCCACGTGAAGCTGCACCCGAGGAGCTCCAGGCCAAAGAGCGAGTGGACCTGTATATTGGATTATTCTACCGACGACGGCTAGCCTTCCCCGGCTTGGATTATGCTTTGAGTACTTTGATTATTCTATGGATAAAGGCCAACACTGCGGTGTGTTGGAAATACCCCCCCCGGAGAGGACGACAGGTGAGAAGACGCTCTACACGACGAGGTCGCCTCACGTCTCTCCATCGTGGACCGGAGGACGCCGGCCACAGAGAGTCCAACTGCTTTCATCTGTGGATCGAGGATCGCTGGGCACCGGGTCGCACGACTGTGGGCTCTCCCAGGATACCCTCGGCCAGACGGGATACAGCCAGACTCTACCCCCCCCCCTCCAGCTGTCCTACAAGCAGTCGGAACCTTCCCCTAGTGTATCCAGCTATATAATCATTCAAGTATCATTGCTATTGTTCCCTAAATATTCCAGGTTGTATATTTGCTTCCTGCGCAATCAGAGATTGGACATTCGATATTGATCTACCTACGAATACTCATTTGCCATAAAAGTGCATACTATTTCAAATCATAAATGTAATTAAGTGATCGTTGTACATACCTTTTGCTATGTATTATTATTAAACGCAGACTTTCGACTTGGTACATTTGTGTTGGATCCGTTTCATCAGGTGGGAGTGTTTATCATAATTATTTATACCTAGTACTGGGTGGCCAGAGTCTAAAGTACAAGAGGTAGTGGTAGTAAGTATCATATCTAACCATACAGTCAGGGAATTGTACCCCTCAGTTACAATTGGTCCTTCGAGCCGGAGGGTAATCAGTGTAATATTAATATAGTGTTATTAATATTAAAATGGCCTATGATGAACACTCCACGAAACGATCCTCCTAACCAACAACGCCCGCGGCGCAAACGACAGCTCCCTCAGTACCTAGAGGCTTACGCTGTCAGTCAACAACCTAGTCTTCTACCAACAGTAAACGCGGTAAAACTAGAAAGTAAAATTATGTCTAACCCTAACGACCAGGCTACCCCGACCATAGAGGCCCCTATGGGTTCTAACGTAACTGACCCAGCTCACGGTGGGGACCAGGGGGAACCAGACATGACTTTACACCCCGCCAATACAGAAGAAGTAGTCCCCGACGAGTCCCGGGAGGAAGACAACACTACCGAGAGAGAACTCGGCACGGAAGAAGATGAGGAGAGCACCGTGGAGATAGAGCCCCAAGACTCCGCACGGAGTACCCCAAGGGACGGCTCCCCTATACAACCGTCTTCTCCCAGCGAGGCAGAGAGGACACTACAGCAGGCATTCCTCGTCAGCCTGAAAGCCTCTACTGAACGCGATAGACTCCAGGGTGAACGCGATCGATTGCAGATACAGCAACGGAGCGAAGAAGAGCACATACGCCTGGAAATAAGGCGCATTCAGATGGAAGAGAATATGGCAAGAGACCGGGCCGACGCCCAGCGCGCCGCCACCGGTGCCCAGAGAGAATCGGATCCCACCAAGCGCGAAGCCGAGCGCGACAGAGCACAAGCGCAACTAATAGAACAGCTGATCAGAAGGACAACACCCCCTCCCTCCACCAGAGGCTCCAGGAACTCGTCTAGACATCACTCCAGGGCGGCATCCCCTAGCCGAGTAAGCGACCCTGAACTTGACCAACAGACGAGGTTTATACCCCCCGCAGACCCCCTTCCCCAACCGGTCCAAGCGAGACCCAGCCACCGGGAAGGAGCAGCATACACTGCGGAGAGGCTAAATCAGAGACTACAAGCCCTGGATGACCTAACGGAAGACGAAGAGGAAGAGGAGGAGAACCACGCCCGACGACAGCACAGTACTCTACCGGACCAGGAGGTCCAGTACAGCCCAGGCTATACCCCCGCGGAGCTGCGCTACAGACCCCGACGCTATTCACGGGTGAGCACGACGCACGACCCGCACCGAGGAACAGCACCTGGACCAGCGGGCCATGGTACACAGCCGGTACCAGCCCACGCCAAGGAGCAGGAGGAGACTCGCCTAGGAGGCCTCTCCCCCAACGCTCGCCGATGTATCAACAATCCGCGTCATACATTGGCACACCTATGGTACCAGACTTCACCCAGGAGAACCGGGCCCAGTATACGGAGCTCCGCATGTGTCTGGAGACAATGTTGGTGGATGTCATTGATGAACGCCATAAATACGCGATACTACTGAAGCATTTAAAGGTACCCCGCGCGCACAACATAGCGCTCGCCTACGCCACTTCCACGACCCCATACACCGCAGCGCTGGTAGCGTTGGACCAGAGATATGGACGTATATGGGATTACGTGATCCAGGAGATCAGGCACATCGACCGCCTACCCCCAGCAACAGACAATCGAGCACTGGACGACCTGTCCATCAGAGTGCAGTCCCTAGTAGGGATGCTGGGAGCGCAGAGGAAAAAGGGTAGGCATGAACTATACGCCAACTCAAATGTAGAGAGGATCTTGGAGAAGCTACCGCCCGCCCGACAGGAGCGCTTTAGGCGGCAGAGAGACCACCGAGACCCTAATGGCCCCGAACCGAACCTCCTCGATCTAGCCGACTTCCTGGCGAGAGAAGTCAGCAGCTTACGGCTAGATACATTCGGACGGAGCACCCCTGGCTCCAGAGAAGGAACCAGGAGACTAAATGATGGAAGAAGATCGGTGACTGTCATGCACCAATCGGAGTCAGTGCCAAGCAGTAGGAGCCACAGTACCCCCTCAAGAAAGGAGAAGTGGAAGATAGTGTGCCCCTACTGTGAGAAAGAACACTGGCTGTCACAATGTGACTCATTCCCCAAGATGAATGCGGAGGAAGCGAGTCAATGGATAAAGTCCAACAGACGCTGTTTTCGCTGTGCGCGATCACACATGGCAGCCGAATGCCGCTTAAAGAAAAAGTGCAGTCGGTGCGATGGAGCCCATCTGGACATACTCCACGACAGTAACAGACGGCGGCCTCCACCCGCACCATCAAGCAGCAAAGCAAGCGTCATGTACATCGACCCCGCCAGCAGCAGCGGAGCCAGAGTGCTCTTAAAGGTAGTCCGTGTGACATTGAGCTACCAGAATAAAGTCATGGACACTTACGCCGTCCTTGATGACGGGTCAGAGAAGACCCTTCTGCTCGCGTCCGCTGCGGCCCAGCTAGGGCTGCGGGGGAGCGAAAACCAAATGACAATTCGGACAATAAGAAGAGATTTGAAAACGATAAAGGGCGAGAATGTCTCATTCTCTATCGCAGCAAGCGGCCAGCCCGAGCGACGGTACAGGATTACAGACGCTTTCACCAGCCAAGAAATAGGACTGTCGCGGTACACATACCCCGTAGCCAAGCTGATGGAGAAATATGTACATCTACGCAAGCTACCGATCCCACTCATAGACGGTGCTACCCCGACACTGTTGATAGGCTCCGACCATGCAGACCTCATTGTCCCGATAGACCGGGTTCATACCGGACCCAGAGGCTGTCCTGCAGCAGTCGAGACCCGCCTAGGATGGACTCTCCAAGGCCCACTCGCCAAATCTCTCAACCGAACCACAGCCACTAGCTGTCTCCACTCCCGAGTCACAGAGGGAGACAACGCACTCCTGCAGCATGTAGAGAGGCTATGGACCTTAGAACAAATGCCCTTTAAGAACGAAAAGAAAGACATTCGCTCTAAAGACGACATCTACGCCATTAACCTCCTCGAGACGGGAACAAAGAGAGTCCCAGTCAGCGGCGTGTTGAGATACGCCACGCCACTCCTGCGGCGGGAAGGGATGCCTACCTTCCACGCAAAGAAAGACGCCACAGAGCGGTACCTACTAAACACAGAGCGGCGCTTAGCCAAGGACCCCGCCCAAGAAAGTGTATACCGCGCTGAGATTGAGAAGCTCATCACAGCGGGACACGTCACAAAGATTGACATTAAAGAGGCCGACCAGACGACTGAATCGTGGTACGTGCCCCACCACAAGGTTCATCACAACGGCAAAGACCGCATCGTGTTTAACTGCAGCTACCAGATCGGATCCCAAAATTTGAATAAAGAGCTAATGCCCGGTCCTACACTCGGCCCCTCCCTACTAGGCGTACTACTCCGCTTCCGCCAGGACAAGGTGGCTATCAGCGGGGATATCAAAGGGATGTTCCTGCAGGTGAGATTAGTAGAGGAGGACAAGCCCCTGTTGCGGTTCCTATGGAGAGAGAGGCCAGGAGATGAGCACCCAGCCATCTACCAATGGGAAGTCCTCCCTTTCGGAACTACATGCAGCCCATGCTGTGCTACATTTGCACTACAGAGACATGTCGCAGAGGACCCAGCAGCGGACGAAGAGGTCCGACACAGTGTGAAGAACAGCTTCTACGTAGATAACTGTCTACAAAGCGTTTCGACCCAGGAAGAAGCCGAGGCTCTCCTACTTAAACTCCGCGCCTCTCTGATCAAAGGCGGCTTTGATCTCAGGCAGTGGGCCAGCAGCGATCCGCACGTACTGCGCAGCCTCTCCTCCGCGGACAAGGCAGCGAGCAGCGAGACCTGGATGGCCACAATCCCAGGAGAAGCCCAAGAGATGACACTAGGACTAGTGTGGCGCTTCAAAACAGATTCGCTCCACTATAGACACAAACCCCTGACCACGGAGCAGGGAAGGTCGACGGC
Organism: Notolepis coatsorum; assembly: GCF_963971535.1. Classification (NCBI taxonomy): domain Eukaryota; kingdom Metazoa; phylum Chordata; class Actinopteri; order Aulopiformes; family Paralepididae; genus Notolepis; species Notolepis coatsorum. The sequence continues at coordinate 56,927,521 of NC_140169.1, forward strand.
AATACCGACCACCAGACGGAGTGTGTACAGAACACTCGCCCGACAATATGACCCGTTAGGATGTATACTACCGTACACCACCAGGGCAAAGATGATTGTACGAGCATTGTGGGACAAGGACCAGGGCTGGGACGACCCCATTCCCGCACATCTTGCATCCACCTGGAGAGAGTGGGAGATGGAACTCCACTCACTCCCAGGCGTTAATATACGCCGAAGCTACTTCCCACCCACGGTGAGGCCAGAGACATGTAAAATGGATCTACACGTCTTCAGTGACGCCTCCGAGGTCGCCTACGGATCAGTAGCCTACTTGCGGGCCCAAGAAGAGGGGGGAGAGATCTACACAGCATTCATCCTCGCCCGCTCGAGAATAGCCCCACGCAAGCAACAGTCTATCCCACGTCTAGAGCTCTGCGCAGCCCTCGCAGGAGCGCATCTAGCCACGCTCATCCAACGTGAGCTCACCATTCCGGTGCATAGAACAATCCTGTGGTCAGATTCCACGACAGTACTCGCCTGGATCAAATCGGATTCATGCAAATACAAAGTCTTCGTGGGAGTCAGAGTCACTGAGATTCAAGAGTTAACCGGAGAGTTAACCGGAGAAGCAAACTGGCGCTATGTTGATACAAAACACAACCCAGCTGACGTCATCACCCGGGGAATGTCCCTAGATGACTTAACCCGTCATAACATCTACAGTGACGGACCAGCATTCCTCAAGCTCCCGGAAGGAGATTGGCCCACGCCCACCCCGAGGGAAGCAAGTGACCAGGAGGCTGAGAATAAGAAACCCATGTTCTGTGGATTGAGCACTGTTGTCTCCGCAGACCCCAACATAGACGATTGCATTACCATAGAGAGTGCGCAGCAACGGACATTCCTGCGGCACCACCCAGAGATTAAGTCCCCCGCTGATATGTCAGCAGCTGACTACGAGGAAGCAGAACTGCTTCTACTGCAACGAGCCCAGAGACTCGTTCCCCGATGAACTAGACTGTCTACAGGGAGGAAAGCCCGTCCCATCAGACAGCAGATTGATTCATCTGGCCCCCGAGAGTGACACACATACCCTCATCAGAGTGGGTGGTCGCCTGCGGAGAGCCCCCAATTTACCGGATGACATTAAGTACCCGATCGTATTGAACAGCCGACACAAGGTCACAGAGCTGATTATAAAGAAATACGACGAGGATGTACACCACGCAGGAGCAGAGAGAGTCTTCGCGGAAATCAGACGTCGTTACTGGATACTTCAAGGAAGAGAGGCGGTGCGACGCTTCCAGCGAACCTGTCTAGACTGCCGAAAGTGGCGCGCGCAGCCCAGCATACCACGGATGGCTGACCTACCTCCATGTCGCCTCCGACTCGGCGACAAGCCATTCCACTCAACAGGCATGGACTGTTTTGGCCCGCTGCACATAAAGAAAGGAAGAGGCACCGAGAAGCGGTGGGGTATTGTATTCAAATGCATGACCACCAGAGCGATACATATTGAGCTCCTTCCGACCATGAGCGCAGACTCATTCCTTATGGCCTTCCGAAGATTCACATCACGGAAAGGAAAACCGTCTACATTATTGTCCGATCACGGGACAAACTTCAAAGGCGGAGAAAGAGAGCTGAGGGAGAGCTTCCAAGCTATGGGCCCAGAACTTAAGACCCACCTCGCTCCAGCCCAGATTGACTTCCAATTCAACCCCCCAAACGCACCCCACTTCGGTGGAACTTGGGAACGAGAAGTACGTTCTATAAAGACAGCCCTGTACGCAGTACTTGGGGCCCAGACTGTGGCGGAAGAAGTCCTAATGACAGTCCTCACGGAGATTGAGGGAGTATTGAACTCCAAGCCCCTTGGTTACGTCTCCAGTGATGTAGCAGATGTCGACCCAGTCACCCCCAACACCCTCCTGATGGGGCGGCTAGATCCCGCGTTACCCCAGACAATGTACCGGCCTGAAGAAGCGAACGGCCGACGAATGTGGAGGTACAGCCAAGTATTAGCCGACAAGTTTTGGAGCAGTTTCCTACTGCACTACCTACAGTCTCTACAGACCCGCCAGAAGTAGGTAAAAGAGAGAGACAATTTGACGGAAGGAACAGTCGTCATGATTATTGACCAGTCACTACCCAGAGCTATGTGGCCGGCTGGCCGCGTAAGCAAAGTGATCACCGGTGCCGATGGCAAGGTCCGAGCAGCTGAAGTACTCGTCCAGGGGCGCATTTACACCCGTCCTGTGGCGAGGCTCATAGAACTGCCCCGACTCCCAGACACAATCGATGATGACCATGACCCTATGACTTTGTGAGTTGACTGACCCTTACAGCGAACCCTTGAGTGGTAGACAGTGCGGTTAATCTGTCTCTGCTTAACTAATTGGGTTGGGACCAATTAGGGGGCGGCTGTTCTGAAGGATCAGATTAAACCGAATATATATATTTATTTATATATATATATTTAATTGTATTTGTATATCCCCTGATATCCCTTGTATATTCCTTGTACAATATGCATTGAATATCCCTTCTAGTCTACTGAACATCCCATAATAGTCTCCATTCTACCATTGGACGAGACCTTGGTGCCAGGTCGCCATACCCCTCAGACCAGGTTCAATCGTACCGCTCAACATGTATGGACAAGTCCTAGTTCCGCGTAGGAATAAGTCTACCGCACCACTAATGGTACTATTTGTTCATAGTGCGTATATCTACTGCGCTATTAAAGTAGAGCTTTCTTTTAGTCCAGTTCCTTACCCTCCAACAGAGTGACAGACGCAAAAGCCTCCCCGCGAAACACGTGTGGGCAGTAAGGCCAATTCGGCCCAGTATCGGCATTGAGACATCGTGTATATTAATATTTGAATAGTCATATTTGGCACTATATCGTCGAGTTGGACGTATTCTATTAAGCTAATAATAGTCTATTCATATGTAGTGCCTCGTGCGGTAAGAGTTCTATAGTAATCAGCACCCCCATCGTTTCGGGCATCAGCTGGACGCTTATCCAGGGTGGTTGACCCCACGTGAAGCTGCACCCGAGGAGCTCCAGGCCAAAGAGCGAGTGGACCTGTATATTGGATTATTCTACCGACGACGGCTAGCCTTCCCCGGCTTGGATTATGCTTTGAGTACTTTGATTATTCTATGGATAAAGGCCAACACTGCGGTGTGTTGGAAATACCCCCCCCGGAGAGGACGACAGGTGAGAAGACGCTCTACACGACGAGGTCGCCTCACATCTCTCCATCGTGGACCGGAGGACGCCGGCCACAGAGAGTCCAACTGCTTTCATCTGTGGATCGAGGATCGCTGGGCACCGGGTCGCACGACTGTGGGCTCTCCCAGGATACCCTCGGCCAGACGGGATACAGCCAGACTCTACCCCCCCCCCCTCCAGCTGTCCTACAAGCAGTCGGAACCTTCCCCTAGTGTATCCAGCTATATAATCATTCAAGTATCATTGCTATTGTTCCCTAAATATTCCAGGTTGTATATTTGCTTCCTGCGCAATCAGAGATTGGACATTCGATATTGATCTACCTACGAATACTCATTTGCCATAAAAGTGCATACTATTTCAAATCATAAATGTAATTAAGTGATCGTTGTACATACCTTTTGCTATGTATTATTATTAAACGCAGACTTTCGACTTGGTACATTTGTGTTGGATCCGTTTCATCAGGTGGGAGTGTTTATCATAATTATTTATACCTAGTACTGGGTGGCCAGAGTCTAAAGTACAAGAGGTAGTGGTAGTAAGTATCATATCTAACCATACAGTCAGGGAATTGTACCCCTCAGTTACAATGGCTATGGGTCTAATATACCAGTCGCTTATCAATGACTTGCTTGCAGTCAACATGTACGAAACGGATTGTTTTTTCATCTGTACATTTCCGTTTTATACCGTTTTGAATACGAGTATAGTTTGAGATTTCTAGTAATTCCAAAGACGCGATAATAGCCCTTTAGTGGAATTTGTGTATTTTGAGTTTAACATGCGCTTTTGAGTTTAAGAATGAGTGGGATTCATCATGCAAATCTCCTGGGTACGCACAGATTTCGACGTTAAGAACGGCTTGATGAATGTGGCGGTGGCTTTTCTTATTGTTCTCTTAACAGACAGGTGAGCAAGAATATAAGAAAAATAATAAGAGAGTATTGTTGAATGAGGCCCAATGTGTTCATTTGGTAGCCAATTACACCCAAACATTGTGCTGTGGGAACATAGGGCCTCATTTTGAGAGATCTTAGAAACACTTTATATTTATTGGTAAAGAGATTTGCACTACAATTCATACCTCATTGCACCTTACCCTAAATTGTACCTCATCCCATTTCTGCATTGTACTGTATTGTATTGTAACTCAGTTAATTAAATTGTTTTTTCCCTACTCTGTATTGTATATGTATATTGACTGAACACCTTTGTTTACACTTGTCTTTTTATTTTATACTTATCTATTTTTATCTAGCACACTCTCAGGAGCATAACAGAAAAAAGAATTTCATAAAAAAGTATTTTTGTATGACAACTACCGTAATAAAGAAAGTTGAAATGTGGGAACATAGGGCTGTGGGAACATAGGGCTGACCCAATGTGGAGAACCGGCCCTCATGTAAGATCAGTGTGTTTTTGTGCTTGAGCTCAAGGGTGGAATTAATCTGCCCTTTGTTTTAGTTTGTTTTTTCCAACCTCATGGTGGAAATCATCGATTCCTTCAGTAAAGTTTAGCCCGATGAGATCATGGGTGATACTTTCTCCTCAGGTATCTCCTTAGCTACAGTATAGAGATGGTTATTGAATTCTGGACTCAAAGGAACACTCCATCAGTATGGGGAATGTGCTTACGGTCTTCTGCAGAGGCAGACAAGATGGATACCAGTTTTCCTCTCTGTGCGTTTAGTAGAAAGCAATCCGGCTGCAAAGTTTTAAGCTAGGCTAGCTTGCAGCTGGATGGCTTTCAACTGAACGCACAGAGAGTAAATTGGTATCCATCTTCTCGTCCGACTCTGGAGAAGACGATGAGCACATTTCCTCAAATCTTGGCGCGTTCCTTCTCCTCCCAGTGTGCCGTACTGCATACCAAATGTGCTTGTTCAACACAAGTATAAAAAGCTTTAATAAATCATTTGGATTTATTTACCAAAGAACAATCAAAATTCCACAAAATGAACCAAACATTTTGAACCGAACATTCTAGCAATGTTGCCCCTCCTCCTCGTACAACATCACAGCCATTCCACATGCCCCTCCCCCTCTATAGAACCACGGTCACATAATATGCATAATTCAGCTTCTTCTCTCTCTTTACAACAGTTAAGGGATGCATTTTTAAAGTCTTTATTTTAAGGTGTCCCGTTTGAGAAAACATGATGGCTGTTTTGAGACGACAAAGATATGAAATGAAGAAAGGACAAGGAAGAAGAGAAAAAAAAAAAAGGTAACCGTCAATTTCGGATCGAGTTGGGAGCTCGAAAGAAAATACAACTGCGTGACAGCGACGGACATTGTTCCCTTTTTGTTAAAGCCTTTAACCAAACAGCAGGCTAGAAGACGAATGCATCGTTTTCATGTTTGACAAGTACATGACATCACAGAGCCTCGGTGGATTCCTTAGGAACCTCCATTCGTGTTTTTTTTATTCCAGAAATCACCGTGACCACAACGGTGACACAAGGAGAGTGCTTTGAAATGCACAATTACGCCAAAATATCTTCAGAGTGATTGTTCTCAAAAGGAACGTGCCAACATTATGGGGAACGCACTTATCACGGTCTTCTCCGGAGTCAGACGAGAAGACAAGATACCCGTTTCCCTCTCTGTGCGTTCAGTATAGAAAGCTATCCGGCTAGCCTAGCTGTTGGCCGAAAAACACCTCTCCTGGAGTTCTAAGCGAGGCCTGTGGTCCGTATCCACCTCCATTCATTTTGTGCTGAGCTAGCTCGCAGCCGGATAAGCTTTCTACTGAACGCACAGAGGGGGAAACTGGTATCCATCTTCTCGCCCGACTCCGGAGAAGACAGTAAACGCGCGTTTCCCCCATAATGGCTGGCACGTTCCTTTGAACAATTAAAACAAAATGTCCGTGTCCGGAGATGGTAGCGGTTGCTGGCCCGGGCTTTGCTTACACAGCATTCTCTCCTGTGTGTCACCCCTGGTCCCTCTCAGCCTTGGGGAGAGTGGACCGCCCACTCCTTAAAAAATAAAAAATAAAATACAACATAAAAAGAGGACGATTGATTTGCACAAGTAATTACAGGAAGGCACCCGAAACAAAAGGGGCTTGTGATGATGGGGTTAGAAATGGCTTCCAGTAGAAAAAAAAACTAAACGTTAAGGCCATTACATTTGTGAGCTTTGCAACAGTGCCTGCCATAATGGTCCCATTTCCTTTTCAATCCATTCATATTTGCACACACACACACACAAAGTCAGTGAAAACGTTCGACGGTAAAGCCATGCTATTCATCTGTAGCAAGATATTTATTTATAAGTATATAAAAAAAATAAAAAAATAAAAGAAAAAATAAGTGATTTAACACTTCGGTGAGGCGTGGCTTTGGTGCGAGAATGATAATTTGGTGACGTGACGAGTGATTTTACGTATCATCCACAGTTTTGTGGCTACAGACATCTTATGTCGGTACAAAAAGAAAAATGTGCAAGAAAATTCGACGAGGCGACAGCCTAATTCCATCGTTTTATCGGCCACGTTCGGCCACGTTCAGCTACGTTGGCCCGGGTGCCTGGTGGAGGAATTTGGCAAAGCAGGTGGAATTTCTAAGAATGTGAAAAGAGGAGAACAACAGCAGAGCCGCTGGTAGACCAGAGACGGGTACAGTAGGACCAGATTAACCCTTTCACTGCCGCACTACCAAACGGTTAACCCTTTCACTGTGACAATACACAGACGGTTAACCCTTTCACTGCCACACGACAGCAGGTTAACCCTTTCACTGCCACACGACAGCAGGTTAACCTTCTGTCGTGTGGCAGTGAAAGGGTTAAAGGTGCTGCAAGTGGTATTTTCTTTGTTAAAACAAGTGGTCTACAGGTTAAGAGAATAGCTCTACATTCCAACAGCCATCACTGATATAGTGTCTGGTCAGTAACATGGGTCTCTCAGTCCCTCCACTCTGCAGTAAACAGCCATCACTGATATACAGTAGAGTGTCTGGTCAGTAACATGGGTCTCCCAGTCCCTCCACTCTGCAGTAAACAGCCATCACTGATGTAGAGTGTCTGGTCAGTAACATGGGTCTCCCAGTCCCTCCACTCTGCAGTAAACAGTCATCACTGATATAGAGTGTCTGGTCAGTAACATGGGTCTCCCAGTCCCTCCGCTCTGCAGTAAACAGCCATCACTGATATAGAGTGTCTGGTCAGTAACATGGGTCTCCCAGTCCCTCCGCTCTGCAATAAACAGAAAATAAATGTTCTGGTATCCCGTACTCACTTTATCCAATCAGGAGAGAGAACTCTACACTGCAAAAATGGTCAGACAAAAAGAATAAATAAAAATTAGTTTTAAGCAGATATGTAATAATAATCTGCCAGCAAAGTTGGCTTGGCAAGATTTCTTGAAATAAGTACAAATATCTAGGGTTCTCTCTTGGATAAAGTGGGAAGGGATACCAGAACATGTATTTTCTGTTTACTGCAGAGTGGAGGGACTGGGAGACCCATGTTACTGACCAGACACTCTATATCTGTGATGGCTGTTTACTGCAGAGTGGAGGGACTGGGAGACCCATGTTACTGACCAGACACTCTATATCTGTGATGACTGTTTACTGCAGAGCGGAGGGACTGAGAGACCCATGTTACTGACCAGCAGGCATGCGTTGTTCATGGGACGGGGTTGCACTCCGTGCAAGCCCACATAAGTACTCGCTATTTGCATATCAATAGCGCCGGTCGTCAGGTATGTTAAATACGTTCTCAGATACATTCACACCTAACTTTTTGTGAATGACATGTGTTACATTCCATTCGTAGAGGCAATTAGGAACTGTCTGTAGTCTGCTGCTCAAGCAAGGGGACATTTATGGCATTCGCGGGAGCGCGCGCACGCGCCAGGAGCGCGCGTGCACGTGGCACCATTAGGTGCGTGCAATCCCAGTTGATTTCAATAACGCACCACTGCTGACCAGACACTCTATATCAGTGATGACTGTTTACTGCAGAGTGGAGGGAGTGGGAGACCCATGTTACTGACCAGACACTCTGTATCAGTGATGACTGTTTACTGCAGAGCAGAGGGACTGGGAGACCCATGTTACTGACCAGACACTCTGTATCAGTGATGACTGTTTACTGCAGAGTGGAGGGACTGGGAGACCCGAGGGACTGGGAGACCCATGTTACTGACCAGACACTCTATATCAGTGATGGCTGTTTACTGCAGAGTGGAGGGACTGGGAGACCCATGTTACTGACCAGACACTATATCAGTGATGGCTGTTTACTGCAGAGCAGGAGGGACTGGGAGACCCATGTTACTGACCAGACACTCTATATCAGTGATGGCTGTTTACTGCAGAGCAGGAGGGACTGGGAGACCCATGTTACTGACCAGACACTCTATATCAGTGATGGCTGTCAGAATGTAGAGCTATTTAACACTTATTTTAACAAATAAAACGTAACCTTAAGTTGCTTTTCAATTTAGAACCTCCGTGTCCAAATCACATGAATGGAAATTCCCACGGCTTGGCAGGACAGTAGACAGAACCTGCTATGTATTTGCAAAGTGGATGAATATGTTAATCACTAGAGCAACACCTCTAATTGTTGATGTGTTACCATTTGTTGATGACATTTTATGTATTGGTTAAGCCTACAGTTAAGGGGCACTTAAAAAAAAGAAAAAAAGACATAATCTCACACACAAAACTGTTTTGCACACATTAATTAAGTTTGACAGTTACTGAGAGTCAATTAGTTTGAATATGGCCACCGGTGATGTCATCAGGGACATTGAATCTTTGTGTTAATTACAGCTCAATGAAATGATGTAGATGAGTAAAAAAAGAAAAAGAAAGTAATTAACACAACACAAAGATTCAATGTCCCTGATGAAATCACCGGTGGCCATATTCAAACTAATTTATTCTCAGTAACCGGCAAACTAATGTGTGCAAAACGGTTTTGTGTGTGAGATTATGCAAACTAAATCAGCATTGTTTTTTTTTTGTGGTGAAGTGCCCCTTTAACTGACCATTTATAAACCCTTCAAAAAGTCCTTCCTCTCAGGAGATCCCTCGCCGTGAAGGTTCTCAACCAATGGGACGTTGTATATTCTTCATGGTAATGTTGTAAAACCTGCCTATTTCAACCAACATAAATAAAAGGAATGACATTGTAAAAAAAAAAAAAAAAAAATTAACTAAAAAGAATGATAATAATAATAATAATAATAATAATAATAATAATAATAATAATAATAATAATAATAATAATAATAATAATAATAATAATAATAATAATAATAATAATAATAATAATAATAATAACAATAATAATTATAATAATAATAATAACAATAATAATAATAATAAAAATGTGACTCGTCTTTAAGTTACTCAATTCAAATATACACAGCGACTCCTTTTGTATTTACAACATTATGTACAGGTTTCTTATTTCTTTGTTTCCGTTTTGATCGTATACCTTGAACAGGGTGGCTGTGAGAAAACAGACTCTCTCTCTCTCTCTCTCTCTCTCTCTCTCCCTCTAAAAATGTACACATGTCCCTTTTCGAGTGTCCAGAACGAGGTCATCTAGCCGGGGCAGCGAGATTCGGGAGCTTTGAAGGAGGCTCCTCTAGAAAAAGGCACTTGCTACCAACTCAAAAAAGACTGCAAAAAAAGAAGAAAAAAATGTCTTAAACAAGAGTTTTCAGCAGAGAAAAAATACGGAAGAGATGGGAGAAGAAACTGGAAAGGCCACGCAGCACGGAGGTTCCTCCTCCTCTCACCTCCTCCTCCTCCTCTCCCTGCAGGCAGAGTGTTTTGGTAAGGCTGGAGCAGGACAACCACAGGCGGGACTGGCCTTAACCAGGAGGGGGGGGGGGGGGCGGAGTGAAGGGCGATTTGCCATGGTAACCGTAAGCACAACAGTCCCAATGAACCCCCTCCCCTTCCAATCATGTCACTAGTCCCCCCCCCCCTAAACCAAATCACAATCACCTGTAAACGAGAAAAGAAAATCATCTTTACACACAAGGCCCCCCCTCTTTAGTGTTGCTTTTTGAAGGGTAACAATAAAAAACAAAAAAAAACAAAAAGAGGCCTCCTTTCGCCTCCGTGGAAACACGCGCACGCTTCATCTGTACAATAATGAAAAAGAAAAATATCTATACGTTGTGACGCGAGTCAAAAACAATTGTTCCACCTTTTAGTATTTGGACTCAAAAAATGATAGCGACCAAAACAAGAAACAAAAACAAAAAACACTATACAAAAGGTTTCTTTGAACTCAAAGCCATTTCTTTCTCTTCAATAATCGTCCCAAAAAAAGAAAGAAAAAAAGGAATATCATTCGTCTCTCGCCAACTGGAATTTTGTGTATACATTTCTTTTTATACACAGTTGTCTCTGAGCTCCTGGTCTCTGAGCTCCTGGTCTCTGAGCTCCTGGTCTCTGAGCTCCTGGTCTCTGAGCTCCTGGTCTCTGAGCTCCTGGTCAGCGAGGGGGGTGTTGAAGTTTTTCCAGCGGTTATCCTTGTGGCTGTAGGCGGGCGTCCGGTGAGGCGATTTGAGAGGCGAGCCCGAGCTACTACGCAGGGTGCAAACGACGACCCCGCCAGGCGACCGCCCCGCGGCTTTAGAGTACTTACAGACGACCGGCCGGTCGGCGCCCTCGGCCCCGCCGTACTCCTCCATTTCCAGCTCCCCTTCAGTCTCCTCCTCCTCCTCCTCCTCCTCTTCTCGCCCTCCCATGCTGTAGGGGGAGCCGATGAGCTTCTTGATCTCCTGCTGTGCCTCCTTGTTGTTCTCCTTGGGCTGCTGCGCCGCCAGCGGCCTCAGCGGCGCCCCCCACTGGTTGTTGACGCTCTCGCCGGCCGACGCCCAGGGCCTCCGCCTCTCCCGCTCTTTTCTCCGCTTGCGTGTCCACCAGACGCACACCATGACGCAGGAGAGGGAGAGGAGGCAGAACAGCACGCCCAGGAGGGGGGCCAGGTAGTCTGTCAGGAGGCAGAGAGAGAGAGAGAGACACACACAGAGAGAGACACACACGCACACAGAGACACACACACACGCACAGAGAGAGAGAGAGAGAGACACACACAGAGAGAGACAGAGACACAAAGAGAGAGAGACACACACAGAGACACAAAGAGAGAGAGACACACACGCACACAGAGACACACACACACGCACGCACAGAGAGAGAGAGAGAGACACACACAGAGAGAGACAGAGACACAAAGAGAGAGAGACACACACGCACACAGAGACACACACACACAGAGAGAGAGAGAGACACGCACGCACACACACACACACAGAGAGAGACACACACGCACACAGAGACACACACACACACGCACGCACAGAGAGAGAGAGAGACACACACACAGAGAGAGACAGAGACACAAAGAGAGAGAGACACACACAGAGAGAGACAGAGACACAAAGAGAGAGAGACACACACGCACACAGAGACACACACACACGCACGCACAGAGAGAGAGAGACACACACAGAGAGAGACAGAGACACAAAGAGAGAGAGACACACACGCACACAGAAACACACACACACAGAGAGAGAGAGACACGCACGCACACACACACACAGAGAGAGAGACACACACGCACACACAGAGAGAGAGACACACACACACAGGAAGGAGAGGAGGACAGAGGCGATAAGGGGAAGAGGAGATGTTGAAAGAGAGATGGAATGGGAAAGATGCCACATAGAGACAGAGAGACAAGAAACAGAGAGAGAGAGAGACAGAGAGACTGGGTTAAGATAATTGATTGCCTCAAAACACATAGGGGTGTGAATTACCAAAGGCCCCGCAATGCGATATTATCACGATACTAGTCATGATATTGCGATATATCGAGATGTATTGCCTTTTGTCAACGGCAAATGATGTCCCCAATGGAAAATCTGCAGTAGAAATATATATATAACAAACATACAATACACAAACTCAGACTGAAGATGGAAGGTTTGGCCTGATGGGGACGCTAGATGTGATTTCTTCTTTTTGGGGCCATGAACGTGCGCAACAAATTCCATGGCAATCCGCCCATTACTTTTAGATATCTGGTTCTCAGTTTGGCCTGATGGTGGCGCTAGACAAAAGGTCACAGGGTCACCAAAATCAAGAGGTTTGTTCATCTCTATGGATCGTGAATCTTCACAGCAAATGTAGTGACTGCATGACTTAAGGCTTCAGGATATGCACTCATTTGAATAGTGAACGTTTGGCGCTAGAGGAAAGGGTATAGTCACCAAAACCAAAATATAATTTTTTTCTTGGGGTCATGAATGTTCACAGCAAACTGGTCAGGAGATGAGCTCATTCAAAAACCTTTTCTTCCCCTTGGGGTCATGAATGTGCACAGCAACAGTCTTATAATATGTCATGATGTGTTCTGTCCTTGTGTCCATGACTGTATTGTGCCCTGTATCCCTGTATCCCTACCGTATGTTCTACTACGTGCTTTTGTTTGTTTTTTTATTCTAATACTATTTATCTTGATTTTATCTTGTTTGTATTGCTAACCCTTTTTCACACAGGATTTTACACACAGGGGGACTGCCAATGGAAATGAGCCTTTTGGCAAACATTTTTGTGCATTTACGTTTTTAAAATGTTTTATTAATGTACGCTGTCCCCCTTGAACAAATAAAGTAAACCTAACCTAGCAAAATGTCACAGCAATCTGACAAGTTACATTTCGAGATGGGGAGAACTTCCGTTGAATCTCTTCCTTAAGGGGAGCTCCAGTAGCTCACCATGTACCTCGACGCGAAAGCGTCGGGGAATACCGTGCTGCGTCACGGATCTGGTTGACTCCGAGTTCGATTCCCGGACCCGCCGTCATTTGCCGAATGTCTTCCCCTGTTCTCCCTCCCTTTTCACCCTGCATCCGTCGGTCATGCTTGACCAGAAAAGCGATAAACGCTAAAAAATGAAGTTAAAAAAAAAAAGAAATAATAATCTCTTCCTTACATATTCCCTTTGTTGACGCCAAAGATGAAAGGAAGTTCAAATCAAGACTGGTCACCAGACTTTGGGGCAAATAAGGCGTACTGAATATTCATGAGGGCAGAGCTTGACCTTTCAGTTTGACCCAATCGAGTCCATACTGAGCAGCTTGCAGTGCCGCCTCCTCCTGCCCATCTCTGCACCAGAACGTGAGCCGCCACTCGTGAACAAACGGCAGGTGCCATGTGCTCCACAGCCAGACGACACAACCGGTCTGTGTATGTGTGTATGTAATATTTTAATTTTAATTCTTTTTTATGAACAATGCAACTTGCTTATACAAAAGAAATTATTATTATTATGTATGTAATATTTAATCTGATTAATCGCATGATTGTCCATAGTTAACTCGCGATTAATCGCAAATTAAATCGCATATTTTTTTATCTGTTCTAATTCTACCTTAACACAGATCTTTTTCAAGTTTTAATACTCTTATCAACACGAGTCAACACATGCTTGCTTTATGCAGCCATTTAACACAAAAGGATGAGCCTCATGCATTGCAAATTTGCATCAAATGCAACATTTTGAAAGAATTTTGAAAGATTTAGTCAGAAACAAATACAGTATCAATGAGAGCATCAATAATACATCGGAGTGAAGTCTAGGAAAAAAAGAGAATTTCTTTTAACATTCTTTTTATATAAAAAACATTAATCTCATGATAAAAAAAAATAGTGGCGTCAAAAGATTTGTGCGATAACGCATTAATAACGCGTTAACTTTGACAGCCTTAATATAGAGCTGGGCCATTAACGTGCTGCTTTAACGCTATACTAGTATCGCGCGATAATATAATTAACGCATTAATCTAAAAAAAAAAACCTTTTTTTTTTTTACATTTTTTTTTTACCTTTATTTACCCAGGGTAGGTTCGCTGAGCACAGATGCTCTTTTTCAGGAACGCCCTGCTTCACATTCACACAGTTCCATTCACACCTGGGAGCTGCCCAGTACAACCACAGTTGACACCATTGGCCACTGAGCAACTCCACTGGAGCAGTTGATTCAAGCCATGTCACATAGTTCAAGTTTGAAATGATTCTTTCTGTTTTGCTCCTGAGAGTGTGCTAGATACTGTACTGTACTGGTAATATTATTTATTTGTGTTAACTTCTGAATAAAACAACTTATTAAACACAAGTACATCTTATTGAACATTATTTTGATATTTCATTACCAATTATCATAGCAAAACAGCTTTTTCAAACAGTCTGTAATGCATTTTGGAAACGGGAGATGGGCTCATGGTGTAATGGGCCACCTGGCCTGAGAAACATGAGGAAAGAAAAAGTAAGGACTTACTTCTGGTCATTATTTGGGTAGAACACACATATTTTGAATGCCTTCGGCAGGTTTTTTTTTTTTTTTTTTTTGAGCCATTTTAATCTAGATTAATCTAGATTAAATCCAGGATTGCAGATAGATTAATCTAGATTAAAAAAATGAATCTATGCCCACCTCTTATATATATATATTAAAACTAAATAAGACTTGTGCACATCTAGTTGGACCCCGACTGGAGGTGCAGGTCAGCACAAGAGAGATATATTATATATATATATAAAGCTAAAAGAAGAATACCTTCAAAGGAAGGGACCGCACACTCCTCAGGACTGGTTTTTGCACACATATATATATATATGTGTGTATCTAACCTTCTTCCTACCATTAAAAATGCTTTGTGGCTACTCACCCGTGGAGTGGGGGGGCGTGACCTGCGTCTCCACTTTGACCTCGATGACGGCCAGCATGACGGTGCTGTTGTGGCGCCGGGACAACATGCCCACGATGGCACTGGCTGCGGCCTGGATCACAGTGTGGTCCGGCTGCTGCTCCGGCTGGAGAGACTGGGAGGACAGAGAGAACAACAAACTGGATCTACTGGTCAGGAAAACGTACGTGTCCGAATGTTCGGAACACCTTCAACTTCTGAGAGGCTGTTTCTATGGTAATGTAATGACTTACTATGGTACTATGGCCACCTCGACCTCATCCTGGTGGGACTGTTTCTATGGTAACGACTCGAAACACTCACCTCAACACTCAGTTCAGACTAGGGATGCTAGATATTGGCTTTTTTACCCATACCGATATACCGATATTGTCCAACTCTTAATTTCCGATACCGATATCAACCGATATCAACCGATACCGATATATGCAGGGTTTCCCCCCCCAAAAAAACGGAATAATTTCAGGTAATTAACATTACATATCTCTTGTTGTGGAATGAACACAACATTATGCATACTTTTGACAATAAATAAAATCAGAATTTGTTCTTACTTGCTTGCCTGGGTAAATAAAGGTTATAGAAATGTAAAAAATAAAATAAAAAAATTTGAAAACCGATACCGATATTTTCCGATATCACATTTTAATGCCAATATCGGACATCCCTAGTTCAGACACTTTAGCACTACATTATATGCATCTATTATTAGGAGATTTGCACTACATTCATACCTCATTTGCACCTTGCCTTAAAGTCTTTGTACCTCATTTTCTACATTGTACCTCACTGTTTACTTATTTTTACTCACTGTACTTAGATTGTACCTAGGTTGTACTTTAGATTGTCTATTGTATGTATATTGTATATTCCTCTTTACTTACTTTTTTCTTACTTACTTTTTTTTTTACTGTATGAAGCACACTCAGGGGCTCATACAGAACCAAGCATTTCACCGTAAAGTATGTGTATTTTTTATTATTATTTTTTTTAATCTTCTCCCCCCTCCATTTTTCTCCCCTCCCAATGTTAGTCGTTATGCCAATTCCCAATCCCCTTCCTGGTCGCTGCGCACTTACCCCCCACAGTCGGTCTGGGAGAGTGGAGGCTATCACGTGCTTCCTCCGACACACGTCTAGCCAATCAACCGCTTCTTTTCACCTGGCAGCGCGGACTTTTACTGAGAGGGTGTAACGTGTGGAAGGATCACACTACCCCCCTTAGATCCTATCCTCGCTTAGCAGGCGCCCCGACCGAACTGTAGGAGTCGCTGTTTACAACGACCCGGACCCACCCTCCAGCTTTCCCACCCTCTAATACAGCCAATTGTATTAGTGTGAACGGCCAGCCAAGCTGGTGACAACGCCGGGAGCTGGATTCGAACAGGCGAATCCAGCGTCTCCGGCGTTGGTGACGAACGCAATCTCCGCTACGCCACCTGACCGCCCACGTGTATTTTATTGTGACAATTAATAAAGACACTTGAAAACTTGAACTTACGATGGCCACCTCCACCGCGTCCCGGTGGGCCTGCGAGAGGGCACAGAGCAGCTGCAGGGTGAGCTCCTTGGCCAGGCCGCGCGTCTCGGGGAGGTACCGCAGCTCCGAGCAGATGCCCTCCACTGTTGTACCCTTGCGTCGAAAAAACACAAACAGAGAATCTCCTCATTCAAAAGCCACCTCAGTTACGTTTCAAGGGATATTCTTTATTTTTTATCCACTTTTTCTCCCATTTTCTATTTTTCTCCCATCCCATTTTCGTATCGTCCAATTCAACCCTCCCCTGTCTCGAACACTGTTTCATGCCTCCCACAAGCCGGCTGCAATGTGGACTAAGCCTTGCATCACGAGTCCCCTCCGATACTCGAGGTAACAGCAGTCGCATCTTTTCACCTGCGCGGCGCAATCTTTCAGCGTCAGGGGTCTGCGCTTTGGAGGGGCGCCGC
This sequence comes from Notolepis coatsorum, assembly GCF_963971535.1. NCBI lineage: Eukaryota > Metazoa > Chordata > Actinopteri > Aulopiformes > Paralepididae > Notolepis > Notolepis coatsorum. The sequence continues at coordinate 56,944,450 of NC_140169.1, forward strand.
CCCCGTTGCTTCTTGATTCTACTGCGCAGGCGCACCAACCGACCTGTAGGAGTCGCTGTCCACAACGTCCGATCCCCACCCCTCAGTTTTCCCTCCCCCTAATACTGCCAATTGTATTAGTACGGACGACCAGCCAAACTGAAAACAATGTGGAGAGCTGGGCTCGAACCCAGCGTCTCCAGCATTGGTGGTGAGTGCCTTGCCCTAAATTTCAAGGGATATTCTAACAAAATTCTAAATCTCAGAGACTCAGGATGCAATGAAAGAGTATTCCTCGCTTGATGAAATGTAAACTACCGATTTAATTAGTGGAAGAGTGCATGATAGTAGAAGACGGTAAGAAGTAGGGCTGTACCGAATAGCTCGAAGCTTCGAAGCTTCATTCATAACCAGGCATGCGTTGTTCATGGGACGGGGTAGCACGGTGTGCAACCTCACTCGCTATTTGCATATCAATAGCTCCGGTCGTCAGGTGTGTTAAATACGTTCTCAGACACATTCACACCTAACCTTGTTGTGAAGACGTGTTACATTCCATCCGTAGAGGCAATTAGGCACTGTCTTTAGTCTGTGCCCAAGCGAGGGGACATTAAATGCGCATTCGCGGGAGCGCGCGCACGCGCCGGGAGCGCGCGTGCACGTGGTGCGTGTCACCCCAGATGATTTCAATAACGCACCACTGTTCATAACGTTTGAATTCTAAATCAACATTTGATTTTTTTGTATGTGTCTATTCATTCTGTTTAAACCAATGGGGTTTTTCTTCACAGTTGCAGATAAAGATTAGGCTACACTAATATTATAGTATATGACTAGTCATAATAATTTAAATAAAACATTTATCATAAATGATGTAGCCTGTCTGCATCCGCTCGGCGCTCCATCAAGACGTCACCGTCACTTTCGCACCGACCGTGAGCCCTTATTGGATTATTTATGTTGACGAAACTGACGAGTTATATTCATTAACACAATCCCCGCCACGCAATATGAACATCTTATAACTCTGACGCCACCGCTGTAAGCCTATGGAGTCACTCACCTTCTTTGCAGGGCTATAACTATTTAAATAGTATAGCTATATCTGCATTACTATGGCCCATTCGACATCGGGTATCTATCGTTCAGGATGTGGGAACGTTATATTTTTCCATTCATACATTGTCGTTTAATACCGTCGTGAATATAAGTATGTTTTTAGAGTGGTCTGCGGTAATTCCTAGAACGCAAGTTATAGGCCCCAACGCATATTATACTTAATCGATTGGCATTTCGTCCCTATACACGCTATATTAAAATTTCAAATGCATATGATCGGTATATATTATGCTCCATCATGCATGAAGGAAATGGGGGGGGGGGGGTCATTTCTGATTAATTGATTGATTGTCAATAACGGCTTTCTTTAGTACAACATCATACGTTGATCAGATAAATGGACAATCGAGCTGAAATTAACGTTAGATTCCTCTTACCTCTGGCCGATGATATTGGAGGAAAAATATTCCAATTATTTGATTGCCATCTGCTAGATCGTATGTCCATTTGGCCGACACCATAAACTCCAAAAGCATAATGATTCTTACTAGGGATGTCCCGATCAAAATGTTTTGCTCCCGATCCGATCCCGATCATGTGATTTTGAGTATCTACCGATACCGATCTTTCCAGATCCGATCTTTCACATTAGTAACCGATTTGACGCATTTTTGTCAGAAACTGGCGAAGCGAGACAAGCCCCTCTGTTGTCTCAATAGTCCCTCGAGTGCCGGTGGCTCACGTTACATTCACCCTGAGAATGTGCTTATACGAGAAATATTCAAAGTTTCAATCTGTTTGCAGTTGCACATTAGTATACATTCACACAGTAGGGATGTCCCGATCACGTTTTTTTGCTCCCGATCATGTGATTTTGAGTATCTACCGATATTTCCCGATCCGATCAAAAAAAATTATGTAATTATTTCTTTTTTATTCAACAAACATGACCATGTTCACATCTTAAACTCATACTGAGGCCTTAGTTTTGGTTTTAAATTGCATATCATCATTCATTTATTTATTGTCACACAGAGCAGAATAATTTTTCCAAAACAAACCAATAGTATCCAGCTGCAGAACGGCAGACCAGCCACACTCTCAGACCCAAACGCATTTCCTTTGATTTAATTATACATCAAATGATTTATGAAGTTAACTTTTCACCTGGATAACGTCAACATTCAGGGTGAATGTAATGTGAGAAATTGGGATAAAAAAAAATAAAAATTAATTAAATTCTTTTTAATTTGGGTCTGAGATTGTGGCTGGTCTGCCGTTCTGCAGCTGGATACTATTGGTTTGTTTTGGCAAAATTCTTCTGCTCTGTGTGACAATAAATAAATGAATGATGATATGCAATTTAAAACCAAAACTAAGGCCTCAGTATGAGTTTAAGACGTGAACATGGTCATGTTTGTTGAATAAAAAATATAAATAAATAAAAAAAAATTGCAGATTTTAATTTAAAAAATTTTGCCGATCCCGATCTTCGGAAAATCACGTGATCGGCCCCGATCACGATCTCGTGATCGGATCGGGACATCCATATCACAGTGTTCGATTTAAGTAATGATTTGCTCCATTTTGGTCTGAAACGCCGACGATAATCCTCCTCACAAAGCAAATATTGACGTTATCCAGGTGAAAAGTTAACTTCATTCAAGCGAGGCATTGCAACCAGAGTAATTAAAAACTCCGCCTCCTTACTTCCCCAAGCACAATGCCGCCTCCAGCCTGCTGCTTCATGAGATGGTAATAACATACATAGAGCAATGGCGCCATCGTCTGTAAAAATCAGGTGACTGCAAGTCCCTCGTCCTTGACATAAATGTAGGTCTCTTGAGGGATTCGGCATACGTCACTGTCGTGCAATGGTGTAAATCAAAGGAAATGCGTTTGTTTTGGCAAATTCTTCTGCTCTGTGTGACTATAAATTAATTAATGATGATATGTAAAACTAAGGCCTCAGTATGAGTTTAAGATGTGAACATGGTCATGTTTGTTGAATAAAATAAAAACTTTTTTATTTTTATTTCCGATCCCGATCTTCTGAAAATCACACGATCGGCCCCGATCCCGATCACGTGATCAATGCACTCGACTGTTCATCTGGATTCACGTTACAAGAAAACTGCGCCGAGACGACATTCACCGATGCACAGAGTCATACTTCCTGTAGAAAAGTAAGTGCAACATCTGCCGAAATCCACCAGGCGGCGGTATCGGGCCGTTGCAATCGCAGACAGAGTGTCAGAGTTTCCCAGAGCCTTGGTGGATGAATTATGAATGGCAATAGCGAATAAAAGAAATAACGATCACAATAACGAGTTTACTCATTGTTGCCGTTATTTGATTGGCGGGCAATAACGAGTTAACTCGTTCTTGGCGCAGAATGTGTTAAAGAAAAATTATTTAATAAAAAATAAAAAATACTAATTTAATCAAATGAATCACTTTATTCAAATTGAGGATATTCTTTTATATATATTTTTTTATGATTACGTCATAAAATATGACAACAGACATTCAAAGCTTCATTCGAAAACGTCAATAGAAGCTTTGAATGTAAAAAAAAAAAAAAAAAGACATTCGGTACAGCCCTAGTAAGAAGGTGATCAGATATTGATTGAAGAAGTGTGTTTTTAGTCGACGAGCCGCTCACGCACGGCCGCGCGGGTGATGGCTGCTAGGGGTGTAACGATTCGACCTCACAACGATTCGATTCGATTACGAATCTCTTCAGGCAACGATTCAATGCATCATGAAATCTCTTCATTTGACCACGATTCCATTCGATACATTTTAGATGGGGGGAACTGATTCACTCAGCATGAATGGACTATAGGTCAATAAAAACAATACACACAAAAAACATTAAACATTTAATTTTTTTTAATTAATTTCGATTCTAATAGATTCTAACATTATTCAAATCGATGCATCGAATCGAACACATTAGAATCGATGCATTTCGATTAATCGATGCATCGTTACACGCCTACTCACCGCTGGCACCTTGTCCCTGTTGAAGACCAGCGTGATGCGGGCGCAGCCGTTGCCCAGGTGCCCGCTGTTAGGCTGGCACTCCGTGGCCACATGGGGGCGCTGCTGCCTGCGCTCCGAGCACACGCCCCACTGGAGGCAGGGAGGCACGAAGCAGGTCAGGTAGCCGTGCTCCAGGCAGCTGAGGCCCGGGGGGCACGGAGCTCTGCTGCCCCCCCCGTGATCAGAGCTCTGCGGCAGGCAAGGGCGACGGCCACACACCACCTGGTGAGGGGGGGGAGAGGGGGGGGGGGGGGGGAGGAAGGGAGAGAGAGAGGGGGGAAGAGATGAGGGGGGGAGAGAGAGAGAGAGAGAAAGGTAGATAGATAGAGTTGAGAGAGAGAGGAGAGAGGGGAGAGAGAGAGAAAGGTAGATAGATAGTTGAGAGAGAGAGGAGGGGAGAGAGAGAGAGAAAGGTAGATAGAGTTGAGAGAGAGAGAAAGGAGAGGGGAGAGAGAGAGAGAAAGGTAGATAGAGTTGAGAGAGAGAGAGAGAGAAAGGTAGATATATATATAGAGAGAGATAGAGAGAAGAGAGAGAGAGAGAGAAGAAGAAAGAAAGAGTTGAGAGATAGATAGATGGAGAGACACAGTCGAGAGTGAGAAAGATGGATAGATAGATATTTCCACTCTTGGTATTGGTGTCTTTGCATGGTAGGAAAGAGAAAGACAGACTTACTTTAAAGCTGCAATAATTATTTTCGGACGGTATTTTTCATTTTCAAAACATGCTACCACTTGCTATCAACGGGTCTCGTTGAGTCATGGTGTCCGAATCAGTCAACCCTGTGCCCCACAACAGATGTTATCCCATCATCCTTTTTTCAACAAATCTCTTAATTACATCTATATTGTGCTGTCAGAACAGTATGCCGTTTGTAGGTGAAGTTCTCTATCGTTAATTCTCACCTTGTGAAAGTTAGTTTCCAGCTAATCTCTTAGTTACAACCACAGATTGTGACAGTAAGGCTGTCCCGTACGCCTGAATGCCTTCTACAACAGAACTGCATTTCCGCGTCTCTGATTGGCCAGGTCATTTCTTGTGACATGTACGCCCAATCGTGGGACCGCAAGTTTCTACCCTGGTTAAGCTTAGGCGCTCGTTCGAAGTTGGTTAAGGTTAGAGTTTGTCTCAGAGCATGGCGATAGAACGCCAGGTAGTTTGCAGGCTGTTAGACCCGGAAATAGGCGCAGAACTTGCTGTCCCACGATTGGACGTACATGTCACATGACCTGGCCAATCAGAAACAAACATTTGTTGTCGAAAGTATTCAGGCGTCCCGTACGTGATGTACTTGCACTGCGTGACGGGACAAGGCTTTCGTTTTTGGGAGAAGGGGCAATCCTTTGTAAAAACAATGGCTCCTTGCTGCCCTCTGGTGGTCAGAAAATAACTATTGCAAATCTAAGAAGAAGTAGCTACAAATGAAATATACCCATGAAGGACTAGGAAGAACGGGGGTATTACTTTGTTACAGTCCACTAGGAAGAACGGGGGTATTACTTTGGTACAGTCCACTAGGAAGAACGGGGGTATTACTTTGGTACAGTCCACTAGGAAGAACGGGGGTATTACTTTGGTACAGTCCACTAGGAAGAACGGGGGTATTACTTTGGTACAGTCCACTAGGAAGAACGGGGGTATTACTTTGGTACAGTCCACTAGGAAGAACGGGGGTATTACTTTGGTACAGTCCACTAGGAAGAACGGGGGTATTACTTTGGTACAGTCCACTAGGAAGAACAGGGGTATTACTTTGGTACAGTCCACTAGGAAGAACGGGGGTATTACTTTGGTACAGTCCACTAGGAAGAACGGGGGTATTACTTTGGTACAGTCCACTAGGAAGAACAGGGGTATTACTTTGGTACAGTCCACTAGGAAGAACGGGGGTATTACTTTGGTACAGTCCACGTTGCCGTTGATACAGTGGCAGCTGTTGCAGTCGTCCTCCCAGCGACTCCCGTGAGGAAACTGCAGACCGACGTAGGGACACGTCTTCCCTATACCTATGACTACACACACACACACACAGTGAATGGTAGGGGCGTAACAGTTCAATCCAATGATTGGATTCTTATTCTGTGGGGAAAGATTCAATGGGGAAAAAAAGAAAATCGTACATTTTGATCACAGTTCAATTTTGATTAATTTATACATCGATCTGTAAAAGACACACACAAATCACAGATCATATTGATTAATCATGGATCATATTGATTCATCACAGATCAGATTGATTCATCGTGGATCAGATTGATTCATCACGGATCAGATTGATTCATCACGGACCAGATTGCTTGATTTATCACGGATCAGATTGATTCATCACGGACCAGATTGCTTGATTTATCACGGATCAGATTGATTCATAACAAGTCAGATTGATTCATAACAGGACAGATTGATGCATAACAGGTCAGGTTGATTCATAACAGGACAGATTGATTCATAACAGGTCAGGTTGATTCATAACAGGACAGATTGATTCATAACAGGTCATGTTGATTCATAACAGGACAGATTGATTCATAACAGGTCAGATCGATTCATAACAGGTCAGATCGATTCATAACAGGACAGATTGATTCATAACACGTCAGATCGATTCATCATATTCAGGTTCCTCGAAATTTGGGATGTGAGTTTATCTGGGTTACTGGGTCAAAACATAATACTTGTATCACACAGAATATGTTGGAATAGAGAAGAGAAAAAAAAAATAGAGAGCGAGAGAGCGAGCGAGAGCAAGAGCGAGAGAGATGGATAGATAAAAGGAGTTGAAGAGAGAGAGAGATGGAGATAGATAAAAGGAGTTGAAGAGAGAGAGATGGAGATAGATAAAAGGAGTTGAAGAGAGAGAGAGATGGAGATAGATAAAAGGAGTTGAAGAGAGAGAGAGATGGAGATAGATAAAAGGAGTTGAAGAGAGAGAGATGGAGATAGATAAAAGGAGTTGAAGAGAGAGAGAGATGGAGATAGATAAAAGGAGTTGAAGAGAGAGAGATGGAGATGAGAGAGAGAGACAGCGAGAGAGAGACAGAGAGAGAGACGGAGAGGGAGACTGTGGCGGTGGTCAGCCCAATATAATCAAATATTAAAATGTTATAATTGTGCTTTGGGCGCCAGACAGGTTAAACCCGTCAACAAATCAAATAAGCAAAATAAAGCTTACCGTCAATACCGGTTAGCTCTTAGTAACCTCCACTTAACTACAAAAAATGAGCTTGTGATAAGGTTTAAATAAGAGGCAGGCAAACAGTATTTAGAGATATAGATATTTACACTCTTGGCAGCGGTGACCAGTTCGACCAGGTGGACATAAACAGCGAAAACCATTGATCTCATCAACGCAGGAGGCTCCATAGGAACAGGGTGAAGACTGGCACTCATCAATATCTGCAGAGGAGAGATCAATAATACCATTTATATTAGCGGTCGTCAATATCTGCAGAGGAGAGATCAATAATACCATTTATATGAGCAGTCATCAATATCTGAACAGAGGAGAGGAGAACACAATTTATATTAGTGTTGGCCTATGAAACTCAAAACATTGATACGATGTACGGTTTTTGTAAACCCATCTGATTATACCATCTGATCCCATCATTCTGATCACGTTCTCACATTTTTGTTGCGCAGGCAAACAAATAAAAGACACGCCTCACATCCATGACGCCATGCTCCTCCTTAAAGACACGCCTCACATCCATGACGCCATGCTCCTCAATCAATCAATCAATCAAATCCTTTATTTAACCAGATAAGCATCATTGAGATTAAAATCTCTTTTTCAAGAGCGATCTGGCCAAGCAAGGCAGCAGAAAGTTTCAACATAAAAAAGAACATCACAATAAAATACAGATAAAACATTTACATCAAGCTCCAATTTCAGGCAAGTTATCAAACAGGCAAATGATCAAACACAGTTGCACTGACCAAGGGAACTGAGTTCGTAGGATTTTAAAATGGCTTTGAATTCTCCGAGGGTGACCAGTCCTGGTAATTTTAGGTCCTCCTGTATCTTGTTCCAAGATGAAGGAGCAGCATATTTAAAAGCCCTTTTTCCCAATTCAGTCCTCCTTAAAGACACGCCTCACATCCATGCAGTGTTGTGCTAGTTACTGAAAAATAGTAACTCAGTTACTTTACTAGTTACTTCATTTCAAAGTAACTTCGTTACTGTACTAGTTACTTACACCCAAAAGTAATGAGTTACTGTGAAAAGTAACTATTTAGTTATTTAAAAAAAAAGATAAAAAAAAAGATTGCTCCCGAGTCCCATGCCCTATAGTACTCAAAATCGGTTGATCAACTTTACAGTTTCCATTCACATCACCGAACTCTGCTAAGCAATGTGGTCTAGATACAAACACAAATCTGACACAAACAAATGTTGTCCCGAGTCATATAATAAGAAGTGCGCCGGTTGAAGGAACAGCCTTGATGTCGCCGGAGCGTTTCATTATAACCATTATAATTCAAGGGTACTACGACTATGCTTGCACCTCATGGTACCAAAGCACCTCAAAGGCGCTTAAAACAAAATTACAAACATCACAAAACAAACTGGTCAGACTACTACTTGACCTGGACCCCAGAACCCACCTCACCCTGGGCCCTGCCCACTTTGACAACCTAGGATGGCTTAGAGTAGACGACAGAGTACAGCAACTTGCAATGGGCCTGGTCTACAAGATACACTATACGACCGGGGTACCCATGTACATGTCAAAATACTTCCCAAAGGTCAGTGAATACCACAACCACTACACCAGAGGAAGCTCAACAAACCCAGATTCGGCTCAAACAAGGGACTAACGTTTCGCAATTATGCCACAACAATGTGGAACGCCCTACCCAAAGCTAGGGGTAACAGTACTGTATATTTGAATACCGTTTATGTCACAAATGTATCAGTACTAAATACCTATATGTCCCTATGCCATAAATGCCATGTATGTTGTGTATGTCATAAATGTCTATATGAATTGAAAATGGGGGACCCTGATGGAAACAAGACAAACGTCTTTCTCAGGTCTGCATCCCCTTAACAATTGTATGTATTGAGCCGTACTGTATTGTACCCATTCTGCAATCTGTTAAATAAAGTATTCATTCATTCATTCACCATCTTGCAAGTTGCAACGTTGTTTAAGATATCAATCAAAGCATTGCAACGTTAGAATAGTTAGGATATCAATTGTGCATGAAAGGACTATATTTATATTGTTTGATTAGTATTATGAGATTCCCTGGCAGATTTCGTACAGTCAAAATCCGTTGATCAACTTGAGTTTCAGTGAACACATTGCACTGACTCACCAAAGTCTGCGGTGGTTGAGATGTAGTAACGTTACGTTAGTCCAGTTGACTCCAGCAGCGCCTCAAACATGTTCTTTATCTCGTTTCCATGTTGTATATTAATTATCTCTCCAAGTAGTTGCTAAATGGTTTGTTAGTTTGTTACTGCGTTCTTTTTATGTAGATTCATAGCGAGCGTTTGTTTTGTTTACAATAGAGAGGGTCTATTTCTTTCCGTAGCCGCATTTCTTGCGCACTTCTGATTGGCCAGTGGCCAGACTCGCCTCGTATCATTCTACGCGGGTGGGGATGAGGATAATAATAATAATCACTACCGCTCGCTATCAATCTACGCCGTATATAACGCAAATAACGCAGTGACGAACCATTCAGTAACGTAAGTAGCGTTACTGAATTTCAAAAGTAATGCGTTAGAGTACTAGTTGCGGCAAAAAGTAACTTCGTTTCTGTAACGCGTTACTTTGTAACGCGTTAGTCCCAACACTGCATCCATGACACCATGCTCCTCCTTAAAGACACGCCTCACATCCATGACGCCATGCTCCTCCTTAAAGCCATGCTTCACATCCATGACGCCTCCATGCTCCTCCTTAAAGACACGCCTCACATCCATGACACCATGCTCCTCCTTAAAGCCATGCTTCACATCCATGACGCCTCCATGCTCCTCCTTAAAGACACGCCTCACATCCATGACGCCATGCTCCTCCTTAAAGACACGCCTCACATCCATGACACCATGCTCCTCCTTAAAGCCATGCTTCACATCCATGACGCCTCCATGCTCCTCCTTAAAGACACGCCTCACATCCATGACACCATGCTCCTCCTTAAAGCCATGCTTCACATCCATGACGCCTCCATGCTCCTCCTTAAAGACACGCCTCACATCCATGACGCCATGCTCCTCCTTAAAGACACGCCTCACATCCATGACGCCATGGTCCTCCTTAAAGACACGCCTCACATCCATGACGCCATGTTCCTCCTTAAAGCCATGCTTCACATCCATGACGCCTCCATGCTCCTCCTTAAAGACACGCCTCACATCCATGACGCCATGCTCCTCCTTAAAGCCATGCTTCACATCCATGACGCCATGCTCCTCCTTAAAGACACGCTTCACATCCATGACGCCTCCATGCTCCTCCTTAAAGACACGCCTCACATCCATGACGCCATGCACCTCCTTAAAGACACGCTTCACATCCATGACACCATGCTCCTCCTTAAAGACACGCCTCACATCCATGACGCCTCCATGCTCCTCCTTAAAGACACGCCTCACATCCATGACACCATGCTCCTCCTTAAAGACACGCTTCACATCCATGACACCATGCTCCTCCTTAAAGACACGCTTCACATCCATGACACCATGCTCCTCCTTAAAGACACGCCTCACATCCATGACGCCATGCACCTCCTTAAAGACACGCCTCACATCCATGACGCCATGCTCCTCAATCAATCAATCAATCAAATCCTTTATTTAACCAGATAAGCATCATTGAGATTAAAATCTCTTTTTCAAGAGCGATCTGGCCAAGCAAGGCAGCAGAAAGTTTCAACATAAAAAAGAACATCACAATAAAATACAGATAAAACATTTACATCAAGCTCCAATTTCAGGCAAGTTATCAAACAGGCAAATGATCAAACACAGTTGCACTGACCAAGGGAACTGAGTTCGTAGGATTTTAAAATGGCTTTGAATTCTCCGAGGGTGACCAGTCCTGGTAATTTTAGGTCCTCCTGTATCTTGTTCCAAGATGAAGGAGCAGCATATTTAAAAGCCCTTTTTCCCAATTCAGTCCTCCTTAAAGACACGCCTCACATCCATGACGCCATGCTCCTCCTTAAAGCCATGCTTCACATCCATGACGCCTCCATGCTCCTCCTTAAAGACACGCCTCACATCCATGACACCATGCTCCTCCTTAAAGCCATGCTTCACATCCATGACGCCTCCATGCTCCTCCTTAAAGACACGCCTCACATCCATGACGCCATGCTCCTCCTTAAAGACACGCCTCACATCCATGACACCATGCTCCTCCTTAAAGCCATGCTTCACATCCATGACGCCTCCATGCTCCTCCTTAAAGACACGCCTCACATCCATGACACCATGCTCCTCCTTAAAGCCATGCTTCACATCCATGACGCCTCCATGCTCCTCCTTAAAGACACGCCTCACATCCATGACGCCATGCTCCTCCTTAAAGACACGCCTCACATCCATGACGCCATGGTCCTCCTTAAAGACACGCCTCACATCCATGACGCCATGCTCCTCCTTAAAGCCATGCTTCACATCCATGACGCCTCCATGCTCCTCCTTAAAGACACGCCTCACATCCATGACGCCATGCTCCTCCTTAAAGACACGCCTCACATCCATGACGCCATGCTCCTCCTTAAAGACACGCTTCACATCCATGACGCCTCCATGCTCCTCCTTAAAGACACGCCTCACATCCATGACACCATGCTCCTCCTTAAAGACACGCTTCACATCCATGACACCATGCTCCTCCTTAAAGACACGCTTCACATCCATGACGCCTCCATGCTCCTCCTTAAAGACACGCCTCACATCCATGACACCATGCTCCTCCTTAAAGACACGCTTCACATCCATGACGCCTCCATGCTCCTCCTTAAAGCCATGCTTCACATCCATGCCGCCTCCATGCTCCTCCTTAAAGACACGCTTCACATCCATGACACCATGCTCCTCCTTAAAGACACGCCTCACATCCATGACGCCATGCTCCTCCTTAAAGACACGCCTCACATCCATGACACCATGCTCCTCCTTAAAGACACGCTTCACATCCATGACACCTCCATGCTCCTCCTTAAAGCCATGCTTCACATCCATGACACCTCCATGCTCCTCCTTAAAGACACGCCTCACATCCATGACGCCTCCGTGCTCCTCCTTAAAGACACGCCTCACATCCATGACACCATGCTCCTCCTTAAAGACACGCCTCACATCCATGACACCATGCTCCTCCTTAAAGACACGCCTCACATCCATGACACCTCCATGCTCCTCCTTAAAGACACGCCTCACATCCATGACACCATGCTCCTCCTTAAAGACACGCCTCACATCCATGACACCATGCTCCTCCTTAAAGACACGCCTCACATCTATGACGCCTCCATGCTCCTCCTTAAAGACACGCCTCACATCCATGACGCCATGTGGGAAAAAATGAAGCTGCCATGCTTCACATCAATATATATATATATATCAGTTTATCGCGTTAATTCGATTAATTAATTACACAGCAAATTATCGCGTTATGAAAATTAACTCAAAATTAATAAAACAAATAAAAACATAATTTTTTTCTCATTCATTCCATAAGAACGTAGAATACACATTTACAGATTTTTTTTTTTTAATATGTCCATTTGCATGTTCTTGGTATCTGATTCTAGGGACATCTATGGATCTCAGGGAATGTATTCCCAGTGTCAGAAATACTGTGTCTGTTACTAGGCTTGAGTAAATTGTAATGAACCAAATGAGAATATCAATTAAATTTTTTTTTATCTTTGACTGTGAATAACACCATGCTAACATTGACCAGCCCTGAAGAATCTAAGCAACTGAATAAAGGGAAGATGATTAAACAGAAGGTTTTGTAGATACAGTACTGAATTCTGCCATCCGGACACATGCAATTTGAAATATGATTATAGAATATAGAATATCAGGCCTAAAATGGTTATGCGATTAAAATGTGATTAATTTGATAAATTAATTACAAATCCTGTAATTAATTAGATACATTTTTTTAATCGCCTGACGGCACTAATATATATATATATATCAACTACAATACAATGTTAAATAGGCATTCTTTGATATGATTGATGATGACGTCTAGAATATTTTTCAAATTGGTCAACGACAAGTATTTCATTTCCACCGTTGTCCAGTGCCGTCAATATTGAGGATAAACGTATTGAAGGCACGGGGGGCGAGACGACACGAGTGTGCCGCTCTGCTGCCAACCCTCCAGGTGCCCTACAGACTGCGTACACAGATGTTCACGTATTCCAGTGGTGTGACGGGCGGCTCATGTCTCTGTTCCGTTTGAACTCACTGATGCGACAGTCTGGTCCCGCGAAGCCGGGGGCGCATTCACAACGGAACCAGTTCACTCCATCCACGCAGATACCTCCGTTGTAGCTGTGTGTGTGAGAGAGAGAGAGAGAGAGAGAGAGAGAGAGAGAGAGAGAGAGAGAGAAGATTAGAGGCTCAACAAGGTCAATCAATCTCATCAATACTCCCCCCTTTAGCTTCCAGATGCTCCACACCTCTTCATCCCTCCTCTTCATCCCCCTCTCTCTCCAGAGTCCAGACCCCCCCCAGTCACCTTCACCCCTGACCCTCCTCCTTTCTCCATGGCTGGGGGAGGGGGGGGGGGCTCTTATCCCACCACTGTGACCGACTACCCCCACCCCATTATCCTCCAAGAGTCTGTCTGTCTGTCTGTCTGTCTGTCTGTCTGTCTGTCTGTCTGTCTGTCTGTCTGTCTGCCTGCCTGCCTGCCTGCCTGTCTGTCTGTCTGTCTGTCTGTCTCTCTCTCTCTGTCTCTCTGTCTGTCTCTCTGTCTGTCTTTCTGTCTGTCTCTCTGTCTCTCTGTCTGTCTCTCTCTCTGTCTGTCTGTCTCTCTGTCTGTCTGTCTGTGGTAGGGATATGACGTGTAATCAAAGTCTCGTCTAAGGAGATGTCGCTTCGTTCCGCCTCCATCTTGATAACAGGGACTAACAAGACCCCCGTCTCTTTGAGCGGAGAGTCATCCATATCTAAGAGAAGCCCTTTTCACACAGAAATCCCGCAATAACGCCGCAATGGAGTGCATGTGTGCCAGACATTAGCCCCGCCCTCATTAATGGAGTGCATGTGTGCCAGACATTAGCCCCGCCCTCATTAATGGAGTGTATGTGTGCCAGACATTAGCCCCGCCCTCATTAATGGAGTGCATGTGTGCCAGACATTAGCCCCGCCCTCATTAATGGAGTGCATGTGTGCCAGACATTAGCCCCGCCCTCATTAATGGAGTGCATGTGTGCCAGACATTAGCCCCGCCCTCATTAATGGAGTGCATGTGTGCCAGACATTAGCCCCGCCCTCATTAATGGAGTGCATGTGTGCCAGACATTAGCCCCGCCCTCATTAATGTTATGTCACTTAGCCTACGTTACAAAAAAAAACTGTATTTATTTTTTAATGAAGTACACTATTTGGGGATGCAAACTAAGTTTACTGAGCAATATTAGAATAGAATCCGTGTCCCCATTCTACTTGGTCTTCTGCTAAATAGCTAGTGTTGAACAGGTTAATAATATATATGAGGTGAGCTGGAGCTCAGTTCTAACTAGATGCTCAAAGTCACAGGCTGCCAATATGGCTGGTGTGAAAAAAAACAACAGTAAGGACTTGTGTTGTGCGTTTCTGCCTCTATGTGTATGTAGGTATGTGTATGTGTGTGTAGGTATGTGTGTGTGTGTGTGTGTGTGTAGGTTAATAATTATAATAATAATAATAATTGGTTGTCATGCAGTTTAACACACACACGCGAGATGGGCGACCCACAGGAACACACACACACACATGCACTGAGTCGCAGATGAAATGTCTCTCTGCACTTTTCCCATCCCGTCGTCCTTCCCCCCCATGGGCAGCCGGGAGCAGATAAGGCGTCAACGTGAGCCGCGCCCCGGGGACCAATCCAAGTGCTCCTGTCAGTCTTCGTCAAGGACGCCACAGCGTTAGCGATCTGTTGTGCATGTTTTTCCATTGGGTTTATCGTATCGGGGGGGAAACCCTTGCGAGCACGGGGAGAACATGCAAACTCCACACAGAAAGGCCTGGGAGATACCCCACCTGGGTAACTGACATCATGGAAACCTGGTCCCCAAGCGGGAATCGAACCCTGGACCTTCTTGCTGTGAGGCGACAGTGTTAACCACTACACCACCGTGCCGCCTATGTGTGTGTGTGTGTGTGTGTGCGTGTATGTGTGTGTGTGTAGGTGTATGTTATCCTTGCTTTTTGCCTCATCTTGTTGTCTCTTTGTTGTGATTTTCATGCTTTTTTGTTGTTGCTCATTTCTGTATGTACACTCGTCGTGACTGTAAATGAGGGAAACCTCAGTTGCCTTTCGAGTTAAAATAAAGGTTTGAAATGAAAAATGTGTGTAGGCGTGTGCATGTGTGTGTGTGTGTTTGTGTGTGTGTGTGTGTGTGTGGTAGGAACTAGTGTACATACCATGGATGAGGGTTGCAGTCGTCTGTATCTGTTGGGGTGAAACAGAGACACAAATAAATGCTGATGTAGAAAATAGAATTATGATCATAACGGCTCCTCAGTGAGCATGTTCACATAACAGTATTTTGGTTATATAAATAATAAGTAATAGTGCTAATCAGATGCATGTACAGAGTTGTAGTATTAATATGTGCATATGATACAGGTAATATGATACAGGTATAAAGACACTATGGTAGTAAGTCATACTGGCCAACTAGTAAGAGTAGGTAAGGGATATGTACAGACAGATGTGGATAGATATATACTGTAAGGATAAAATATATATATGGTATATATACAGTATAATTGTACATGCTATCATACAGAGTTATGTGGGTTATATGCAGGTGTATAAGTAGGTATATAGAATGATTATATGCAGGTTTATTCACACGGATATATCACATCATCAGCCCTGTCCAACAAACAGATACTCCTCATTGAAAGATCATTAAAAACAGACGTGGACGGACAGAGTCCTAGCCTGAGTCCGGATGAGGATGTTAGTATTAATCTTCATATCCTGATGACCAATATGTCTGTATACAGAAGGTAAACATTGCGTGTGCTCTACATATTATATTAGCCTCTGCATGTAATATGACTCTTTTTGTTTCTCAAAGAGATAAGGACGGATGTACGATCTTCCCGCTCTCTCTTCTCTCTTGTTCCCGCTCTCTCTCCTCTCTTCTCTTCTCTCTTGTTCTCTCTCTCCTCTGGCCTCTTCCCTCTTGTTCCCTCTCTCTCTCCTCTGGCCTCTTCTCTCTTGTTCCTGCTCTCTCTCCTCTTCCCTCTTGTTCCCTCTCTCTCTCCTCTCTCCTCTTCCCTCTTGTTCCCTCTCTCTCTCCTCTTCCCTCTTGTTCCCTCTCTCTCTCCTCTGGCCTCTTCTCTCTTGTTCCTGCTCTCTCTCATCTTCTCTCTTGTTCCCGCTCTCTCCTCCTCCTCTCTCTCTCTCTCTCTCTCTCTCTCCTCTTCTCTCTTGTTCCCACTCTCTCTCCTCTGGCCTCTCCTCTTGTTCTCGCTCTCTCTCTCCTCTTCTCTCTCTTGTTCCCACTCTCTCCTCTTCTCTCTTGTTCCCACTCTCTCTCCTCTCCTCTCTTGTTCCCTCTCTCTCTCCTCCTCCTCTCTCTCTCTCTTGTTCCCACTCTCTCTCCTCTTCTCTCTTGTTCCCACTCTCTCTCCTCTCTCTCTTGTTCCCACTCTCTCCTCCTCCTCTCTCTCTCTCTTGTTCCCACTCTCTCTCCTCTTCTCTCTCTCTCTTGTTCCCACTCTCTCTCCTCCTCCTCTCTCTCTCTCTTGTTCCCACTCTCTCCTCTTCTCTCTCTCTCTTGTTCCCACTCTCTCCTCCTCCTCTCTCTCTCTCTTGTTCCCACTCTCTCTCCTCTTCTCTCTTGTTCCCACTCTCTCTCCTCTTCTCTCTTGTTCCCACTCTCTCTCATCTTCTCTCTTGTTCCCACTCTCTCTCTCTCTCTTGTTCACACTCTCTCCTCTTCCCTCTTGTTCCCACTCTCTCTCCTCTTCTCTCTTGTTCCCTCTCTCTCTCCTCTTCTCTCTTGTTCCCACTCTCTCTCTCTCTCTCTCTCTCTTGTTCCCACTCTCTCTCCTCTTCTCTCTTGTTCCCTCTCTCTCTCCTCTTCTCTCTTGTTCCCACTCTCTCTCTCTCTCTCTTGTTCCCACTCTCTCTCCTCTTCTATCTTGTTCCCACTCTCTCTCCTCTTCTCTCTTGTTCCCACTCTCTCCTCCTCCTCTCTCTCTCTTGTTCCCACTCTCTCTCCTCCTCCTCTCTCTCTCTCTTGTTCCCACTCTCTCTCCTCTTCTCTCTCTCTCTTGTTCCCACTCTCTCTCCTCCTCCTCTCTCTCTCTCTTGTTCCCACTCTCTCTCCTCTTCTCTCTTGTTCCCTCTCTCTCTCCTCTTCTCTCTTGTTCCCACTCTCTCTCTCTCTCTTGTTCCCACTCTCTCTCCTCTTCTCTCTTGTTCCCTCTCTCTCTCCTCTTCTCTCTTGTTCCCACTCTCTCTCTCTCTCTCTTGTTCCCACTCTCTCTCCTCTTCTCTCTTGTTCCCACTCTCTCTCTCTCTCTCTCTCTCTCTCTCTTGTTCCCTCTCTCTCTCCTCTTCTCTCTTGTTCCCTCTCTCTCTCTCTCTCTCTTGTTCCCACTCTCTCTCCTCTTCTCTCTTGTTCCCACTCTCTCTCTCTCTCTCTCTCTCTCTCTCTCTCTCTCTCTCTCTTGTTCCCTCTCTCTCTCCTCTTCTTCTTGTTCCCTCTCTCTCCTCTTCTCTTGTTCCCATCTCTCTCTCTCTCTCTTGTTCCCACTCTCTCTCCTCTTCTCTCTTTTCCCACTCTCTCTCCTCTCTCTCTTGTTCCCTCTCTCTCCTCTTCTCTCTTGTTCCCACTCTCTCTCTCTCTCTCTCTCTCTCTCTCTCTCTCTCTCTCTCTCTCTCTCTTGTTCCCACTCTCTCTCCTCTTCTCTCTTGTTCCCACTCTCTCTCCTCTCTCTCTCTCTTGTTCCCACTCTCTCTCCTCTTCTCTCTTGTCCCTCTCTCTCTCCTCTTCTCTCTTGTTCCCACTCTCTCTCCTCTTCTCTCTTGTTCCCACTCTCTCTCCTCTTCTCTCTTGTTCCCTCTCTCTCTCCTCTTCTCTCTTGTTCCCACTCTCTCTCATCTTCTCTCTTGTTCCCTCTCTCTCTCCTCTTCTCTCTTGTTCCCACTCTCTCTCTCTCTCTCTTGTTCCACTCTCTCTCTCTCCTCTGTTCCACTCTCTCTCCTCTTCTCTCCTTGTCCCTCTCTCTCTCCTCTTCTCTCTTGTTCCCACTCTCTCTCCTCTTCTCTCTTGTTCCCTCTCTCTCATCCTCTTCTCTCTTGTTCCACTCTCTCTCTCTCTCTCTTGTTCCCACTCTCTCTCCTCTTCTCTCTTGTTCCCTCTCTCTCTCCTCTTCTCTCTTGTTCCCACTCTCTCTCTCTCTCTTGTTCCCACTCTCTCTCCTCTTCTCTCTTGTTCCCACTCTCTCTCCTCTTCTCTTTGTTCCCACTCTCTCCTCTCCTCCTCTCTCTCTCTCTTGTTCCACTCCCTCTCCTCCTCCTCTCTCTCTCTCTTGTTCCCACTCTCTCTCCTCTCTCTCTCTCTTGTTCCCACTCTCTCTACTCCTCCTCTCTCTCTCTCTTGTTCCCACTCTCTCTCCTCTTCTCTCTTGTTCCCACTCTCTCTCTCTCTCTCATCTCTTCACTCTCTCTCTCTCTCCTCTTCCTCTCTTGTTCCCACTCTCTCTCCTCTTCTCTCTTGTTCCTCTCTCTCTCTCCTCTTCTCTCTCTTGTTCCACTCTCTCTCTCTCTCTCTCTCTCTGTTCCTCTCTCTCTCCTCTTCTCTCTTGTTCCCACTCTCTCTCCTCTTCTCTCTTGTTCCCACTCTCTCTCTCTCTCTCTCTCTCTCTTGTTCCCTCTCTCTCTCCTCTTCTCTCTTGTTCCCTCTCTCTCTCTCTCTCTCTCTCTCTCTTGTTCCCACTCTCTCTCCTATTCTCTCTTGTTCCCACTCTCTCTCTCTCTCTCTCTCTCTCTCTCTCTCCTCTCTCTCTCTCTCTCTCTCTCTCTCTTGTTCCCTCTCTCTCTCCTCTTCTCTCTTGTTCCCACTCTCTCTCCTCTTCTCTCTTGTTCCCACTCTCTCTCCTCTTCTCTCTTGTTCCCACTCTCTCTCCTCTTCTCTCTTGTTCCCACTCTCTCTCCTCTCTCTCTTGTTCCCTCTCTCTCTCCTCTTCTCTCTTGTTCCCCACTCTCTCTCTCTCTCTCTCTCTTGTTCCCACTCTCTCTCCTCTTCTCTCTTGTTCCCACTCTCTCTCCTCTTCTCTCTTGTTCCCACTCTCTCTCCTCTTCTCTCTTGTTCCCACTCTCTCTCCTCTTCTCTCTTGTTCCCACTCTCTCTCCTCTTCTCTCTTGTTCCCTCTCTCTCTCCTCTTCTCTCATGTTCCCACTCTCTCTCCTCTTCTCTCTTGTTCCCTCTATCTCTCCTCTTCTCTCTGTTCCCTCTCTCTCCTCTCTCTCTTGTTCCCACTCTCTCTCCTCGTCTCTCTTGTTCCCACTCTCTCTCCTCTTCTCTCTTGTTCCCACTCTCTCTCCTCTTCTCTCTTGTTCCCACTCTCTCTCCTCTTCTCTCTTGTTCCCACTCTCTCTCCTCTTCTCTCTTGTTCCCACTCTCTCTCCTCTCTCTCTTGTTCCCACTCTCTCTCCTCTTCTCTCTTGTTCCCATTCTCTCTCTCTCTCTTGTTCCCACTCTCTCTCCTCTTCTCTCTTGTTCCCACTCTCTCTCCTCTCTCTCTTGTTCCCTCTCTCTCTCCTCTTCTCTCTTGTTCCCACTCTCTCTCCTCTTCTCTCTTGTTCCCACTCTCTCTCCTCTTCTCTCTTGTTCCCACTCTCTCTCCTCTTCTCTCTTGTTCCCACTCTCTCCTCCTCTCTCTCTTGTTCCCACTCCTCTCCTCTTCTCTCTTGTTCCCTCTCTCTCTCCTCTTCTCTCTTGTTCCCACTCTCTCTCTCTCTCTCTCTTGTTCCCACTCTCTCTCCTCTTCTCTCTTGTTCCCACTCTCTCTCCTCTTCTCTCTTGTTCCCACTCTCTCTCCTCTTCTCTCTTGTTCCACTCTCTCTCCTCTCTCTTGTTCCCACTCTCTCTCCTCTTCTCTCTTGTTCCCACTCTCTCTCCTCTTCTCTCTTGTTCCCACTCTCTCTCCTCTTCTCTCTTGTTCCCACTCTCTCTCCTCTTCTCTCTTGTTCCCACTCTCTCTCCTCTTCTCTCTTGTTCCCACTCTCTCCTCTCTCTCTTGTTCCCACTCTCTCTCCTCTTCTCTCTTGTTCCCACTCTCTCTCCTCTTCTCTCTTGTTCCCACTCTCTCTCCTCTTCTCTCTTGTTCCCCATTCTCTCTCTCTCTCTCTTGTTCCCACTCTCTCTCCTCTTCTCTCTTGTTCCCACTCTCTCTCCTCTCTCTCTTGTTCCCTCTCTCTCCTCTTCTCTCTTGTTCCCACTCTCTCTCCTCTTCTCTCTTGTTCCCACTCTCTCTCCTCTTCTCTCTTGTTCCCACTCTCTCTCTCTCTTCTCTCTCTCTTGTTCCCACTCTCTCTCCTCTTCTCTCTTGTTCCCACTCTCTCTCCTCTTCTCTCTTGTTCCCACTCTCTCTCCTCTCTCTCTTGTTCCACTCTCTCTCCTCTTCTCTCTTGTTCCCACTCTCTCTCCTCTTCTCTCTTGTTCCCACTCTCTCTCCTCTTCTCTCTTGTTCCCACTCTCTCTCCCTTCTCTCTTGTTCCCACTCTCTCTCCTCTTCTCTCTTGTTCCCACTCTCTCTCCTCTTCTCTCTTGTTCCCACTCTCTCTCCTCTTCTCTCTTGTTCCCACTCTATCTCTCTCTCTCTCTCTCTCTCTCTCTCTTGTTCCCACTCTCTCTCCTCTTCTCTCTTGTTCCCCACTCTCTCTCCTCTTCTCTCTTGTTCCCACTCTCTCTCCTCTTCTCTCTTGTTCCCACTCTCTCTCCTCTTCTCTCTTGTTCCCACTCTCTCTCCTCTTCTCTCTTGTTCCCACTCTCTCTCCTCTTCTCTCTTGTTCCCTCTCTCTCTCCTCTTCTCTCTTGTTCCCACTCTCTCTCCTCTCTCTCTTGTTCCACTCTCTCTCTCCTCTTCTCTCTTGTTCCCACTCTCTCTCCTCTTCTCTCTTGTTCCCACTCTCTCTCCTCTTCTCTCTTGTTCCCACTCTCTCTCCTCTTCTCTCTTGTTCCACTCTCTCTCTCTCTCTGTTCCCACTCTCTCTCCTCTCTCTCTTGTTCCCTCTCTCTCTCCTCTTCTCTCTTGTTCCCACTCTCTCTCCTCTTCTCTCTTGTTCCCACTCTCTCATCTCTCTTCTCTCTTGTTCCCACTCTCTCTCTCTCTTCTCTCTTGTTCCCAGCTCTCTCTCCTCTCTCTTCTCTCTCTGTCTCTCCTCTTCACTCTCTCTTCTCTCTCTCTCTCTCTCTCTTGTTCCCACTCTCTCTCCTCTTCTCTCTTGTTCCCACTCTCTCTCCTCTTCTCTCTTGTTCCCCACTCTCTCCTCCTCTTCTCTCTTGTTCCACCTCTCTCTCCTCTTCTCTCTTGTTCCCACTCTCTCTTCTCTCTCTGTTCTCTCTCTGTCCCACTCTCTCTCCTCTTCTCTCTTGTTCCCACTCTCTCTCCTCTTCTCTCTTGTTCCCACCTCTCTCTCTCTCTCTCTTGTTCCCACTCTCTCTCCTCTTCTCTCTTGTTTCCCACTCTCTCTCCTCTTCTCTCTTGTTCCCACTCTCTCTCTCTCTCTT
>NC_140169.1:56969196-56991696 GCF_963971535.1 Notolepis coatsorum
TGGCTGCAGGTGGGCCCCTCCCAGCCCTCTCTACAGATGCAGGTGAAGGTGTCACCGCCTCCTACACAGGTCCCCCGGTTCAGACACGGACTGGAGGCACAGGTGCCGTTCTTGGCTGGAGGGGGGGGTGAGAGAAGGGGGGAGAGGGAGAGAGAGAGCGAGAGAAAGAGGGGGAGAGTGAGAGAGTGGGGGGGGAGAGAGAAAGAGAGAGGGGAGAGAGAAAGAGAGGGGGGAGAGAGAGGGGGGGAGAGAGAGAGAAACAGAGAGGGGGGAGTGAGAGTGGGGGGGAGAGAGAGAGGGGAGAGTGGGGGTGAGAGAGAGGGGGGGCGGGGAGAGTGAGAGGAGAGAGAGAGACACAGACAGACAGAGAGAGAGAAAGAGTGAGAGTGAGAGAGAGAGAGATGTAATGTGTTTAGATAATTATGCAACAGCTAGGTGGGGAAAAAAACAGAACTCAGAGGTTTGGATTAATGAGGTTCTACTGAACACAGACAATTTCACCTGCCCACCTCCACCCCCACCTCCACCAGGCCCACCTGTGTTGCATGTAGCTCCGCTCCATCCAGGCGGACAGGCACAGTGGAAGGCGTCCCCGTGGTCGTAGCAGGTTCCTCCGTTACTGCAGGTGGCAGCGTCACACTGGCTCTCACCTGCTCAGCGAGAGGGAGGAGTCACATTCTAACTCTCGTCTATGTTACAGTAGATTCTAGTGTGGATAGTATGGTTAGCAGCTTCTGTCTGACTGTGTAGGTACTGAGGATAGTAGGGTTAGTAGCTTCTGTCTGTAGGTACTGAGGGTAGTAGGGTTAGTAGCTTCTGTCTGTAGGTACTGAGGATAGTAGGGTTAGTAGCTTCCGTCTGTAGGTACTGAGGGTAGTAGGGTTAGTAGTTTCTGTCTGATTGTGTAGGTACTGAGGGTAGTAGGGTTAGTAGCTTCTGTCTGATTGTGTAGGTACTGAGGGTAGTAGGGTTAGTAGCTTCTGTCTGGTTGTGTAGGTACTGAGGGTAGTAGGGTTAGTAGCTTCTGTCTGGTTGTGTAGGTACTGAGGGTAGTAGGGTTAGTAGCTTCTGTCTGGTTGTGTAGGTACTGAGGGTAGTAGGGTTAGTAGCTTCTGTCTGGTTGTGTAGGTACTGAGGATAGTAGGGTTAGTAGCTTCTGTCTGTAGGTACTGAGGGTAGTAGGGTTAGTAGCTTCTGTCTGTAGGTACTGAGGGTAGTAGGGTTAGTAGCTTCTGTCTGTAGGTACTGAGGATAGTAGGGTTAGTAGCTTCTGTCTGTAGGTACTGAGGGTAGTAGGGTTAGTAGCTTCTGTCTGTAGGTACTGAGGATAGTAGGGTTAGTAGCTTCTGTCTGTAGGTACTGAGGGTAGTAGGGTTAGTAGCTTCTGTCTGTAGGTACTGAGGGTAGTAGGGTTAGTAGTTTCTGTCTGACTGTGTAGGTACTGAGGGTAGTAGGGTTAGTAGCTTCTGTCTGATTGTGTAGGTACTGAGGATAGTAGGGTTAGTAGCTTCTGTCTGTAGGTACTGAGGGTAGTAGGGTTAGTAGCTTCTGTCTGTAGGTACTGAGGATAGTAGGGTTAGTAGCTTCCGTCTGTAGGTACTGAGGGTAGTAGGGTTAGTAGTTTCTGTCTGGTTGTGTAGGTACTGAGGGTAGTAGGGTTAGTAGCTTCTGTCTGATTGTGTAGGTACTGAGGGTAGTAGGGTTAGTAGCTTCTGTCTGGTTGTGTAGGTACTGAGGGTAGTAGGGTTAGTAGCTTCTGTCTGATTGTGTAGGTACTGAGGGTAGTAGGGTTAGTAGTTTCTGTCTGACTGTGTAGGTACTGAGGGTAGTAGGGTTAGTAGCTTCTGTCTGGTTGTGTAGGTACTGAGGATAGTAGGGTTAGTAGCTTCTGTCTGTAGGTACTGAGGGTAGTAGGGTTAGTAGCTTCTGTCTGTAGGTACTGAGGGTAGTAGGGTTAGTAGCTTCTGTCTGTAGTTACTGAGGATAGTAGGGTTAGTAGCTTCTGTCTGTAGGTACTGAGGATAGTAGGGTTAGTAGCTTCTGTCTGTAGGTACTGAGGGTAGTAGGGTTAGTAGCTTCTGTCTGTAGGTACTGAGGGTAGTAGGGTTAGTAGTTTCTGTCTGACTGTGTAGGTACTGAGGGTAGTAGGGTTAGTAGCTTCTGTCTGATTGTGTAGGTACTGAGGATAGTAGGGTTAGTAGCTTCTGTCTGTAGGTACTGAGGGTAGTAGGGTTAGTAGCTTCTGTCTGTAGGTACTGAGGATAGTAGGGTTAGTAGCTTCCATCTGTAGGTACTGAGGGTAGTAGGGTTAGTAGTTTCTGTCTGATTGTGTAGGTACTGAGGGTAGTAGGGTTAGTAGCTTCTGTCTGATTGTGTAGGTACTGAGGGTAGTAGGGTTAGTAGCTTCTGTCTGGTTGTGTAGGTACTGAGGGTAGTAGGGTTAGTAGCTTCTGTCTGGTTGTGTAGGTACTGAGGGTAGTAGGGTTAGTAGCTTCTGTCAGGTTGTGTAGGTACTGAGGGTAGTAGGGTTAGTAGCTTCTGTCTGGTTGTGTAGGTACTGAGGGTAGTAGGGTTAGTAGCTTCTGTCTGGTTGTGTAGGTACTGAGGGTAGTAGGGTTAGTAGTTTCTGTCTGACTGTGTAGGTACTGAGGGTAGTAGGGTTAGTAGCTTCTGTCTGTAGGTACTGAGGGTAGTAGGGTTAGTAGCTTCTGTCTGGTTGTGTAGGTACTGAGGGTAGTAGGGTTAGTAGCTTCTGTCTGGTTGTGTAGGTACTGAGGGTAGTAGGGTTAGTAGTTTCTGTCTGGTTGTGTAGGTACTGAGGGTAGTAGGGTTAGTAGCTTCTGTCTGGTTGTGTAGGTACTGAGGATAGTAGGGTTAGTAGCTTCTGTCTGTAGGTACTGAGGGTAGTAGGGTTAGTAGCTTCTGTCTGTAGGTACTGAGGATAGTAGGGTTAGTAGCTTCCGTCT
The DNA here is from genome assembly GCF_963971535.1 of Notolepis coatsorum. Taxonomy (NCBI): domain Eukaryota; kingdom Metazoa; phylum Chordata; class Actinopteri; order Aulopiformes; family Paralepididae; genus Notolepis; species Notolepis coatsorum. Next base: position 56,972,163 of record NC_140169.1, read on the forward strand.
GTAGGTACTGAGGGTAGTAGGGTTAGTAGTTTCTGTCTGATTGTGTAGATACTGGGGGTAGTAGGGTTAGTAGCTTCTGTCTGGTTGTGTAGGTACTGAGGGTAGTAGGGTTAGTAGCTTCTGTCTGGTTGTGTAGGTACTGAGGGTAGTAGGGTTAGTAGCTTCTGTCTGGTTGTGTAGGTACTGAGGGTAGTAGAGTTAGTAGTTTCTGTCTGACTGTGTAGGTACTGAGGGTAGTAGGGTTAGTAGCTTCTGTCTGGTTGTGTAGGTACTGAGGATAGTAGGGTTAGTAGCTTCTGTCTGTAGGTACTGAGGGTAGTAGGGTTAGTAGCTTCTGTCTGTAGGTACTGAGGGTAGTAGGGTAAGTAGCTTCTGTCTGTAGGTACTGAGGATAGTAGGGTTAGTAGCTTCTGTCTGTAGGTACTGAGGGTAGTAGGGTTAGTAGCTTCTGTCTGTAGGTACTGAGGATAGTAGGGTTAGTAGCTTCTGTCTGTAGGTACTGAGGGTAGTAGGGTTAGTAGCTTCTGTCTGTAGGTACTGAGGGTAGTAGGGTTAGTAGTTTCTGTCTGACTGTGTAGGTACTGAGGGTAGTAGGGTTAGTAGCTTCTGTCTGATTGTGTAGGTACTGAGGATAGTAGGGTTAGTAGCTTCTGTCTGTAGGTACTGAGGGTAGTAGGGTTAGTAGTTTCTGTCTGATTGTGTAGGTACTGAGGGTAGTAGGGTTAGTAGCTTCTGTCTGATTGTGTAGGTACTGAGGGTAGTAGGGTTAGTAGCTTCTGTCTGGTTGTGTAGGTACTGAGGGTAGTAGGGTTAGTAGCTTCTGTCTGGTTGTGTAGGTACTGAGGGTAGTAGGGTTAGTAGCTTCTGTCTGGTTGTGTAGGTACTGAGGGTAGTAGGGTTAGTAGCTTCTGTCTGGTTGTGTAGGTACTGAGGGTAGTAGGGTTAGTAGTTTCTGTCTGACTGTGTAGGTACTGAGGGTAGTAGGGTTAGTAGCTTCTGTCTGGTTGTGTAGGTACTGAGGATAGTAGGGTTAGTAGCTTCTGTCTGTAGGTACTGAGGGTAGTAGGGTTAGTAGCTTCTGTCTGTAGGTACTGAGGATAGTAGGGTTAGTAGCTTCTGTCTGTAGGTACTGAGGGTAGTAGGGTTAGTAGCTTCTGTCTGTAGGTACTGAGGATAGTAGGGTTAGTAGCTTCTGTCTGTAGGTACTGAGGGTAGTAGGGTTAGTAGCTTCTGTCTGTAGGTACTGAGGGTAGTAGGGTTAGTAGTTTCTGTCTGACTGTGTAGGTACTGAGGGTAGTAGGGTTAGTAGCTTCTGTCTGATTGTGTAGGTACTGAGGATAGTAGGGTTAGTAGCTTCTGTCTGTAGGTACTGAGGGTAGTAGGGTTAGTAGCTTCTGTCTGTAGGTACTGAGGATAGTAGGGTTAGTAGCTTCCGTCTGTAGGTACTGAGGGTAGTAGGGTTAGTAGTTTCTGTCTGATTGTGTAGGTACTGAGGGTAGTAGGGTTAGTAGCTTCTGTCTGATTGTGTAGGTACTGAGGGTAGTAGGGTTAGTAGCTTCTGTCTGGTTGTGTAGGTACTGAGGGTAGTAGGGTTAGTAGCTTCTGTCTGGTTGTGTAGGTACTGAGGGTAGTAGGGTTAGTAGTTTCTGTCTGTAGGTACTGAGGGTAGTAGGGTTAGTAGCTTCTGTCTGGTTGTGTAGGTACTGAGGGTAGTAGGGTTAGTAGCTTCTGTCTGGTTGTGTAGGTACTGAGGGTAGTAGGGTTAGTAGTTTCTGTCTGTAGGTACTGAGGGTAGTAGGGTTAGTAGCTTCTGTCTGTAGGTACTGAGGGTAGTAGGGTTAGTAGCTTCTGTCTGGTTGTGTAGGTACTGAGGGTAGTAGGGTTAGTAGCTTCTGTCTGTAGGTACTGAGGGTAGTAGGGTTAGTAGCTTCTGTCTGGTTGTGTAGGTACTGAGGGTAGTAGGGTTAGTAGCTTCTGTCTGGTTGTGTAGGTACTGAGGGTAGTAGGGTTAGTAGTTTCTGTCTGACTGTGTAGGTACTGAGGGTAGTAGGGTTAGTAGCTTCTGTCTGTAGGTACTGAGGGTAGTAGGGTTAGTAGCTTCTGTCTGGTTGTGTAGGTACTGAGGGTAGTAGGGTTAGTAGCTTCTGTCTGGTTGTGTAGGTACTGAGGGTAGTAGGGTTAGTAGTTTCTGTCTGACTGTGTAGGTACTGAGGGTAGTAGGGTTAGTAGCTTCTGTCTGTAGGTACTGAGGGTAGTAGGGTTAGTAGCTTCTGTCTGGTTGTGTAGGTACTGAGGGTAGTAGGGTTAGTAGCTTCTGTCTGGTTGTGTAGGTACTGAGGGTAGTAGGGTTAGTAGTTTCTGTCTGGTTGTGTAGGTACTGAGGGTAGTAGGGTTAGTAGCTTCTGTCTGGTTGTGTAGGTACTGAGGGTAGTAGGGTTAGTAGCTTCTGTCTGTAGGTACTGAGGGTAGTAGGGTTAGTAGTTTCCGTCTGTAGGTACTGAGGGTAGTAGGGTTAGTAGCTTCTGTCTGTAGGTACTGAGGGTAGTAGGGTTAGTAGCTTCTGTCTGACTGTGTAGGTACTGAGGGTAGTAGGGTTAGTAGCTTAGTTAAGACCCATCTAAATGTAAGACCCCAAAATTCTGAATATACCCTTTCTCTCACACACACACACACACACACACACACACACACACACACACACACACACACACACACACACACACACACACACACACACACACACACACACACACACACACACACACACACACACACACACACACACACACACACACACACACACACACACACACACACACACACACACACACACACACACACACACACACACACACACACACACACGACTCACAGGAGTGGCAGGTCTTGCCCTTCCAGTTGTCGGTGCACTCGCAGTAGAAGTCGTTGACCAGGTCCACACAGCGGCCTCCGTTCTTACAGGGGTTACGCCTACACTCATTCACATCTGGAGCAGGAGACACACGTGGGAGACAGGAGACAGGGAGGAAGGGAGGGAGGGAGGGAGGAAGGAAGGAAGGAAGGAAGGAAGAAAGGAAGGAAGGAAGGAAGAAAGAGAGAGAGAGAGAAAGAAAGAGAGAGAGAAAGAAAGAGATAGAGAAAGAAAGAAAGAGAAAGAAAGAAAGAAAGAAAGAAAGAAAGAAAAGAGATAGAGAAAGAAAGAGAAAAGAAAGAAAGAGAAAGAAAGAAAGAGAAAAGAAACAAAGAAAGAAAAAGAGAATGTAAGAAAGAAAAAAAGAGAAAGAAAGAACGAGAAATGGTGTCAGATTCATGAGGAGTGCAAGCCGCTTCAAAGCACAACGGTCATTATTCCCATCGTTCATATCTGGGCAAAAACGTGCCCGTCAGACACAACGACGACCACCGACTAAAGTGCAAAGTGACCTCGGGAACCTGTGTAAATGTGACATCGGGAACGTGTGTAAATGTGACATCGGGAACGTGTGTAAATGTGACATCGGGAACCTGTGTAAATGTGATATCGGGAACGTGTGTAAATGTGACATCGGGAACGTGTGTAAATGTGACATCGGGAACCTGTGTAAATGTGACATCGGGAACGTGTGTAAATGTGACATCGGGAACCTGTGTAAATGTGACATCGGGAACCTGTGTAAATGTGACATCGGGAACCTGTGTAAATGTGACATCGGGAACCTGTGTAAATGTGTGTAATAACACCTTCCACAAAAAGATCAGTGCACTGAAATCCACATCAGTCCTACAAATAGAAGTGTGATTTGATAGTGTAATAAATTTTTTTATTAAAGAAATTATCAGCATAGACGATTAGTTTCATACGCTGCTGTCGGGACAAAACCTCATAACTCCAAAAACCCAACTTTTCAGCAGATGAAAAAAACTAACAGATTTGAGGGTGAATAGAGTTAGGAGGTTTAGACAGATGATCGGTTTAATGCTTTCCAATTGTTTAACCTTTGTAAAACCCACACACACATATGGAGGATGATCTACGGAGTTGATTTATATAATAAAAAAGAAAATTCAAAAAATGGAGTTATGAGGTTTTGTCCCGACAGCAGCGCATAGTTACTAGGTTTAGGCTGTGATCACACTGGGCGCCTATTTGAACGCGACCCGTGTCTTTTTTCAATGGTTTTTTCAGTGGTTTTGTCGCGACAGGCGTCTCCTCCAAACGACACGCCTCGCAAGACGTATCGTTGGGAAATAAGAGATTGTGAGGAATTCGTAGTCCATTTCAGCTGATCGACAAGATTATGCAATTGCGCTCCAAAGCACGTCATTTGATGAGTCTAAATCAGGGGTTCTCAAAGCTTTTGATGACTGAGAGTCCAGGAAACAAACATTAGATTGAAACGGAACACACAAATTATTTATAATCGGTCTTGCGAGTAGGCTGCATGTTCTGAGTCATGTACGACTCGTGAGATGCCTAGTTGCCACGCAACCAGTGGCCTAGCCAGCTTTCAACAAGCTGCCATTCCTGACTTGACAGCTTAGCCCAGGGGGGGCGCTGTTTCACCTTCTTAAAAGCAAAGTACCGTGTGATGTTGTATGTTGGTTTACAGTAGGGGTGGGAATCACCAGAGGCCTCACAATACGATATTATCACGATACGATATTATCACGATACTTAAGTCACAATACGATAGTATTGCGATTCAAAATATATTGCGATATGCTGAGTATTGCGATATTAATATTGCGATATATTACCTTTTTTCAACTGCAAAGTAAAACTGTCAACATGTTTTATCTAATAAAAGAAAGTGTTCAGTCTGTTAATCTCACTTCAATAATTTTTATTGCAGAACATGGTATTTTCTCAGGCAGACAGATGTCAACAATCTGTACCTGACAAACTGAACTGTTTGTATTACAGTCATATTCCAACTTAACTGAATGCACACATGTGTGTGTGTGGACTACTGTACTATTACAGGTATTGAAATAAAACATATATATTTTTTAAATTCCATAGTTTATTAGAAACAAATTTGCATAATAAAATATCGATACTTGGCGTCCTTGTATCGATACAGTATCGCCACGCAAAGTATCGCAATACTATACTGTATCGATATTTCCCCCCACCACTAGTTTTTTTTTATTTTCTTTTTTAATTATCTTTTTTTACCCTTTTTCCGTTTTTCTCCCCTCCCAATGTTAGTCGTTATGCCAATTCCCAATCCCCTTCCTGGTCGTCGGTCTGGGAGGGCGGAGACTATCACATGCTTCCTCCGACACATGTGTACCCAGCCCACCGCTTCTTTTCACCTGGCAGTGTGGACTCTCACTGGGGGAGTGTGACGTGTGGAAGGTCACACTACCTCTCTTAGATCCTTCCCTCGCTGTGCAGGCGCCCCGACCGAACTGTAAGAGTCGCTGACGACAACGACCCAGACCAACTCACCGGCTTCCCTCCCGCTGACTCTGCCAATCGAGCCAGCATGACGGCCGCTGACAGCTGGATTCGATACCAGTGTCTCTTGCGTTGGTGACGAGTGCCTCGTCCGCTGCGCCACCCAGCCGCCGCCTCCCCCACCACTAGTTTACAGCATAACTCACCGCGGGCCGCCAGAAACGTTTCCGAGGGCTGCCATTGGCCCGCACTTTGAGAATGCCTAGGTCTACAGGCTCCTCCCCTTTTTTGTTGTTGCTTATTCCACGTAATTTGTATGTGGTTGAGTCTACATGGTCTTTGTTCCAAACGATTGAAAATCCTACAAATAGTACCTTTTATATTATATTTAGCCTTTAGTAAAACATCAAACATTTGTTTTTTCTAAAAATATAGGCAAAAATAAGCATGTGCTTCAGCCTATTCCTTTTTTCGGTCACTGAGTTTGGATTTTGTGTGTGAGCTTACTTTGAATATGTACATTTGTGATTTTTTTTTTTCTTTTTTTGTAAGTCCACACAAGTGTGTTTTTGATTTGTTGTAAACAAAGACAGAAAATAAACTATTCATTCATTCATTCATTCATATTTGGACAACCAGAGTTAAAGAGCGAGGGATGGAAGGGGGATGGAATTTGAACTCACTAAGGTCACACAGTCGCCCCTCCCAGCCGTCTGGACAGAAGCATTGGAAGGAGTTGACGCCATCGATGCAGGTGCCGCCATTTCGACACCGATTGTTGATGCAGTCGTTGACATCTAGAACAGCAAGGGTTGGGGTCGGGTTACAGATGCAATGAGCAATGAGTCCATCTGGGATTCTGTTCTATTCAGTATATAGAATATACACTTAATTTGTTTAGCACTAAGGCTAAGGAAATACAGCAATGTGATCTGAACATGAGGCAGAACCTAATATACATCTGATTTAATTTACCTTTATTTAAACTTGAAAGGCAACTGAGGTTTCCCTCGTTTACAGTCACGTCATTAAGAGACAGTCTTTTCATTAAGAGAAGATCTCGTAATATGCATCAGGAGAACTATGTTTATAAAAGTGGCTTAAACGACGATACTGGATTTGCAAGCCTGAGTTTCTCTGGAAGGATATTTTAAACAGCCAAAACAGTTAAAATAAAATACAGTCAAATGGCTTTCCAGAGGTACAGAGATGAAGAAGGGGTTTGATAACTGGCAGTATGTTATGTGTATGTATGTATGTATGTATGTATATATATATAATTGTATATATGTGCATATGTAGGTATATAGTTGTATATATGTATAAAAAATGGCTAGAGGAACTATACAGGGTAACCTACAGTTTTGGCAAATATTAATAAGGTATTATTAAAAAATCTATTGTTAACCAAGTGAATTTTTTCAATATAAGTCTAGTAATGTATGAATTAGTAAATATAATATAGTATGTTCCGATGAGTAAATAGGGGTGGGATTAAATAAGTGTATGCTTCTTCCCACTCCTTTTCAAATATGTAAATGAAAAAAATAAAAGAATAAAAAATAAATTTGAGTTTGACTTTTTTGTTTGTTCTTTGTTATTTTAAATGTTTTAATATACATTTATTATTTGAACGGCTTAAGGCTATATCTGTACTTGATGTTTGTTTGTTATGTTGCATATTTGAAATAAACTTCAATCAATCAATCAATATCCCAAGGTCTAGTGGGCCGGTGGCAGAAGCCCAGTCACCCTTAGTCACGAGCCGGGAAGGGCCCTGTGGGAGGACCTCAGACATGAAGGGCCCTGTGGGAGGACCTCAGACATGAAGGGCCCTGTGGGAGGACCTCAGACATGAAGGGCCCTGTGGGAGGACCTCAGACATGAAGGGCCCTGTGGGAGGACCTCAGACATGAAGGGCCCTGTGGGAGGACCTCAGACATGAAGGGCCCTGTGGGAGGACCTCAGACATGAAGGGCCCTGTGGGAGGACCTCAGACATGAAGGGCCCTGTGGGAGGACCTCAGACATGAAGGGCCCTGTGGGAGGACCTCAGACATGAAGGGCCCTGTGGGAGGACCTCAGACATGAAGGGCCCTGTGGGAGGACCTCAGACATGAAGGGCCCTGTGGGAGGACCTCAGACATGAAGGGCCCTGTGGGAGGACCTCAGACATGAAGGGCCCTGTGGGAGGACCTCAGACATGAAGGGCCCTGTGGGAGGACCTCAGACATGAAGGGCCCTGTGGGAGGACCTCAGACATGAAGGGCCCTGTGGGAGGACCTCAGACATGAAGGGCCCTGTGGGAGGACCTCAGACATGAAGGGCCCTGTGGGAGGACCTCAGACATGAAGGGCCCTGTGGGAGGACCTCAGACATGAAGGGCCCTGTGGGAGGACCTCAGACATGAAGGGCCCTGTGGGAGGACCTCAGACATGAAGGGCCCTGTGGGAGGACCTCAGACATGAAGGGCCCTGTGGGAGGACCTCAGACATGAAGGGCCCTGTGGGAGGACCTCAGACATGAAGGGCCCTGTGGGAGGACCTCAGACATGAAGGGCCCTGTGGGAGGACCTCAGACATGAAGGGCCCTGTGGGAGGACCTCAGACATGAAGGGCCCTCTGGGAGGACCTCAGACATGAGGGATTAAAAGGTCTATGATGTAGCTAAGGGCATTAAAAGCCAACCCTGTAAAACCCTGTTGCAAAATTATATATATATATTTTTTTTAGCATGTTTACATAGTCAATGGGTCCTGTTGTTCAGCATCACAATGCTATTGGATGGTAAATGTGTTTATAGGTCCCACATTCTGGCCTCTGACGTTGATAATGTCAATTTAATTTGGGCATTAAAATCCTTAAAGGCTATCATGATCATAGTTATCAAAGGGCTCATGTGGTCCTGTCTAACTGGAATTAGTTAAAAGCCTTGCTGGTGGTGAAGGGACCTCTGGCCCAGTGAAGTAGAGACACAATATTCTAAACAAGATGAAAAAAAGCATGAATAACCCTCTCAACTTCAAACAGATATAAAAAAGGACCTTATTTTTTTTAAACATTCTTCAGCTGGAAAAAACAAGACTGAACAACTCTTGTTAATTAATTCAATTGGAGATCAGTATCAAATATCACAGCAAGATTTCTGCCAACAGGCTTAACATCTTCTGATGGGTCACAGAGACTGACCTGGTCCTGGATCGGGTCGATTGGAGGGTCAAATGTCACTATTTCAGGGGTTTTTGTCAGCTGGACGAAATTCTAAGCCATGCGGCATTTTCTACCGGTGAGGCAGGCCCTGAGATAACCTACTAGGATTGCTGGTTTTGAGAGGTAAAGTGGAAGGGGATATTATGTTTTTTACGGATGATGTGTCCTAGTGGGAGCATATATATTGAAAATAAAAAAGGGACCTAAATTGACCCTTGGGGAACACCACATGTAAGACTGTGTTACTACCTGCTAATCGCCAATCTCTTTCCTCTCAAAAACCCTGGCGCATGTCGGCCCACTCCTTTTCATCATCTACACCCCCCCCTCCCTCTACTATGCTGATGACACTCAGATATAATAATTATAATAAATTATAAAAGATAGCATGTTAATAACAGACAAGATTTACAGACAACAGACGCACAATATAAACTCCATCTTACAATCAGTTACAAAGATTGTAACTTTGTGTGTGTGTGCACATGGGTATACGACGTACTCTCGTGGCAGTAGGTGCCGCTGAAGCCTGGGTCGCAGATGCAGGTAAAGTTGCCCCCAGACTGACTGAGGCAGCGGCCTCGGGGTCCACACACGTTGGAGGATATGTGGCGCTCTCCTGCAGAGTCGTTGGTCGCAATGGCGATGGTGCAGCTGTCGATCACTAAATGGGAATATAGAAGGTTTTTCGTCAATGGGTTTGTGTTCTTCTGTGCAATTCTGTGTCCCCAAACAAACTGAATGCTTACGATATTGTTTTTTCTCAATGTACTTTACTTTTACAAGGAAACATCTGCTCGTCTCGGCAATAGGTGTTCCCCAAGGATCAATCTTGGGACCTTTATCATTTTCTATATTCATCAATGACCTTCAATTTGCTCCAATTGTAACATTCAACTAGATGCTGATGACACAGTAATTTATTCATCCGAGTCACAGGTATTGCATATTCAAAACTCACTTCAGCTTGACATCAACATGGTTCGAAAACGGCTCTTTGCTAATAAATGATTACTTAACAGAAATAAATCTTATGTTGTGCTTTTGGGGACACTGCAACGTCTTAGGTCTTATTCCTATGTCTATTGTATGCAGTGTTGCTTGGGGGGGGGGGTGAGCCCCGTTGGAGTGGTCAGTTTTTCAGGTGTTTCGCGCATTGGTCTTTGTTGCATCTTCATCTGGGATGCAGTTTCTGGTGGGGCGTGTCATGGTTGGGGGGGACGCGGGTAGTTTGAGTGTATTTGGAATGTTTGCTGGGTGCAGTGAGTGAGCGTGGGGTGTCCTTGTGGTCGTGGGTGTGCGGGCTCCTGGGATTGGGCGGCTGCTGGCGCCTATGGCTTGGGCCGGACCTTTTCCGGGCCTTTCCTGGAGTTGGGTGCTGGTCTCTTGCGTGTGCTTTGATGGATTTTGGTTGGTTTTCATCATTGGGCTCACTCGGTTCGCTGGCGTTTTGGGGATTCCTTGTGTGGGGGGCTCACTATGGCTTCTGCAGTGTTTCGGGGGGGTGTCCCGGGGGTCCCGGTGTCGTCTCGGACCGTCCGTGGCGCTGCATCTCTTCTCGTTTGACCGCTGTTGTGTCGTGACAGGGGGTGGGAATTAAAAAAGGTAAATTCCGTAGTGGGTTACCTTGACAGGGGGTGGTCTGGCAGTGGTCCCTGAGGTGGGCGCAGGTCTTCCCCTCGTAGCCTTCCGGACAGGCGCAGTAGAAGTCCTGGGCCATGCTGTGGCAGGTAGCCTCGTTCGCACAAGGGTTTGGATCACATGGGTCTGATGGGAACCAACCAGGGATCTGTGGACAGCAGGAAAGGGAAAAGCATTTTGTTATCATTTATGATCAAAATATAATAATAATAATAATAATAATATAGTTATTAAATTATAAGGTAGCAGTACCGATAAGACAAGGTATCTACAAGTTATCTAAGGTATTTTTCATCTACATCATTTCATGGAGCTGTAATTAACACAACACAAGGATTCAATGGGCCTCATTCATGAAGCGATATAAGAACATATTTCGTTCTTAACTAGCATTTCCTCTTATTTTGTTCTTACCTGGGATTCAACAATGTTTTCTTATTGTTGCTTTTCTCTCAGGCAGGACCAAACTCTAAGAGTGGTCGAGAGCACTCTTACCCAGATAAGAAACTCTTACCCAGATGAGAAACATAAAAAAAGCCTACCATTCCTAATAATAATAATAATACATCAGATTTATATAGCACTTTTCCTACTGCTCAGACACTTTACAAAACAAACAATACAATACAGTTTAAAAAAATAAAAATATATTTTATATATATTAAAAAATATTGCCCCCAAATACGACTTTATAAACCCAGAACTTTTCAATAATTATTATTATTATAACTTATTGCGTGCGTTCTTCTTCTGAAATTGATTATATATTGCTGTTAGAACAGTTAGATGCTGGCTGCCCAGGCCGTACGCATAGAACTCATATTTACAACATCTCCTCTCCTCTCCTCTCTTCTCTGCTCGTACAAGTTCTGAGTGCATTCAGGGTTTTAGCCACAGGGACCTTTCAGAGAGAGATGACAGATCCAGTATTTCCCAACCTACTGCACGATTGGTTCTTGACAAGCGTCGTCAAGTCGTTCAGTATTGACAAAGCCTACTTTGCTGGAACGATTTATTTCGCACTATACAGTACGCGGTATACGTATAAGTACAAGTATAAGTCTTTATTTGTGATCAGATTAACACACACACACACACACACGATGAGCGACCCACAGGAACACACACACACATGCACTGAGTCGTGAGTCGTGAGATGTGTGTGTCATTTTGAGATGTCGCAAATCGCTTCCTGTTGAATGGATCAGACAGCGATCAGATGCCGAAACTCGGCTGTTTTACACACGCCTCATTCGCCATATAAGGAGATGGCGGGCGTGTCCGTATGCAAATGGTTTTAGCGCGAACGCACATTTGAATTTAAGAATGAGTGGGATTCATCATGCAAGACACTTGAGTAAGAACCGATTTCGACGTTAAGAACGGCTTGATGAATGTGGCGGTGGCTTTTCTTATTGTTCTCTTAACAGACAGGTAAGCAAGAATATAAGAAAAATAATAAGAGAGTATTGTTGAATGAGGCCCAATGTCCCTAATAACATCACCGGGTGGCCATATTCAAACTCGTTACTCTCAAAACAAAAATAAATGTGTGCAAAGCCGTTTCGAGATTTTGGACGTGTGTGAGATTATGTGCAAAATAAATCAACATTGTGCCCCTTTAACACTTTCAATGCCGGAGCTCGGTGTACGATTTAGTGCTTCCGTGCCACCACCCACTTCAATGATAGAGCTCTCATATTTGCAAACGCATAAACTATGTCTTAAATTATGTGTCTAATCTGGCCGTCGCTTATCAATGACTTGTTTGCAGTCAACATTGTCGAAACGGATTGTTTTTTTAATCGGTTCATTTCCGTTTTATACCATTTTGAAATACGCTTGTTTTTTTTACGTTTCAGGAAAATATAAAGATTCTGTGATAATCGCCCTTTACTGGAATATTCTGGAATACACAAAAAACGTTGAAATTTTTCAGCCTATTTATGAATCGTTTTCAAATAAACGCTAGATTATCGATAGTATATGTGTACTTATGCACGCTATAGAAGCGAGCTGAAAAATCGATTCTCTCATTTCCTGATCAGCACACACACACACACGCACACACACACACAGGGCACACGTTGATATCTCTGTGAAAAAAGATCTGATTATCCTAAGACTGGTAAAATAGATTCCTTACCTCAGATCAGATGTTCTCCAAAAAGATTATTCCAATTCCTGATCGCCATTCCAAATATCGATCGCGTTTATTGATCCAACGCTGGTGATCCTGATCAAACTGGCCAGTATCACGTCTTCGTCTGTTTGGCTCTCCTTCCAATTCCTCTGCGTTGTGTCATTTTAATGGTCCTGACGTCTCTGATACTGGTTGATATAATCCTTATCTCTCCCCGTTAGTACAATCCGCAAACCATAATAATTCTCCACCTCCGTAAGAATCCGACACTTCGACAACGTGAAATACCTTACAAGGAAAAGCGTGTTTATTTCTCTAAACAGAAACCTCAGCTCAGATGTTAACAGATTGTATTGTCCTTGAAGAGTCTATTCTAATGACCTTTCGGTGCGTTCGTCTATCGTCCTTTTGTTATTCAGTCCAATAGTGTTCAGGCCTGGTCGTCAGCCTAACCCTCCTCGCGTTAGCCGAAGCTAATGATGATGTGGCATTCTTCCCCCCCCCCCCTCTCTGTGATGAGAGGAGAGAGTATCTTGGTCTCTTCCCTCTTAGTCTCAGTCAGATTTTTAGTCTGCCCTACCCCCGGAAACACCGTTCGACTTATAGATCTTCGTCGTAGAAACGATAGCCCCGCCCCTCTTCTGGTTGTCAGGGCAACGCGCTGTCATGACAACCGCGTTTAACCTTTACACACACTTCAAAACGTCTCATTCACTGTTGCATTAAAGAGGTCACCCCTCTCCCTCGCTCTGTTATCTTTGTTCTTACAAGGAATTCATAACAAACACCCTCGCTGACGCGGCCTGTGCCTGTGAAACCACTGGTTCCACCACCGTCAATATCATCCCGTGATGATAATGATATTACCCTCTTAAAGCGTCTCTTTATATCAGTTTTATAAACCAAATATACATTGAAAAAACCACCATTTTCTCTCACTTGGTACTGGAAATATGTATTCCACGCTGTTTTGGGGCTCGGCAATGAATCCGATCGTCTCGGGTGACTTGTCTGAGAAGTAAAATGAGGATGCTGGATTTTTTTCCCCCCATGTGTTTCATTCAATCCATTCCAAAGGGGTGCAGTACAACAGGGAGAGACAATATGGGGCGGTATTTTCCCAATGGGGGACGTTTGCAGCACTAACGTGAGACTAGATTGATGAAATATGAATTCATCTCCCGGGCCTTTCTGTGTGGAGTTTGCATGTTCTCCCCGTGCTCTCAAGGGTTTCCCCTCCCGATAAGATAAACCCAATGGAAAAACATGCACAACAGATCGCTAACGCTTCGCGTTCCTTGGCGAAGACGGACAGGAGCACTTGGATTGGTCCCCGGGTGCAGCCCCTATCTGCTCCCGGCTGCCCTTGGGGGGGAAGGACGACGGAATGGGTCAAGCGCAGAGAATCAATTTCATCAGCGACCCAAAAAAAATTGCATGTGTGTGTTCCTGTGTGTGTGCCGGTTCACCGTCTGTAGTGTGGTAGTGAAAGGGTTAACCTTCTGTAGTGTGGTAGTGCAAGGGTTAACCTTCTGTAGTGTGGTAGTGCAAGGGTTAACCTTCTGTAGTGTGGTAGTGCAAGGGTTAACCTTCTGTAGTGTGGTAGTGCAAGGGTTAATGTCTTGTAGTATGTAGGCAGTGAGCCAGCAGTCCCTCATCCAAGCGGGGCTCCTATTTATAGTCCAGGCGCTAAATCGGGATTGGCTCCCGGCCAGCGATGGCTGCCCAGGAGAGGCAATGAAGTGTCAATTTCTCGATGACTAACTTGATAACAGCTTCACAACACGCTCCAAGAAAATGACTGCGGCCACAACCTTCAACTCACTATTATTAACACATTGAGTGCCAGCGACGAGATTTATCGTTAGTTCATGCCGACCGTTGAGTGCCAGCGACGATATTTTTTTTCTTTTTTTTTATATTCATTAGCGATTTGAATTCATACTTCATCAATCTAGTCTCACGTTAGTGCTGCAAACTCTCTCTGAGCTCCATTGGGAAAATACCGCCCCCTATCGTCTCCCTGTGGTACTGCACCCCTTTGGAATGGATTGAAACGAAACACATGGGGGGGGGGGGGGGGGGGGAAGATCCAGCTTCCTCATTTTACTTCTCGGGCAAGCCACCCGAAAGGATCCAAGTAATTTCCGAGCCCCAAAAGTGTGGAATACATATTTACAGTATCCAGCGTTGGATCAATAAACGCGATCGATATTTAGAATGGCGATCAGGAATTGGAATAATCTTTTTGGAGAACATCTGATCTGAGGTAAGGAATCTATTTGACCAGTCTTAGGATAATCAGAACTTTTTTCACAGAGATATCAACGTGTGCCCTGTGCGTGTGTGTGTGTGTGTGTGTGTGATCAGGAAATAAGAGATTCGATTTTCAGCCCGCTTATATAGCGTGCATAAGTACACATACTATCGATAATCTAGCGTTTATTTGAAAACTATTCATAGGCCGAAAAATTACAACTTTTTTTGTGTATTCCAGAATATTCCAGTAAAGGGCGATTATCATGGAATCTTTATATTTTCCTTGAAAACGAGGGCTTTTCAAAATGCTATAAAACGGAAATGAAGCGATTAAAAAACAAACCGTTTCGACAATGTTGACTGCAAACAAATCATTGATAAACGACGGGCAGATTAGACACATAGCCATAATTTAAGACAGAGATTATGCGTTCACAACGTTATCATTGAAATGGTGGCATTTAACCACGTTTTACCATGTTAACCAGTGGCACTGGAAGTGTTAAAAAGAATAACTGAATTTAAACTGAAACAGAAAATAACATTCTTTCTAACAATTTTTTTTTTTTTTTGTCGAACAGTAGACTATTCGAAAATTATTTTGGCCAGTCATGCACATCCCTAATCTAAACCACCACCACTAAAATGGGCTTTTCCCCCCCAAGTTGAAGACAGCGGTTTTGTCCCCTATTGGAAAAGCAGACACTGTTTAACATTAAAAGAAGGCCTATGTTTGGTTCACGGTGCATCAACATGACTTTGTTTTGATCTACGACATAAAACACAATAATTCTAAGAATTACATGTATAGTAAATATGTTTCGTACAACTAACTGCAGCTTAAACAACCCCCCCCCCCCTCCACCGAAACTGCATAGTGAACCTTTAACCTTTAAATAGTGAGGGCAGCGTGTTGAAGGGTCCCTGAGCGAGACACTTAACCCCTAACTGCTCCCGGTGAGCAGGTCGGAACGTTGCCGTCGGTGTGTGAATGTGACTGAACGGGTGAATGTGAGACATGAGTTGTAAAGCGCTTTGGATAAAAGCTGTTATATAAATGCCGTCCATTTACCATTTAGTGTGCAGTCCGAAATTAGTCCCCAATTGTGTTGCATGCAAGTGCACACACAGCAACTCATCTGGTCATTAAAACTGGAAAATAAACCCTGCTTTAATGTGCTGAATTATTTAAATAAACCTGCTTTAATGCGCTGAATCTTTAAATACACCTGCTTTAATGTGCTGCATTTTGACATAAACCTGCTTTAATGTGCTGAATCTTTAAATACACATGCTTTAATGTGCTGAATTTTTACATAAACCTGGTTTAATGTGCTGAATCTTTAAATACACATGCTTTAATGTGCAGAATTTTGACATAAACATGCTTTAATGTGCTGAATTTGAAAATAAACCTGGTTTAATGTGCTGAATCTTTAAATACACATGCTTTAATGTGCAGAATTTTGAAATAAACCTGCTTTAATGTGCTGAATCTTTAAATACACATGCTTTAATGTGCTGAATTTGAAAATAAACCTGGTTTAATGTGCTGAATTAGAAGGCAATGACATTTCTTTGCAAATACACATGTTGAATATTTTAAATAATGAAAGGTTTGTTTGGTCCATAAGGGGCAAGCACGCCGATATCCAGAGATATAGTACAAACAATATCTAGAGATATAGTACAAACAATATCTAGAGATGCAGTACAAACAATATACTGATATACAGTACAAACAATATACAGATACAGTACAAACAATATACAGATACAGTACAAACAATATACAGATACAGTACAAACAATAGCTAGAGATGCAGTACAAACAATATACTGATATACAGTACAAACAATATACAGATACAGTACAAACAATATACAGATACAGTACAAACAATATACAGATACAGTACAAACAATATCTAGAGATGCAGTACAAACAATATCTAGAGATGCAGTACAAACAATATACAGAGATACAGTACAAACAATATACAGATACAGTACAAACAATATACAGAGATACAGTACAAACAATATACAGATACAGTACAAACAATATACAGAGATACAGTACAAACAATATACAGAGATACAGTACAAACAATATACAGAGATACAGTACAACAGACTCACCTGGCACAGCTTCCCCGAGAACTCAGCCAGGCATTCACACACGAAGCCCGCCAGCAGTGGGTGGCAGCGCCCGCCGTTCTCACACGGTCTGCCCGCACACTCGTTACGCTGGAGCTCACAGTGAGAGCCAAGAAAACCTGGCAGACACTGGCAGCGGTACCCACTAGGTCCTTCCTAGAGAGAGAGAGAGAGAGAGAGAGAGAGACAGACAGAGACAGAGAGAGAGAGAGAGAGAGAGAGAGAGAGAGAGAGAGAGAGAGAGATGGCAAGAGAGAAGGAGATAGAGAGAGAGAGAGAGATGGCAAGAGAGAAGGAGAGAGACAGAGAAGGAGAGAGAGATGGAGAGATAGATAGATGAAGAGAGAGACAGACAGAGAGAGACAGACAGACAGACGGAGAGAGAGAGATGGCAAGAGAAAGAGAGTATTTAGTATTACATGAACGTCAAACAACAGTGCAGTAACATCTCACACACACACACACACACACACACACACACACACACACACACACACACACACACACACACACACACACACACACACACACAGTCAGACAAGAAGATAGATACCAATTTCCTCTCTGTGCGCTCAGTAGAAAGCTATCCGGCTGCAAGCTAGCCCCAAAAACACCTCCCCCAGAGTTTTAAGCTAGGCTGGCTGGTCCATGTCAGCTTCCTTTACTTTGTGCTAAGCTAGGCTAGCCTGCAGCCGGATAGCTTGAACACACGGAGAGGAACCTGGTATCCATCTTCTCGTCCGACTCTGGAGAAGACGGTAAGCGCATTTCCCGTAATGCTACTGTGCTCCTCTCTAAGCAGTAACATGTGGGATCACATCAGAGTATATCACCTTGCATGCTGCTCCGTTCTGACACTGACCATGACACCCGTTCATATCTGTGGTGAAAGCAAGCAGAGAAAAACAGGTATAACACATGGATTATTTTTTAAATAGTATTTTATGTCTTGTTTTTATTGGTATTGTGTTTTTACTGTGTTTTCCATCGAGGACCACTTTGGAAATAAGTGTTTTAAGTAATGCTTTTAAGTGCAATCCTCCGGAGTGCAGGGTCATGCTACTACAATGTAATCTAATTTCGTCTGTCACGCCTGTTGGGATTGAAATGTAGCCGGGTCCAATTGATGAGACTTTGGGTCAGAATTTATAATAATAATAATAAGGATTTTGGTTGAAAATAACCACTTTTAAAACAGAAAGAGAGCCATCAGAAAGGGGGGCAGTGGTGAGCCCAAGACGAGGCGATGAGAGATACTGACTGACGTTACAGTTTAGTCCCGACCATCCTCGGAAACAGTCGCAGTGATATCCGCCAATTAGGTTTTTGCGTGAGTAAGCGTTTACACAGCTGGGCTTCAACGGGCACTCGTTAGCGTCCGTGAAGGCAGGAGGCAGGGAGACACACGGTGCGTCCTTCACATTTTCAGGCTATTTGAATCCACCATTTAGGGCTAACAAGTGAAGGGTAATATGTCTCGGAACGTTGGCTTGCAGTTGCATTATTGCAAACTAAAGAAATGTGAATTCAAGAAGTTAAAAACGAAGTTTAGCCTATTCAATTGTTTTAGAAGCCTATAGCCAATGTTCCGACTCCCGAGGCATATTGCCTCGGGAGCCTGTTATTCGTTTTTAACTTCTTAAATTCACATTTCTTTAGTTTGCAATAATGCAACTGCAAGCCAATGTTCCTAGGCATAATGCCTTTTACACTTTTATTTTTCATTTAATAATAATAATAACTTCATAATAATAATCATGACGTTGCATTACTGCCGATCAGCACGCCTATCAGAAATAAATGTTTACTGTATTGATAATCTCAGAACCAAGCATTTGAAACTACCTGGTTTAGTGCTTAGCCTTATTTTTCTAATAGTGTTCACTGCCAGACTTGGAGCAAATCACGCCACGTTGCGAAGGCTATCTCGGCCTGTGGCTTTATATTTCTCAAACTAATTATATACTGTTCATAAGATCTATTTTCTGCGGTTCCAAGGAAACATCAATCAACCAAATCTGTCCATAGATTCTGGCTGTACAGGACGAAATGTATAGGATTGATTGAGCTGGCAACCAGTGTCTTTCGGTCTCAATTAAATAAAAAAAAAGGGGATATTCTCCTTCGAAATATTATTTCACGGGCACGCCTGGCATTACGCATTACGAGTCTGCCAACAACGCTGGCAGTGACGCTGGCGTGATGCCTCTTTATAGCGCTTAGGGATCTGCGCTTATTTACCACCACGTCTGTGAAGACGGCAGGTGCGTCCCGTTAACTGGTCGGGGGCAGATACCGAGCGGATGCCACCGAAGCTCATTTACATAGAAAGGGGGACGTGTTCCGCCCACATTACCTCATTTAAATACGCGCCAATTGCACCGGATGCAATGCTGACGGAACGCTTCATTTGTATTTTGTGTCTATGCCTCATTTCTGTCTCATCTTTCCACTTCCTGATATCTGCCAACAGCCTGTCAGAGTGCAGACTGCTCCGCGAGCCAAACGCACAGGGGAAAACTCCACACATAACGTCTGCGCTGGTATCTCATCGCGCCATGTCCTTCAGTGGACAGCTCCCAAAGACGGAGCAGAATCCGAGTGCAAACACCGCGCAGGTAACGGTGCAATGCCCAGCGCGCAGTCCATTCTTAGTGGATCCCGCCCTATGTATATTTTTTCCTGTGGTCAATTAGCACTTTATTTTACGCTTTCTGATGAGACCGTGTAGAATTGTGAG
>NC_140169.1:56994196-57087282 GCF_963971535.1 Notolepis coatsorum
AGGAACATATACACTCAGAGAGACAGTGGGGTGAGGAACATATACACTCAGAGAGACAGTGGGGTGAGGAACATATACACTCAGAGAGACAGTGGGGTGAGGAACATATACACTCAGAGAGACAGTGGGGTGAGGAACATATACACTCAGAGAGACAGTGGGCTGGGGTGAGGAACATATACACTCAGAGAGACAGTGGGGTGAGGAACATATACACCCAGAGAGACAGTGGGGTGGGGTGAGGAACATATACACTCAGAGAGACAGTGGGGTGAGGAACATATACACTCAGAGAGACAGTGGGGTGAGGAACATATACACCCAGAGAGACAGTGGGCTGAGGAACATATACACCCAGAGAGACAGTGGGCTGGGGTGAGGAACATATACACTCAGAGAGACAGTGGGCTGGGGTGAGGAACATATACACTCAGAGAGACAGTGGGCTGGGGTGAGGAACATATACACTCAGAGAGACAGTGGGGTGAGGAACATATACACTCAGAGAGACAGTGGGCTGAGGAACATATACACCCAGAGAGACAGTGGGCCGGGGTGAGGAACATATACACTCAGAGAGACAATGTCATGTTCGCAGTGATGCACTTGTTCATATTTTGGGGCGAACGTGAACTGAACGTACTGTATTTCCGCTAGATGAACGTAATTGTGAACGCGTTCATTCTTGGCGCTCTATCACAGTATAACTTTGTTCAAAAAAAAAGAGGGACTCGTTTCGCGCGACGCGGGCCGCCCCTTCAAGGCAATGGTCGGGGAAACACTGATAAATAATCACAGTGTGATGGAAATGCCAGTATTCCGATTGCCGTCTGTGGTTCTATAATGGGTTGTGGCAATAATTTTGACAAATAATAGCTCGCAGCAACGTATTGAAAAAAGAACTATAAACTAGTTCATTTTTGAAACCATGAACTTTAGTTCAAAATTTTGAATTATTAACTATGAACTGAACTAGTTCACTTAAAAATGTGTGAACTGAACTAGTTTGTGTAGAAAGTGAACTTTCCCAACACTGCATGTTCGTCTGTCTGAACAAGGTGCATGAATGAGCTGGCGAGTCCCAGTGGGAGTCCCAGGAAGGGAGAGAGAGGGACGAGGTGAGAGGTGGAGGGAAGCCTAACGGCCGACAGTGAGGTAAGACACTGTTGGCTCCCTATCGCCGCACGAATCCGCTTCAAGGCCCTCGACCTGGCATATGGCGAAGGGAACAGCTCCCGCCTACCTCCGGTCAATGGTCTCTAACTACACACCCTCAAGACCCCTCCACTCTGCATCTTCTGGCCGACTCAGACCTACTCCGCTACAGTATCCGAGCTCCGGGAGGGTCATCAAAGAGAAGCCGCCTATTCTCGGTCCCACCACAGTTAGGACAGCCGGAACCCGACCAATCTTTTACCGTCGACTAAAAACACACTTCTTCAATCAATATCTGAAATGAATTAAAAAAAACAAAACACTTCAAGTTTCAAGTTCAAGTTTCTTTAATAGTTGTCATACAGAAGTACAGAATACTTTTGTACAAAATGCTTCTTACTGTTGCGCTCCAGAGACTGTGCAAGACAAGATAAGTATGAAATAAAAACATAGTAAAATTAGAAGTAAAAAAAAGAGGTCACAGTGTTCAGTTTAGACATATGTACAATGTTCGATGCAGAATAGACGTAGTTACCATACAATATACAATACTGTGCAGTGTACTAATATACAATACTATATAGTGCAAGGCAGAAATGGAGAAATGGGACGAGGTGCAATTTAGGTACAATTCACAGTAGGTGTACGAGTTGTAGTGCAAATCCTTTATCAATAAATATAAAGTGTAAGTGTGTTTGTGTGATCTAAAGTGTGGAGAGTGGGTGCTGCAGTGTGTTGTTTGTTTGAGTGAGTGTGTGCGTGTGGGTGTGTGTGCTGTGTGCATTTGATGGTTGTTGCATAGTGATTATTGTTCGTTTAGCGATTATTGTTCGTTTAGCAGCCTGATAGCCTGGGGATAGAAGCTTCTTCTGAGTCTTTCTGTGCTCGCCATAAGACTCCGGTATCGCTTGCCTGACCGCAGCAGTTCAAAGAGGCAGTTGTTCGGGTGGCTCGAGTCCTTAATAATTCTCTTAGCCTTCCCCTTGCACCGCTTGTTGTAAATGTTCTGGAGGGTGGGAAGCCCCCCTCCAATTGTGCGTTCGGCTGAACGTGTCACTCTTTGTAGTCTGCTACGGTCTTGTGCAGTGCTATTCCCAAACCAGGAGGTGATGTTGCCGGTCAGGATGCTCTCTATTGTACATGAGTAGAAGTTCCTAAGGATCTTCTGACTGACTTGGAACTTCCTTAGGCGCCTGAGGAAGTAGAGGCGTTGTCGTGCCTTCTTCACAACACTGTCAATGTGTGTGGTCCATGTCAAGTCCTCGGATATGTGGGCTCCGAGGTACTTGAAACTGTTCACTCTCTCAACCGGTGCCCCGTCGATGCTGAGGGGGCTGTAGTCCTTGACCCCCGACCTCCTGAAGTCCACAATCATCTCCTGAAGTCCACTAACCTTCTTACTGTCCTATACTACCATGCACTCCTCCTACTATACTAATATGTCTTTACTACTATGCACTCAACACTGCAGCACAAGTTTCAGCACTGTTTGATGAACATTGTTACCCAGCTGTAAGAGTTGTACCCTTCCTGCTGACTTGTCGTACAGAACTTGTAAGTCGCTTTGGATAAAAGTGTTCAGCTAAATGTAAAAATAAGATAAGGTAAGATATTCCTTTATTGATCCCCTTGGGGAAATGTGTCATGGGGAGGGAGGAGGGGAGGTACAGGTATGGGCAGGGTAATAGTAGAAAGACATAAACATAGGCAATACAATTAGATCTGAACAATAAGTGAACAATATAATTAACTCGGAATATAAAAGATATGAGAAAAATAAACGGTGTAAACAAAAGGTGCAGATGAGGGTCTGTATGCCCTGTGCAAACATTATGCACTCATTGTATACGATTGGCTGGCTGGTAGGTAGACTGGTGTTCAGGAGACAATGGCTGTTCAGGAATTACCCATGGTGCTTAGCTCTGAAGCGAAGCACTATGATTGGCTGGCTGGCTGGTAGGTAGGTAGACTGGTGTTCAGGAGACTATAGGCTTGTTCAAGATGGGATAGGCGGACGCAGATCTGCGCAGGTTTTACTACGGCCTCGCCAAGCGCGTTGCATGACGGTTAGAATGTTGTCCGATTTGCTCTGAAAGTCTGACGAGGCGAGGCGCGGAACTCCCGCGGGAGCGAGCCGCGCGCAGCCTTCAGAGCGAGGCTCCACAGTACCTCTCAGCCGGCTGCTCCCGGCTGGGAAGCGACTTGCTACGGTCGCGCAAAGCGCCTATTGGCTCAGAAAAGTTGTCAGTCACCAGCCATGTGACAGCCAGGGAGTTATGAGACGTTTGATTGATTGAAAACTTTATTATGTTATGCGTTATCAACTTATCATCATATCATCATGATAAACTTCAAGCTGTCAGACACACACACACACACACACACATACAGCAGTGTGTTGTGTGCGTGCGGCCAGGAGCGCGCAACAAGATGGTATACATTATGGTATATGAATAGTATATTCCACTGTAGCAGTATATGGTGTGCTGTACATTTGAATCTGATCTAATTTTGCACACGGCCATCGCATTATAATGAGCTGGACAGGTGTGTAATGTGTGTGTGGTGACGTGAAAGCGTATCTGCCGCGCGAGACTAGGCGAGGGGCTCTCGTGAAATCGGCAGTGTCCGCCCTCTTAACTCCTCCCCCGGCTTCACTCGGCTACTCTCGTCTACTAGTCGAGGCAAACCGAAATCCATCTTGAACAAGCCTAATGGCTGTTCAGGAATTACCCATGGTGCTTAGCTCTGAAGCGAAGCACTAACAATATACAACAGTTACCGGTAGGTAGTGTTGTCAAAAAGATCGAAAAATCGATACATATCGATTCTGAATATTTAAAACGGTTTCAATATTCATTTCCCGAAATAGCGATATTTAATTATTCATAAAAAAATTTGTTTGTTGTTGTTGTATAAGGAAGTTGCATTGTTCATTTCAATACCTGTAATAGTACAGTAGTCCACACACACACACGTGCATTCAGTTAAGTCAGAATATGACTAATAACAGTTCAGTTTCTCAGGTACATGCAACACAGATTACAGTGTTTACATCTGTCTGCTTGAGAAAATACCATGTTCTGCAATAAAAATTATTGAAGTGAGATGAAGTTATTTTTAAATGTGTGATCTAAAGATAAACAAAGGGTTTTAAAAGTGTTATATTTATCTTCTCTTATAGTACCAGAGAGAAGCTGAGGAGAATCAACCAGCAACAAAAGCAAAATTTATAAATAAAAAAAAATTATAATAATATTTTTTTTATGAATTTTTTTACATTTTAAGATTGAACCTTTTTCCCCGTGGTATCGAAAATGGTATCGAATATCGATACTTTTCAAGGTATCGTATCGAAGTTCGAAATTCCAGTATCGTGACAACACTACCGGTAGGGTCAACATAACACTGTGATGTACGGAGGGAGGGACGGACAGAACGCATCGTTACGGAACAACACGGACAGATGCTCCACGTGCCACAGGATGGAGAGAGAGAGAAAAGAGAGGGAGAGGAAGGAGTGGAGGAGGCGCTGCTCACCGCGGGCACAGGTCGGGCCCTCCCAGCCGGGCAGACAGTGGCACTGGAACCCAGAGGAGACCTCGTGGCACGTGCCGCCTCCGGCACACGGATTGGAAGCGCAGGCGTGCTCGGCTGGTACAGGGGGGGGGTGAAGAGATCACAACAGAGAAGAAACGCCTTTTACTAAAAGCATTATATATGAGGGTTCCCACGGACAGTGCAAAATGAAATTCAAGGACTTTCAAGTAGTTTTCCAAGCACTATTTTTCATTTTAAAAGGATACAATTCACCATCGATCCAATATTTATGGCTTAAAACCAATTTCCGACAATTAAAGTTACACTTTAAATAAAAAAAATTAATTTCAATTAATGGATGAACAAAATGTTCGATGTGAACGGTTGATTTGAATTTCAAGGACTTTTTAAGCCCCTTGTTAAAGAAAATTGGCTGTTTAAGGAATTCCAGGCCTCGACTTGTCTAGGGTCTCTCTCTCACCTATGTGACAGGTGTGGGGTCTCTCTCGGTGTGGGGTCTCTCTCTCTCACCTATGTTACAGGTGTGGGGTCTCTCTCGGTGTGGGGTCTCTCTCTCACCTATGTGACAGGTGTGGGGTCTCTCTCTCACCTATGTGACATGTGTGGGGTCTCTCTCGGTGTGGGGTCTCTCTCTCTCACCTATGTGACAGGTGTGGGGTCTCTCTCTCACCTATGTGACAGGTGTGGGGTATCTCTCTCTCACCTATGTGACAGGTGTGGGGTCTCTCTCTCTCACCTATGTGACAGGTGTGGGGTCTCTCTCGGTGTGGGGTCTCTCTCTCTCACCTATGTGACAGGTGTGGGGTCTCTCTCGGTGTGGGGTCTCTCTCTCTCACCTATGTGACAGGTGTGGGGTCTCTCTCGGTGTGGGGTCTCTCTCTCACCTATGTGACAGGTGTGGGGTCTCTCTCTCACCTATGTGACAGGTGTGGGGTCTCTCTCGGTGTGGGGTCTCTCTCTCTCACCTATGTGACAGGTGTGGGGTCTCTCTCTCTCACCTATGTGACAGGTGTGGGGTCTCTCTCTCTCACCTATGTGACAGGTGTGGGGTATCTCTCTCACCTATGTGACAGGTGTGGGGTCTCTCTCTCACCTATGTGACAGGTGTGGGGTCTCTCTCTCTCACCTATGTGACAGGTTTCGGGTCTCTCTCTCTCTCACCTATGTGACAGGTGTGGGGTCTCTCTCACCTATGTGACAGGTGTGGGGTCTCTCTCACCTATGTGACAGGTGTGGGGTCTCTCTCTCACCTATGTGACAGGTGTGGGGTCTCTCTCACCTATGTGACAGGTGTGGGGTCTCTCTCTCACCTATGTGACAGGTGTGGGGTCTCTCTCTCTCACCTATGTGACAGGTGTGGGGTCTCTCTCCCTCACCTATGTGACAGATGTGGGGTCTCTCCCTCACCTATGTGACAGATGTGGGGTCTCTCTCTCACCTATGTGACAGATGTGGGGTCTCTCTCCCTCACCTATGTGGCAGGTGTGGGGTCTCTCTCCCTCACCTATGTGACAGGTGTGGGGTCTCTCTCTCTCTCACCTAAGTGACAGGTGTGGGGTCTCTCTCTCACCTATGTGGCAGGTCTTGCCGGAGTAGCCCTCAGGACAGGCGCAGTGGTATTCGTCCGGCTGCGTGTTGGTGCAGGTGGCTCCGTTGGTGCAGGGCTGGTGACGACCGCAGTAGTTGAGGTCTGCAGGACAGAAGGAACCACACAGACAGACAGAGACACACAGACAGACAGAGACAGACAGACAGACAGACACAGACAGACAGGGAGCTACATGAGCCAGAAGTGGCATCACTTATCGATTTTTTTTGCATGTGTATTTTTTATTTCTTAATTTTTTTTATACTATACTAAAATACTAGGTCTTGTGGCGTGTTTTAGTTAAAACGTCCCCATTTCATGTAAATTCAGTTGAATTGCAACTCTGCACTCAATATGCAGTGCACTCCTCCATCACATCCAGAGACCACCGACTGTAACATGAGAAGGATCACTGTGGTCGGGGAAATCTGTAACACTAAAGATGGCGGCAACGACAAAGAATTGCTGCAAAATAAACATAAATTAGTTGTTTAAATAATAATAATAATATTTATTTTTATATAAAAAAAAATTATAAAGAAAGAAATATATATATAGATATGTATCGATAATTTTGTCCCAATTTATCCATTCTTCCAAATGGCATATATCGTCTCAGCCTTAACCCTTTCACTGCCGCACTACCAAACGTTTAACCCTTTCACGGCGACAATACACAGAAGGTTAACCCTTTCACTGCCACACAACAAAAGGTTAACCCGTTCACTGCCACACAACAGCAGCAGGTTAACCCTTTCACTGCCACACTAGAGAAGGTTTAACCCTTTACTATCACACTACCGACAGCATGCCTATACACTGTACTTTTTTTTTTTTTTTTTATCTTTTTCCCCCTCCTTTTTCCTCCGATTTTCTCCCATCCCAATGTTAGTCGTTATGCCAATTCCCAATCCCCTTCCTGGTCGCACTTACCCCCCACAGTCGGTCTGGGAGAGTGGAGGCTATCACGTGCTTCCTCCGACACACGTCTAGCCAATCAACCGCTTCTTTTCACCTGGCAGCGTGGACTCTCACTGAGAGGGCGTAGCGTGTGGAAGGATCCCACTATCCCACTTAGATCCTATCCGCGCTGAGCAGGCGCCCCGACCGAACTGTAGGAGTCGCTGTTTACAACGACCCGGACCCACCCCGCCAGCTTCTCCCACCCTCTAATACTGGCAATTGTATTAGTGTGAACGGCCAGCCGAGCTGGTGACAACCCCGGAGCTGTGAGCTGGATTCGAACAGGCGAATCCAGCCGCTCCGGGGTTGGTGACGAACACAATCTCCGCTACGCCACCTGACCGCACAGCTATACACTGTACCTTTGTTGCACAGCAGGCCTCCCCAGCTCCGCTCGCAGCTGCACTTCCAGGGGCTGGCGCAGGTGCCGTGCACACAGCCCGGGTACGGCACGCACTGGCCGCAGAACTGGCCCTGCCAGCCGTAGTTACACCTGTCGAACACAAGACGACGTCCAGATCAGTCAGGCTACATGCACGTTCATATTCTCATATCATCGTCAGGGATACTGGACTTACATTTACATTTAGTCATTTAACTGACGCTTTTATCCAAAGCGACTTACAAGTTTTGTACAACAAGGGTAGGGTACAACTCTATCAGCTGAGTAACAATGTTCATCAAAGTGTTGAGTGCTACGGTGTAGGTTAGTGTATTAGGACACGTGCGTGACAGTGAGGTTAGTTAGGGTTAGATTTTATTATTATATATTTTTTTCATTTAATTTCAGATAATGATTGAAGGACTATTCCGTCTTTTACCATACTGGTTACAATAGCCGGCGTAAGGTCATAGGTCATCGGTCATAAAAACTCAAATTTGACTGCTGGGATGTGTGGATAGAACACTGGAATATAGTGAGGAATGTCAATAGTTTCTCCCGTTGACGGTTGGGTGTGTTGTGGTCAGTGAAGAAGGCTCTGTCACCGTGGTGTTGTGGTCAGTGAAGAAGGCTCCGTTGTTACCGTGGTGTTGTGGTCAGTGAAGAAGGCTCTGTTGTTACCGTGGTGTTGTGGTCAGTGAAGAAGGCTCTGTTACCGTGGTGTTGTGGTCAGTGAAGAAGGCTCCGTTGTCACTGTGGTGTTGTGGTCAGTGAAGAAGGCTCCGTTGTTACCGTGGTGTTGTGGTCAGTGAAGAAGGCTCTGTTGTTACCGTGGTGTTGTGGTCAGTGAAGAAGGCTCCGTTGTCACCGTGGTGTTGTGGTCAGTGAAGAAGGCTCTGTTACCGTGGTGTTGTGGTCAGTGAAGAAGGCTCCGTTGTCACTGTGGTGTTGTGGTCAGTGAAGAAGGCTCCGTTGTCACCGTGGTGTTGTGGTCAGTGAAGAAGGCTCTGTTGTCACTGTGGTGTTGTGGTCAGTGAAGAAGGCTCCGTTGTCACCGTGGTGTTGTGGTCAGTGAAGAAGGCTCTGTCACCGTGGTGTTGTGGTCAGTGAAGAAGGCTCTGTTACCGTGGTGTTGTGGTCAGTGAAGAAGGCTCTGTCACCGTGGTGTTGTGGTCAGTGAAGAAGGCTCTGTCAACGTGGTGTTGTGGTCAGTGAAGAAGGCTCTGTTACCGTGGTGTTGTGGTCAGTGAAGAAGGCTCTGTTGTCACCGTGGTGTTGTGGTCAGTGAAGAAGGCTCTGTTACCGTGGTGTTGTGGTCAGTGAAGAAGGCTCTGTTGTCACTGTGGTGTTGTGGTCAGTGAAGAAGGCTCTGTTGTTACCGTGGTGTTGTGGTCAGTGAAGAAGGCTCTGTTGTTACCGTGGTGTTGTGGTCAGTGAAGAAGGCTCCGTTGTTACCGTGGTGTTGTGGTCAGTGAAGAAGGCTCCGTTGTTACCGTGGTGTTGTGGTCAGTGAAGAAGGCTCCGTTGTTACCGTGGTCATATTTCACTCTGAAATGAATCTGAAATGTCGTCTAATGCAAAAAGACGACAACATGGTACTGTGCTTTTGTGTTTAACCCTTTCACTACCACACTACAGAAGGTTAACTTTTCACTACCACACTACAGACGGTTAACAGTCTGTAGTGTGGTAGTGAAAGGGTTAACCTTCTGTAGTGTGGTTGCGAAAGGGCTAACCCTTTGTCGTGTGACAGTGAAAGGGTTAACCTTCTGTATTGTCACAGTGAAAGGGTTAACCTTCTGTAGTGTGGAAGTGAAAGGGTTAACCCTTTGTCGTGTGACAGTGAAAGGGTTAACCTTCTGTATTGTCGCAGTGAAAGGGTTAACCTTCTGTAGTGTGGTAGTGAAAGGGTTAACCTTCTGTAGTGTGGTTGTGAAAGGGTTAACCCTTTGTCGCGTGACAGTGAAAGGGTTAACCTTCTGTATTGTCACAGTGAAAGGGTTAACCTTCTGTAGTGTGGTTGTGAAAGGGTTAACCCTTTGTCGCGTGACAGTGAAAGGGTTAAACAGTGTGTTTTGGTCTGATGTGTGTAGTTTGTAGTTGAGTGGGGAGGACAGGGGGGAGGGGCTGCTACTGCTGGCCACACCTCAGGGGGGGAGGGGCTGCTACTGCTGGCCACACCTCAGGGGGGGAGGGGCTGCTACTGCTGGCCACACCTCAGGGGGGGAGGGGCTGCTACTGCTGGCCACACCTCAGGGGGGGGAGGGGCTGCTACTGCTGGCCACACCCCAGGGGGGGGAGGGGCTGCTACTGCTGGCCACACTTCAGGGGGGGGGGGGCTGCTACTGCTGGCCACACCTCAGGGGGGGAGGGGCTGCTACTGCTGGCCACACCTCAGGGGGGGGAGGGGCTGCTATTGCTGGCCACACCTCAGGGGGGGGAGGGGCTGCTACTGCTGGCCACACCTCAGGGGGGGAGGGGCTGCTACTGCTGGCCACACCTCAGGCTCTGCCAGGAGAGGTCTGGAGGCGTCTATTCGTTTCCTAACGCATTTATGCTTCCGCATTCACGTTTTGCGCTCCGATTGGCCACTGATGTTTCTGGTCGCACCAATCGTGTGACGGCAAGTCTTTCGCCGGTTAAGCTTAGGCGACTCTTTCGAAGTTGGTTAAGGTTAGAGTTTGTCTTAGAGCAGGGCGATAGAACGCCAGCCCTGATTCCAAACTCTAACCTTAACCAACTGCAAAAGAGTCGCCTAAGCTTAACCAGTGATAAACTAGGCGTTAGGTAGTTTGCTGCTGGTCGAGGCGGAAATGGGCGCGTCACGCGATTGGGCGCACATGTCACATGACCAGAAACATCAGTGGCCAATCAGATCGCACCAGAAACGGCAGTGGCCAATCAGATTAGCAAAACGCGAACGCGGAAGCATAAATGCGTTAGGAAACGAATAGACGGGGTCTGGAGACATTCACAGTACAATAAGTTACTAAACTCCAACCCACACACAGCAGACCAAAACAAAAAAGTAAACAAAGCTCAACAGTGGGGCTCATTTGCCCAGAGGTCACTGTTTGACAGCATTACAGATTCTACCTTTAAAGGGATAGTGTTGGAACCCTAGTCCTATGGAAGCCCAGTCTCTGCTTTTTCATTTGAGGAAGCTTAGGCTGCGGTTACACTAATGGCCAGTTTTCGTTTCGTTGTCCGGGTCAGTTTTGCTTTTCAGAACGCAACGTAATGGCAGGCAAGTTAGACATTGTTTTTGCCTCCTGAGCACAGTGATGTGTATACATGTAGTACAATGCCAAAGCAGTAGGTGGCAGTAGGTGGCGATGTAGTTCAAACATGAAGGCAATTTTCAACCAATCAGAAAAGTTGAATGTGCCAATACACTTCCTGCAAAAAATCAACAATCTACCATCTTTCAATGCCTCGCGTGAGCCATTTAGCCAACGTAGCATTTATTTTTCAGCAAAGAAAGTGCAATAAAAGTGCAATAAACAAAACGGATACATTCACTGTGTGTTCTGCCTCATTTGTTGATGAAACAAAACTAACATCAACACAATTGACCACCAAGAGCGGACTTTAGTCTCATCATCACGGTTACAGACAAAAAACGTATGAATAAAATCATTAAAAAGGCTGGCTCAGTGATTGGCCTCCCTCCCGATTCCTTGGAGACCATTATTGCCAAGCGAACCAGGACGAAATTGAACACCATTCTATCTTTTGAAGGCCACCCTCTGTACAATATATTCGATGCTCTGCGAAGCTCATTTAGCGATAGGTTTCTGATGCCTCGATGATCTGCTGAGCGACTGAGAAGGTCCTTAGTTCCTGCTGCACTAGTTGGTTCTAGTAGAAACAGCACGGTTTGCGCTGAGAAAGGACTCTACCGATCAACAACAACATCATCATCATCGGTACATAAGTAGGAAATGTGGCCAGGGTTCTAAAAATCAGAACCCCTTTAAGTCCAGAAGCAGGGCTTTCCACCGTGTCACTGCATGCAGCTCTCGAGTCTCAGAGAGAGGCCTACGGAGAGGCTGAGGCCTACGGAGAGAGGCTGAGGCCTACAGAGAGGCTGAGGCCTACAGAGAGAGGCTGAGGGGCCTACAGAGAGGCTGAGGCCTACAGAGAGAGGCTGAGGCCTATAGAGAGAGGCTGAGGGGCCTACAGAGAGGCTGATGCCTACAGAGAGGCTGAGGCCTACAGAGAGAGGCTGAGGGGCCTACAGAGAGGCTGAGGCCTACAGAGAGAGGCTGAGGCCTATAGAGAGACTGAGGCCTACAGAGAGGCTGAGGCCTACAGAGAGGCTGAGGCCTACAGAGAGGCTGAGGCCTATAGAGAGACTGAGGCCTACAGAGAGAGGCTGAGGCCTACAGAGAGAGGCTGAGGGGCCTACAGAGAGGCTGAGGCCTACAGAGAGAGGCTGAGGCCTATAGAGAGACTGAGGCCTACAGAGAGGCTGAGGCCTACAGAGAGAGGCTGAGGTCTATAGAGAGACTGAGGCCTACAGAGAGGCTGAGGCCTACAGAGAGGCTGAGGCCTATAAAGAGGCTGAGGCCTATAGAGAGACTGAGGCCTACAGAGAGGCTGAGGCCTACAGAGAGGCTGAGGCCTATAGAGAGGCTGAGGCCTATAGAGAGACTGAGGCCTACAGAGAGAGGCTGAGGCCTACAGAGAGGCTGAGGCCTACGGAGAGGCTGAGGCCTACAGAGAGAGGCTGAGGCCTACAGAGAGGCTGAGGCTACAGAGAGGCTGAGGCCTACAGAGAGAGGCTGAGGCCTACAGAGAGAGGCTGAGGCCTACAGAGAGAGGCTGAGGCCTACAGAGAGGCTGAGGCTACAGAGAGGCTGAGGCTACAGAGAGGCTGAGGCCTACAGAGAGGCTGAGGCCGACGGAGAGGCTGAGGCCTACGGAGAGGCTGAGGCCTACAGAGAGGCTGAGGCCTACAGAGAGGCTGAGGGGCCTACAGAGAGGCTGAGGCCTACAGAGAGGCTGAGGCTACAGAGAGGCTGAGGCTACAGAGAGGCTGAGGCCTATGGAGAGGCTGAGGCCTACGGAGAGGCTGAGGCTACAGAGAGGCTGAGGCCTACAGAGAGGCTGAGGCTACAGAGAGAGGCTGAGGCCTACAGAGAGACTGAGGCCCTACAGAGAGGCTGAGGCCTACAGAGAGACTGAGGCCCTACAGAGAGGCTGAGGCCTACAGAGAGGCTGAGGCCTACAGAGAGAGGCTGAGGCCTACAGAGAGGCTGAGGCCTACAGAGAGGCTGAGGCCTACAGAGAGAGGCTGAGGCCTACAGAGAGAGGCTGAGGCCTACAGAGAGGCTGAGGCCTACGGAGAGAGGCTGAGGCCTACAGAGAGGCTGAGGCCTACGGAGAGGCTGAGGCCTACAGAGAGGCTGAGGCTACAGAGAGGCTGAGGCCTACGGAGAGGCTGAGGCCTACAGAGAGAGGCTGAGGCCTACAGAGAGGCTGAGGCTACAGAGAGAGGCTGAGGCCTACAGAGAGGCTGAGGCCTACAGAGAGAGGCTGAGGCCTACAGAGAGAGGCTGAGGCCTACGGAGAGAGGCTGAGGCCTACAGAGAGAGGCTGAGGCCTAAAGAGAGAGGCTGAGGCCTACAGAGAGGCTGAGGCCTACAGAGAGGCTGAGGCCTACAGAGAGGCTGAGGCCTACAGAGAGAGGCTGAGGCCTACAGAGAGGCTGAGGCCTACAGAGAGAGGCTGAGGCCTACAGAGAGGCTGAGGCCTACAGAGAGGCTGAGGCCTACGGAGAGGCTGAGGCCTACAGAGAGGCTGAGGCTACAGAGAGGCTGAGGCCTACAGAGAGGCTGAGGCTACAGAGAGAGGCTGAGGCCTACAGAGAGGCTGAGGCCTACAGAGAGGCTGAGGCCTACAGAGAGGCTGAGGCCTACGGAGAGGCTGAGGCCTACAGAGAGGCTGAGGCCTACGGAGAGACTGAGGCCTACAGAGAGAGGCTGAGGCCTATGGAGAGAGGCTGAGGCCTACAGAGAGGCTGAGGCCTACAGAGAGGCTGAGGCCTACAGAGAGGCTGAGGCCTACAGAGAGGCTGAGGCCTACAGAGAGAGGCTGAGGCTACAGAGAGGCTGAGGCCTACAGAGAGAGGCTGAGGCTACAGAGAGGCTGAGGCCTACGGAGAGGCTGATGCCTACAGAGAGGCTGAGGCCTACAGAGAGGCTGAGGCCTACAGAGAGGCTGAGGCCTACGGAGAGGCTGAGGCCTACAGAGAGGCTGAGGCTACAGAGAGGCTGAGGCTACAGAGAGAGGCTGAGGCCTACAGAGAGGCTGAGGCTACAGAGAGGCTGAGGCCTACGGAGAGAGGCTGAGGCCTACAGAGAGAGGCTGAGGCCTACAGAGAGAGGCTGAGGCCTACAGAGAGGCTGAGGCCTACAGAGAGAGGCTGAGGCCTACGGAGAGGCTGAGGCCTACAGAGAGAGACTGAGGCCTACGGAGAGGCTGAGGCCTACAGAGAGGCTGAGGCCTACAGAGAGAGGCTGAGGCCTACAGAGAGAGACTGAGGCCTACAGAGAGGCTGAGGCCTACAGAGAGGCTGAGGCCTACAGAGAGAGGCTGAGGCCTACAGAGAGAGGCTGATGCCTACAGAGAGGCTGAGGCCTATGGAGAGGCTGAGGCCTACAGAGAGACTGAGGCTACAGAGAGGCTGAGGCTACAGAGAGGCTGAGGCTACAGAGAGGCTGAGGCTACAGAGAGGCTGAGGCTACAGAGAGGCTGAGGCCTACAGAGAGGCTGAGGCCTACGGAGAGAGGCTGAGGCCTACAGAGAGGCTGAGGCCTACAGAGAGGCTGAGGCCTACGGAGAGGCTGAGGCCTACAGAGAGGCTGAGGCTACAGAGAGGCTGAGGCTACAGAGAGAGGCTGAGGCTACAGAGAGGCTGAGGCCTACGGAGAGAGGCTGAGGCCTACAGAGAGAGGCTGAGGCCTACAGAGAGGCTGAGGCCTACAGAGAGAGGCTGAGGCCTACGGAGAGGCTGAGGCCTACAGAGAGAGACTGAGGCCTACGGAGAGGCTGAGGCCTACAGAGAGGCTGAGGCCTACAGAGAGAGGCTGAGGCCTACGGAGAGGCCGAGGCCTACAGAGAGAGACTGAGGCCTACGGAGAGGCTGAGGCCTACAGAGAGGCTGAGGCCTACAGAGAGAGGCTGAGGCCTACAGAGAGAGGCTGATGCCTACAGAGAGGCTGAGGCCTATGGAGAGGCTGAGGCCTACAGAGAGACTGAGGCTACAGAGAGGCTGAGGCTACAGAGAGGCTGAGGCTACAGAGAGGCTGAGGCCTACAGAGAGGCTGAGGCCTACGGAGAGAGGCTGAGGCCTACAGAGAGGCTGAGGCTACAGAGAGGCTGAGGCCTACGGAGAGAGGCTGAGGCCTACAGAGAGGCTGAGGCCTACGGAGAGAGGCTGAGGCTACAGAGAGGCTGAGGCTACAGAGAGAGGCTGAGGCTACAGAGAGGCTGAGGCTACAGAGAGGCTGAGGCTACAGAGAGGCTGAGGCCTACAGAGAGAGGCTGAGGCTACAGAGAGAGGCTGAGGCCTACGGAGAGAGGCTGAGGCTACAGAGAGGCTGAGGCTACAGAGAGGCTGAGGCCTACGGAGAGGCTGACGCCTACGGAGAGGCTGAGGCTACAGAGAGGCTGAGGCTACAGAGAGGCTGAGGCCTACAGAGAGGCTGAGGCTACAGAGAGGCTGAGGCTACAGAGAGAGGCTGAGGCTACAGAGAGGCTGAGGCCTACAGAGAGGCTGAGGCTACAGAGAGGCTGAGGCCTACGGAGAGAGGCTGAGGCTACAGAGAGGCTGAGGCTACAGAGAGGCTGAGGCTACAGAGAGGCTGAGGCTACAGAGAGGGGCTGAGGCCTACGGAGAGGCTACAGAGAGAGGCTGAGGCTACAGAGGGGCTGAGGCTACAGAGAGGCTGAGGCTACAGAGAGGCTGAGGCCTACAGAGAGAGGCTGAGGCTACAGAGAGGCTGAGGCTACAGAGAGAGGCTGAGGCCTACGGAGAGGCTACAGAGAGGCTGAGGCTACAGAGAGGCTGAGGCTACAGAGAGAGGCTGAGGCCTACGGAGAGGCTGAGGCTACAGAGAGGCTGAGGCTACAGAGAGGCTGAGGCTACAGAGAGGCTGAGGCTACAGAGAGGCTGAGGCTACAGAGAGGCTGAGGCCTACAGAGAGGCTGAGGCCTACAGAGAGGCTGAGGCTACAGAGAGGCTGAGGCTACAGAGAGGCTGAGGCCTACAGAGAGGCTGAGGCCTACAGAGAGGCTGAGGCCTACAGAGAGGCTGAGGCTACAGAGAGGCTGAGGCTACAGAGAGGCTGAGGCTACAGAGAGGCTGAGGCCTACAGAGAGGCTGAGGCCTACAGAGAGAGGCTGAGGCTACAGAGAGGCTGAGGCTACAGAGAGGCTGAGGCTACAGAGAGGCTGAGGCTACAGAGAGAGGCTGAGGCTACAGAGAGTGTAACTGAGGGGTACAATTCCCTGACTGTATTGATAAGTATGGTATCATTAAACCACTACCGCTTTATGTACTTTAATTACTGGCCATACAGTACATGATATATAAATATGATGAACACTTCCCACAATGAATCGGTTCCACACAAAGTGGTAATTAAGTATTTATTGCAGCAAAAGGTACATAATATACTTCTCTATTTTACTTTGGATGCGCTTATAAGGCAAAGGAATGTGCGTAGGCAAATCAATAATGAATGTCCATTCTCTGGTTACGCAGGAGGTAATTATACAACCTGAATCTTAGGGAATTATATCTATGGTACACTAGTAATATATAGCGGGAGATACTGGAAGGGTCCCCCCGGTTGTAAGCCAGCAGGGGTAGAGGATCTGTCGGTAGTAGAGAGTCTGGTCAACGATGACTAAGGAGACTCCAAGTACAGGAGACGGTGCAATAGTCTCTTGATCCACAGACGAATACAGCTGTTCTCCGTAGACTGTAGCTCCACAGTGAAGAAAGCTAGCCGGCCTCAGGCTCTCTGAGGCGCAGACTCGACGTGGCTCCTCACAGGGTAAATCCCACACATGTAGGCGTCGGCGATTCTCCGCTCCATAAATCACAGGACCAAAACAAATATAATCCAGCCGCAAAGGGCTATGTAGTCGTCGGGTAGATTAATCCAGTGTACATGTCCACACGGTTCTCGTCTAGGTCTCCTCGGGTGAAAGCGCCATGAAAGCAGCCCAGCCTGGATAAGCACTCTAGCTGGTACGAGGAAGCGTTGGTGATGCTGGTCACTGTAGAACTTTAGCCGCACGATACACTATACACAAATAGACTATTACTGACTTAATAGAAATATGTCGCACTCGACGGTATAGCGCCAAACTCTGACAATTCAGTTATTAATTCGCACGCGGTCTCAATGCTCTATTTGGGGCCAAACAGGCCATACTTCACCGCATGGAGTATCGTGGGTGAGGCTTCAACTTATTGGGTAACTCTACTTCTGTATTCACCTGCGCCATATTTATATGCACGGCGAACAATCTAGTGCCAACCTCATTTCTGTCTCGTATCCCTGGGCAAGGCCGGGCATGTACAGACATGTCTTGACGGTGGCCTTGAACCTGACTCTGGAGGCATGGCCCTGGCGCCTGTGGACCGCTGTCCAATAGGAGAATGAAATATTATGGTCTGTACTAGGCTAAAGGGATATTCCGTGTATATGTACAAGGAATATACAAGGGATATCAAACGATATACAAATACTATGCAATATATATCAATCAATAAATATATATATTCGGTTTAATCTGATCCTTTGTAACAGCCGCCTCCTAATTAGTCCCACCTAATTAGCTAAGCAGAGACAGATTAACCGCACTGTCCACTACTCAATGTCTGTTGTGAGGGGTCGGGCAGTTCACAAAGTCATGGGGTCATGGTCGTCATCGATAGTATCGGGGAGCCTTGGCAGTTCTATTAGCCTCGCCACGGGTCGGGTGTAGATCCGTCCTTGGACGAGCACTTCGGCTGATCGGACCTTTCCGTCGGCACCGGTGATCACTTTGCTTACGCGGCCAGCCGGCCACATAGCTCGGGGTAGTGACTGGTCGATAATCATGACGACTGTTCCTTCTGTCAAATTGTCTCTCTCTTTCACCCATTTCTGGCGGGTCTGTAGAGACGGTAGGTAGTGGAGTAGGAAGCTGTTCCAAAACTTGTCAGCCAATACTTGACTGTACCTCCACATTCTTCGGCCGTTCGCTTCTTCAGGCCTGTACATTGTCTGTGGTAGCGCGGGGTCCAGCCGCCCCATCAAGAGTGTGTTGGGGGTGACTGGGTCGACATCTGCTACATCACTTGAGACGTAACCGAGGGGCTTTGAGTTCAATACTCCCTCGATCTCCGTGAGGACTGTCATTAGGACTTCTTCCGCCACGGTCTGGGCCCCAAGCACGGCGTACAGGGCTGTCTTTATTGAACGTACTTCTCGTTCCCAAGTTCCACCGAAGTGAGGTGCGTTCGGGGGATTAAACTGGAAGTCAATCTGGGATGGAGCGAGGTGGGTCTTAAGTTCTGGGCCCATAGCTTGGAAGCTCTCTCTCAGCTCTCTTTCTCCGCCTTTGAAGTTTGTCCCGTGATCAGACAATAATATAGACGGTTTGCCTTTCCGCGATGTGAATCTTCGGAAGGCCATAAGGAATGAGTCTGTGCTCATGGTTGGAAGGAGTTCTATATG
Source organism: Notolepis coatsorum (assembly GCF_963971535.1). NCBI lineage: Eukaryota > Metazoa > Chordata > Actinopteri > Aulopiformes > Paralepididae > Notolepis > Notolepis coatsorum. The sequence continues at coordinate 57,012,588 of NC_140169.1, forward strand.
CATCGCTCGGGTGGTCATGCATTTGAATACAATACCCCACCGCTTCTCGGTTCCTCTTCCTTTCTTTATATACAGCGGGCCGAAACAGTCCATACCGGTGGAGTGAAAAGGCTTGTCGCCGAGTCGGAGGCGACAGGGAGGTAGGTCAGCCATCCGGGGTATACTGGGCTGCGCTCGCCACTTACGACAGTCTAGACAGGTTCGCTGGAAGCGCCGCACTGCTTCTCTCCCTTGCAGTATCCAATAACGACGTCTGATCTCCGCGAAGACTCTCTCTGCCCCGGCGTGATGCACATCCTCGTCGTATTTCTTTATGATCAGCTCTGTGACCTTGTGTCGGCTGTTTAAGACTATCGGGTACTTGACGTCATCCGGTAAGTCTGGAGCTCTCCGCAGACGACCACCCACTCTGATGAGACCATGGGCGTCGCTCTCGGGGGCTAGGTGGAGGAGTCTGCTGTCTGATGGGACGGGCTTTGCTCCCTGTAGACAGTCTAGCTCATCGGGGAACGAGTCTCTCTGGGCTCGTTGTAGTAGAAGAAGTTCTGCTTCTTCGTAGTCAGCTGCTGTAATGTCAGTAGTGAGCTGAACCTCTGGGTGGTGCCACAGGAATGTCTTTAGCTGCGCACTCTCTAGGGTGAGGCAATCGTCTATGTCGGGGTCTGTGGAGACGAGTGTGTTCAATCCACAGAACATAGATTTCTTGTTTTCGGCCTCCTCTTTACTCGCTTCCCGTGGGGTGGGTGTAGGCCACTCTTCTTCCGGGAGCTTGAGGAACTCTGGCCCGTCACTGTATAGGTTGTGACGGGTGAGGTCATCCAGGGACATTCCCCGGGTGATGACGTCAGCTGGGTTGTGTTTTGTGTCCACATACCTCCAGCTTGCTACTTCTGTTAAATCTTGAATCTCTGTGACTCTGACTCCCACGAAGACCTTGTATCTGCACGAATCAGACCGGATCCATGTGAGTACTGTCGTGGAGTCTGACCACAAGATTGTTCTTTGCACCGGAATGGTGAGTTCACGTTGGATTAACGTGGCGAGTTGCGCTCCTGCTAGGGCTGCGCAGAGCTCTAGACGCGGGATAGATTGTTGCTTTCGTGGGGCTATTCTTGAGCGAGCCAGGATGAAAGCAGTATGTATTTCTCCTCCCTCCTCTCGGGCACGCAAGTAGGCCACCGAACCGTAGGCTACTTCGGAGGCGTCGCTGAAGACGTGCAGGTCCATCTGGCACGTCTCCGACCTCACTGTGGGTGGGAAGTAGCTGCGGCGTATGTTGACACCTGGGAGTGAGCTGAGTTCCGTCTCCCACTCTCTCCATGTGGATGCAAGGTGTTCGGGTATGGGGTCTGGTGGTCGGTAGTGCAGTCGACCTTCCCTGCTCCTTGGTCAGGGGTGTGTGTTTATAATGGAGCGAGTCTGTTTTGAAGCGCCAGACTAGTCCTAATGTCATTTCTTGGGCTTCTCCTGGGATGGTCGCCATCCAGGTCTCGCTGCTTGCTGCCTTGTCCTCGGGGGAGAGGCTGCGCAATACTTGCGGGTCGCTGCTGGCCCACTGCCTGAGATCAAAGCCGCCTTTGATCAGGGAGGCGCGGAGCTTGAGTAGAAGGGCCTCGGCTTCTTCTGGCGTCGAGACGCTTTGCAGACAGTTGTCCACGTAGAAACTATTTCCTACACTTTGTCGGACCTCTTAATCAGCTGCTGGGTCCTCTGCGACGTGCTTTTGCAGTGCAAACGTAGCACAGCATGGGCTGCATGTGGTTCCGAAAGGGAGGACTTCCCATTGATAGATGGCTGGTTGCTCATCCCCGATCCTCTCTCTCCATAGGAACCGCAGCAGGGGCTTGTCCTCCTCCACTAGTCTCACCTGCATGAACATCCCTTTGATGTCGCCGCTGATGGCCACCTTGTCTTGGCGGAAACGTAGTAACACGCCTAGTAGAGAGGGGCCGAGTGTTGGGCCGGGCAAGAGCTCTTTATTCAGATTTTGTGATCCGATCTGGTAGCTGCAGTTGAACACAATACGATCCTTGCCGTTGTGGTGGACTTTGTGGTGCGGCACGTACCATGATTCGGTCGTCTGATCGGCCTCTTTAATGTCAATTTTCTTTATGTGTCCCGCTGTGATTAGCTTGTTAATCTCAGCGCGGTACACCGTCTCTTGAGCGGGGTCTCTGGCTAGGCGCCGCTCTGTGTTCAATAGATACCGCTCCGTCGCTTCTTTTGGGGCGTGGAAGGTAGGCATACCCTCTCGCCTCAGGAGTGGAGTTGCGTATCTCATCACTCCGTTGACTTTGACTCTCTTTGTCCCCTGCTCGAGGAGGGCTATAGCGTAAATGTCTTCCTTGGAACGAATGTCTTTCTTTTCGTTCTTAAAGGGCATTGTCTCTAGTGTCCATAGCCTCTCGACATGCTGTAGGAGGGTGGTGTCTTCTTCTGTCACTCTGGAGTGGAGGCAGTTAGTGGCTGCTGTTCGGTTAAGAGACTTAGCGAGGGGGCCTTGTAATGTCCATCCTAGGCGGGTCTCGACTGCTGCAGGACAGCCTCTGGGCCCTGTGTGGACCCGGTCTATCGGGACGATGAGGTCTGCATGGTCGGAGCCTATCAGCAGGGTCGGGGTGGCACCGTCTATGAGCGGTATAGGTAGTTGACGCAGGTGCACATATTTATCCATCAGCTTGGCGATGGGGTAGGTGTACTGCGACAGGCCTATTTCTTGGCTGGTGAAAGCATTAGTAATCCTATACCGTCTCTCTGGCTGCCCGCTTGCTGCGATAGTGAAGGAGACATTCTCGCCCTTTATCGTCTTTAGATCTCTTCTTATTGTCCGAATCGTCATCTGGTTTTCGCTCCCCCGCAGCCCCAGCTGGGCCGCAGCGGACGCGAGGAGAAGGGTCTTCTCTGACCCGTCGTCAAGGACGGCGTAAGTGTCCATGACCTTATCTTGGTAACTCAGTGTTACGCGGACCACCTTTAAGAGCACCCGGGCGCCCCCGCTGCTGGCGGGGTCAATGTACATAACACTTGCCTTTGTGCTGCTTGAGGGTGCAGGCTTTCTTCTGTTACTGTCGTGTAGGACATCTAGGTGGGCTCCGTCACACCGATTACACCTCTTCTTTAAGCGGCAATCGGCTGCCATGTGACTGCGCGCACATCGGTAACAGCGTCGGTTGGACTTTATCCATTGACTCACCTCGTCGGCTGTCATCTTCTTGAACATGTCACATTGTGACAACCAGTGTTCCTTTTCGCAGTACGGGCACACCATCTTCCACTTCTCTTTCATCGAGGGGGTACTGTGGTTCTTGCTGCTCGGTACTGATTCTGATTGGTGCATGACGGTCACCAATCTTCGGCCATCGTTTGCTCTCCTAGGTCCCTCTCTGGAGCTTGGTGTGCTCCGCATGAACGTATCCAACCGTAGGCTGTTGACTTCTCTCACCAGGAAGTCGGCTAGGTCTAGGAGGGATGGCTCGGGACCGTTAGGATCACGGTGGTCTCTTTGCCGCCTGAAGCGCTCTTGTCGGGCGGGCGGAAGCTTCTCTAAAATCCTCTAGACATTAGAGTTTGCGTACAGTTCGTGCATACCCTTTTCTCTTTGCGCCCCCAGCATCCCTACCAGGGATTGTACCTTGATAGACAGGTCATCTAGTGAGCGATTGTCTGTGGCTGGGGGTAGGCGGTCAATATGCCTTATCTCTTGTATTACGTAGTCCCATATGCGTCCATATCTTTGGTCGAGTGCTGCTAGAGCCGCTGTGTATGGGGTAGTAGAGGTGGCATAGGCCAGCGCTATATTGTGCGCTCGGGGCACCTTGAGGTGCTTCAGTAGGATAGCATACTTGTACGGTTCATCAGCTACATCGGACATCATTGTCTCTAAGCACATTCGTAGCTCCGTGTACTGTGCTCTGTTCTCGTGGGTGAAGTCCGGAAACGTCGGTGTGCCAATGTATGATGCCATGGATGGCTGGCACATCGGTGAGCGTTGGAAGAGAGGCCTCCTAGGCGAGTCTCCTCTTACGCCTCTTGGTGGGCTGGTACCTGCTGGGTACCATGGCCCGCGTATCCAGGTGCTGTTCCTCGGGGCTGGTCGTGCGTCAAGCTCACCCGTGAATTGAGTCGGGGGTCTGTAGCGCAGAGCCGCGGGGGTAGAGCCTGGGCTGTACTGGACCTCCTGGTCCTGTGGAGTACTGTGCTGCTGTCGGGCTTGACTCTCCTCCTCTCCCTCTTCTTCTTCCTCTGGCAGGTCCTCTAGATCCTGTAGTAGTCTATTTAGCCTCTCCGCGGTGTAGACCGTCTCTTCCTTGTAGCTGGGTCTCACTTGGACCGGTCGGGGAAGGGGTTCGGAGGGGGGTATAGGCTCTCTCTGGTGGTCGGGCTCAGGGTCGCTTGATCGGGTAGGGGAGGGTGCCCTTGACCCTTGTCTTGACGAGGCCCTGGAACCCCGTGCGGAGGGAGGGGGTGTTGCCCTGGTGATCAGCTGCTCCATTATCTGCGCTTGTAATCGGTCGCGCTCGGCTTCGCGCTTGGTGAGAGCGAGGTCGCGCTCTGCTTCTCTTTGGGCACCGGCAGCGGCGCGCTGGGCTTCGGCGGCGGCGCGCTGGGCTTCGGCCCGGTCCCTTACCATATTCTCTTCCGTCTGAAGGCGTCTAATCTCTAGACGTATACGATCTTCGTCGCTCCGTTGCTGCGCCTGAAGGCGTTCTCTTTCCATGGAAGAATGTTCGCGCTCACTAAGCGTCTGTGCTTGGAGTCGATCGCGCTCTGTTGAGGCTGCTAGGCTGGCGAGGAATGCCTGTGCCAGCATCTTGTCCGCCTCGCTGGGGGAAGACGCTGGTTGAGGTGATCCGCTCCTGGCAGTACTCGTTGGAGATCTGTTCTCCTGTGGCGAGTCCTGGAGATCCATCTCCGGGGTGCTCTCCTCTTCTTGTAGCGGGTAGAGTTCCATCCCTGGAGAGCTGTCTTTATCCTGGAGCTCTCCGGGGACTACTTCTTCGGTCTTGGCGGGGGGTAAAGTCATGTCGGGTCCCTCCTGGTCCCTACCGTGAGCTTGGTCAGTTACGTTAGAACCCATTAGGGCCTCTATTGGCGGGGTAGCCTGGTCGATAGGGTCGGACATAATTTTACTATCTACTTTTTCCGCGTTTACCGTCTGTAGAAAGCTAGGTAGTATATTGGCAACGTAATCCTCTAAGTACTGAGGTGTCTGCCGTCGCTGCGGGCGATCTACTTTAGGAGAACCGTTTTGTGGAGTGTTCATCATAGGCCATGTCAATATTAATACCACTATATTAATATTACACTAGTTACCCTCCGGCTCGAAGGACCAATTGTAACTGAGGGGTACAATTCCCTGACTGTATTGATAAGTATGGTATCATTAAACCACTACCGCTTTATGTACTTTAATTACTGGCCATACAGTACATGATATATAAATATGATGAACACTTCCCACAATGAATCGGTTCCACACAAAGTGGTAATTAAGTATTTATTGCAGCAAAAGGTACATAATATACTTCTCTATTTTACTTTGGATGCGCTTATAAGGCAAAGGAATGTGCGTAGGCAAATCAATAATGAATGTCCATTCTCTGGTTACGCAGGAGGTAATTATACAACCTGAATCTTAGGGAATTATATCTATGGTACACTAGTAATATATAGCGGGAGATACTGGAAGGGTCCCCCCGGTTGTAAGCCAGCAGGGGTAGAGGATCTGTCGGTAGTAGAGAGTCTGGTCAACGATGACTAAGGAGACTCCAAGTACAGGAGACGGTGCAATAGTCTCTTGATCCACAGACGAATACAGCTGTTCTCCGTAGACTGTAGCTCCACAGTGAAGAAAGCTAGCCGGCCTCAGGCTCTCTGAGGCGCAGACTCGACGTGGCTCCTCACAGGGTAAATCCCACACATGTAGGCGTCGGCGATTCTCCGCTCCATAAATCACAGGACCAAAACAAATATAATCCAGCCGCAAAGGGCTATGTAGTCGTCGGGTAGATTAATCCAGTGTACATGTCCACACGGTTCTCGTCTAGGTCTCCTCGGGTGAAAGCGCCATGAAAGCAGCCCAGCCTGGATAAGCACTCTAGCTGGTACGAGGAAGCGTTGGTGATGCTGGTCACTGTAGAACTTTAGCCGCACGATACACTATACACAAATAGACTATTACTGACTTAATAGAAATATGTCGCACTCGACGGTATAGCGCCAAACTCTGACAATTCAGTTATTAATTCGCACGCGGTCTCAATGCTCTATTTGGGGCCAAACAGGCCATACTTCACCGCACGGAGTATCGTGGGTGAGGCTTCAACTTATTGGGTAACTCTACTTCTGTATTCACCTGCGCCATATTTATATGCACGGCGAACAATCTATTGCCAACCTCATTTCTGTCTCGTATCCCTGGGCAAGGCCGGGCATGTACAGACATGTCTTGACGGTGGCCTTGAACCTGACTCTGGAGGCATGGCCCTGGCGCCTGTGGACCGCTGTCCAATAGGAGAATGAAATATTATGGTCTGTACTAGGCTAAAGGGATATTCCGTGTATATGTACAAGGAATATACAAGGGATATCAAACGATATACAAATACTATGCAATATATATCAATCAATAAATATATATATTCGGTTTAATCTGATCCTTTGTAACAGAGAGGCTGAGGCCTACAGAGAGAGGCTGAGGCTACAGAGAGGCTGAGGCTACAGAGAGGCTGAGGCCTACAGAGAGGCTGAGGCTACAGAGAGACTGAGGCCTACAGAGAGGCTGAGGCTACAGAGAGGCTGAGGCCTACAGAGAGGCTGAGGCTACAGAGAGACTGAGGCCTACAGAGAGGCTGAGGCTACAGAGAGGCTGAGGCTACAGAGAGAGGCTGAGGCTACAGAGAGGCTGAGGCCTACGGAGAGGCTGAGGCTACAGAGAGGCTGAGGCTACAGAGAGGCTGAGGCTACAGAGAGGCTGAGGCTACAGAGAGGCTGAGGCTACAGTGCCGGTGCTGTGGTTGAGGGATGGCAGTGAGGGGGGGGGGGGTCGTGGTGGTCCCAAGAGTGAGTGGCTGGGGATCGCTGTGTGTGTGTGTGTCTTGGCGATAACGATATCGATAACAATATCATATCACTCGATATTATCGATATTGTTATAAGTGAAGAAAAAAAAACGTTTCAAACTGTATTTTAAATTAGAAGGCAAACAAAATAAATGGACAAGAGAAAAATAAATCTCAATTTGGTCAGTATTGCTATTTGGACAAGCAAAGCCATTACTTTAAGTTGCAGGCAAGAAAGACAAGTCTGTCCACTGTCTCTGGTTTTAAAACTGCCCTGTTGTAGGTCCAAAGAATTTTTTTTTTCTTTCGATATTGATTATTAAAATATATCGCGATAATTATCGTTATCGTTATATCGCCCAGCCCTAACCTGGGAGATATTGGATGAAAAGGAGGGAGAGATATTAGATGAAAAGGAGGGAGATAGGAGACTAAGGAAACTCGGAGCACTAGAACTTGAAATGGTTTTCAATAGACACCTAGCAACAACAATAGTCACATAGCAACAACAATATACTCTTAGCAACAACTGTTGTGAAGGATCAGATTAAACCGAATATATATATTTATTTATGGATATATATTTAATAGTATTTGTATATCGTTTGATATCCCTTGTATATTCCTTGTACATATACACTGAATATCCCTTTAGTCTACTAACAGCCCATAATAGTTTCATTCTCTCATTGGACAAGAACTTGGCGCCAGCAGCCAAGCCCCTTGGTTCAAGTTCAATCGTGCCGACGAACATGTCGTTACTAGCCCCGGTTCCGCGTAGGAATACGTCTGCCGAAATACGAATGGTACTATTTGTTCACAGCGCATATATATATGGCGCAAGTAAAGTAGAACTTTTTTTAGTCCCTTAGCCCTTAGTTCTTTACCCTCCAACCTAGTGGCAAGACGTTAAGCCTCACCCACGATACACGTGTGGTGCAGTATGGTCAACTTGGCCTCAGAATGGCATTGAGACATCGTGTGGATTAATAGTTGAATTGTCATAGTTTGGCACTATACCGTCGAGTGGGACGTATTTCTATTAAGTTAATAATAGTCTATTATGTATGGTGCATCGTTCGGTTAGAGTTATAAAGTGAGCAGTACCCCCATCGTTTCCTCGCGTTATCTAGAGTCTTAACCAGGCTGGGCAGACCACGTGTGGTGCTTTCATCCGAGGAGTTCTGGGCCAGGACGAGTGGACCTGCACATTGGATTACCTTACCCGGACGACGGCAAGCCCTACACGGCTTGGATTATCTACTTGCTTTGGGTGCTTTGATTATGCCATGGATAACAGCCAACACTAGTGAGTGTTGGAACTACCCCCCGAGAGGAGTCCAGGTGAGACGGCGCTCTACCCCGAGTGAGGTCGCCTCACGTCTCTTCATTGTGGACAGGCAGCTACCGTCTACAAGAGGGCCCAGCTGTATTCATCTGTGGACCAAGGTTCTGTGGGCACCGTGTTCAGCACTCTGAATTCTCCCAAGAAATCGTTGGCCAGATGGGATATCGCCAGCGGCTCTCCTAACCCCCCCCTACTGACTTACAACCAGCGGGACCCCCTTTTAGTGTATCCAGCTATAATCATTTAAGTACCATCGCTATAGTTCCCTAAAGAACCAGGTTGTATACTTGCTTCCTGCGTAACCAGAGATTGGACATTCAATGTTGATTTGCCTACGAATACTCATTTGCCTTACAAGTGCATTCAAATCATAAATGTCATTAAGTGAACGTTGTATATACCCTTTGCTATATAAAATATTCGATTTATACATTTGTGTGGACTTGGTTTCATGGTGGGAAAGTGTTCATCATATCTATATCATGTACTGTGTGGCCAGTAGTTAAAGTACATAATCGGTAGTGGTTTAATGATACCATACTTATCAATACAGTCAGGGAATTGTACCCCTCAGTTACAACAACAATATACACCTAGCAACAACAATATACACCTAGCAACAACAATATACACCTAGCAACAAAGGCAGCCATGACGAGCGCTCCTACGGTTATTGGAAGACCCCGAGACCTGTGCCAAATTCCTGCCAAGCGCTGCCAAGACACCAACAGCTTGTCCTTCGCTCTTGCATTCCTTCACTTGTCATCTTACTTTCATGGTCGGGACATGGCTTGTGGCTCTTGGCTTGTGGCTCATGGTTTGTGGCTTGTTTTTTTTTTCGTGGCTGGTGCCTCGTGGCTCATGGCTAGTGGCTCATGGCTAGTGGCTGGTGGTTCATGGCTGGTGCCGGTTTATGGCTAGTGGCTGGTGGTTCATGGCTGGTGGTTCATGGCTAGTGGCTGGTGGTTTGTGGCTGGTTGTTTGTGGCTCATAGCTGGTGCCTGGTGCCTCGTGGTTCATGGTTTGTGGCTCATAGCTGGTGGTTTGTGGCTCATGGCTGGTGGTTTGTGGCTCATGGCTGGTAGCTGGTGGTTTGTGGCTCATGGCTGGTGGTTTGTGGCTCATGGCTGGTGGTTTGTGGCTCATGGCTGTTGGTTTGTGGCTCATGGCTGGTGGTTTGTGGCTCATGGCTGGTGGTTTGTGGCTCATGGCTGGTGGTTTGTGGCTCATGGCTGGTAGCTGGTGGCTCATGGCTGGTGGCTCATGGCTGGTGGTTTGTGGCTCATGGCTGGTGGTTTGTGGCTCATGGCTGGTGGTTTGTGGCTCATGGCTGGTGGCTCATGGTTTGTGGCTCATGGCTGGTGGTAGGGCTGGGCGATATGGAAAAAAAATCATATCGCGATAACGATATCATAATGTTATCATAATTCTCTATATCGATAATTATTGAAATTGTTATAAGTATACATTTTTTTTAATTTTTTTTTATATAAAGCACAGATGTATGTTTATTTTGCAGCAATTCTTTGTCATTGCCGCCATCTTTAGTGTTACATGCCCTCACACTCCAGTTCGCAGGCTGCAGCTGGTTTAAAAGCTAAAGTAAACCGGCTTCTCTGCTGGCTGTGGCTCCAGGGGAGTTGAACAGTTCTGGCTCTGCTAGTTTATTTTCGATCTTTTGGCGCTTTTTTGGTGGACAAACCATCGCACATGTGCACCGTGACTCGTGACTGGAGTCTAGCTCTGCTAGCACACATAGCCTACTGTGTACAGACGGTTTCAAACTATTTTAAATTAGAAAGCAAACAAAATAAATGGACAAGAGAAAAATAAATCTCAATTTGGTCAGTATTGTCATTTGGACAAGCAAAGCCATTACTTTAAGTTGCAGGCAAGAAAGACAAGTCTGTCCACTGTCTCTGGTTTTAAAACTGCCCTGTTGCAGGTCACAAAAAAAAATATATATATATATATATATATATAATAAAAAAAATAAAAAAAATAAACGATTTTTTTTATTTCGATATCGATTATTAAAATATATCGCGATATTTATCGTTATAGTTATATCGCCCAGCCCTAGCTGGTGGTTTGTGGATCATGGCTGGTAGCTGGTGGCTCATGGCTGGTGGCTCATGATGACAATACATGGAGTTAGAATGAAGTCCTTTCCGCCAGTTGTTTCCTTGCTAATTGCCCGCCAACCAACTGAGCCAAAACAGCACGTCACCCTGTTTTTAATGGCTCTGAGCAAATTGGAGAAGTGTGTGTGTGCGTGTGCGTGTGCGTGTGCGTGCGTGCGCGCGTGATGACAAGATGGACCATATCCTGAACCTATTAAACTATTTGCACACATTGCAATATATGTATGTTTGCCGTTCAACCAGACATTATCAAGCTGTGCGTTTTCCTCCTGTTCCTTCCTCTCCTGTCTGCATCCTGAAAACCACCATGTAAAGAAGGCCTGCTGAAAACCACTATGTAAAGAAGGCCTGCTGAAAACCACTATGTAAAGAAGGCCTGCTGAAAACCACTATGTAAAGGAGGCCTGCTGAAAACCACTATGTAAAGGAGGCCTGCTGAAAACCACTATGTAAAGAAGGCCTGCTGAAAACCACCATGTAAAGGAGGCCTGCTGAAAACGGTTCTGCAACAGAACGCTCGTCGTACAAGTCTCGCACGGACATTTCAAAGGTACTCACAGTAGCATGAAGGTTTCGGACAGACAGACGCTAGGGTTTGAAAGCTCGGCGTTGTTAATAAACATTTTAATAAATCACAGCGCAGGCGCATCAGGCAGCCGAAGCCGGAAATAAAGCCACGTTGACAAGTTTATTAAAATTATTTAAAATGTTTATTAGCAACGCAGAGCTTTCAAACCCTAGCGTCTGTCTGTCCGAAACCCTCGTGAAACTGTGAGTACCTTTGAAATGTCCGTGCGAGACTTGTACGACGAGCGTTCTGTTGCAGAACCGTTTTCAGCAGGCCTCCTTTACAGCGAGACAGACTTAATTGTGAGATTTTTCAATGGTCGTAGAAGGGACTGTGTATTCACGGAGTGCGTTAGCTCGTCCAACGATGTTGGCGTGATTTACAGTCCCGAAAGGGGCTAATAAGGACAGTGGTGGTGATCTTACTTGCATTCCCCTGGGACAGAGCAGCCTCCGTGTAACAGGTTGCACCCTTGCTTGCAGATTGCTGAGAAAACAAAAACAAAGAGAGACCATTTTCAGTGTGATATCAATATTCTATCAACCATACCGTCAGAGGATATCAACCATACAGTCAGAGGACATTAGAGCGGCTGACCTTCGAAGCTTTTTTGTGGCCGTCGAAGCTTCCGGGCCCAAGATTGGATTTTAATTCGAAGCTTCGACAATAATTAAACATTTGTAAAAAAAATTTAAATATATATATATATATTTTTTTATCATATGTTGTGGGACTTGTACAGAAATTGTGCTCTATAAATAAAGTGGATTGGATTAATTAATTAAATTAATGAGTGTCCGTTACACAGCCAACGACATTACATTACATAATTATGTTGCAACCTTCGTCTATAAAACAAAAATTATATAAATATTTATATGTATTTAATAGAGACAAAGGCAGAATTCGACTTAATTAAGCACGTTTTATTAAGACATGTTTGTATATGAGTCGGGACACTGCTGCTGACTGGGTGTCTTATCAAACACCGGTAAAACAAAATGCTATAGAGAACCATCAGTGCTGTAAAGTTGAAACCTTTTTAAATCTTAGACAAAACTTAACACTTTGCATTTATGAAATATTGTTTCAGTGTAAGCAGCCATTTGAGGCTTTCTAAAAGCGCAAGATTTTGCAAATAAAATAAAAAAAATATCAAATTTTATTTTTCGGTTTGAATCCTGTGCCCATCGAACGAAGCTTCGAAGTATTTAAGAGACAGCCCTAGAGGACATCAACCGTACAGTCAGAGGACATCAACTAGTGGTGGGGAAAAATATCGATACAGTATAGTATCGCGATACTTTGCGTGGCGATACTGTATCGATACAATGACGCCAAGTATGGATATTTTATTATGCCGTTTTTTTTTCTTTTTTTATAAGTAAGTTGCATTGTTCATTTCAATACCTGTGATTGATTGATTGAAAACTTTATTAACAGATTGCAGAATGGGTACAATACAGTACGGCTCAATACATACAATTGTTAAGGGGATGCAGACCAGAGAAAGACTGGGGTGATGGTAATAGTACAGTAGTCCACACACACACACACACACACACACACACACACACACACACACACACACACACACACACACACACACACACACACACACACACACACACACACACACACACACACACACACACACACACACACACACACACACACACACACACACACACACACACACACACACGTGCATTCAGTTAAGTTGGAATATGACTGTAATACAAACAGTTCAGTTTGTCAGGTACATGCAACACAGATTACAGTGTTGACATCTGTCTGCTTGAGAAAATACCATGTTCTGCAATCAAAATGATTGAAGTGAGATGAACAGACTGACAACTTTATTTTATTAGATAAAACATGTTGACAAAGGTTTACTTTGCAGTTGAAAAAAGGTAATAAATCGCAATATATCGCAATATTAATATCGCAATACTCAGCATATCGCAATATATTTTGAATCGCAATAATATCGGATTGTGAGGCCTCTGGTGATTCCCACCCTTAATATCAACCATACAGTCAGAGGACATCAAGAAGATAATTGTTCCCAGCTCAGCTCAGTGTTTTGTTGCGTCCGCGGGGCCGGTTGGCAGCTGTATGCAGAGCCCCATGCTCTCCTGCACAACAGAACGCATTCAGAGGGATGACAGCTAATTTTTTTTTTTTTTTTTATTATTTATCTTTCTTCCCCTCCTTTTTTCCCCGATTTTTTCTCCCATCCCACCCTTCCTGGTTGTTGCATACTTTCCCCTACTGTTGGTCCGGGAGACCGGAGACTGTCACATGCTTTCCTCCGACGCATGTGCAGCCTGGGGCAGGCCAACCTGGCCGCGCAGGTTCTCACCGGGGAGAGTGTAGCGTGTGGGAGGCCACACTATCTCTCCTCAGTTCCAACCCTTGCTGAGCAGGCGCCCCGACCGAACTGTAGGGGTCACTGTCCACAACGCCCAGGACCCACCCTTCAGCTTTCCCACCCCCTGATACAGCCAATTGTATCAGTGTGAGAGGCCAGCCAAGCTGATAGCAACGCCGGGAGCTGGATTCGAACAGGCGAATCCTAGTGTCTCCCGGTGTTGGTGACGACCGTAATCTCCGTGCGCCACCTGCCCCCCATGACAGCTCATTTAAGTCCGTATCATAAGCCAAGAATGAAAGTAGAAAAATGTGACCGTGAAAATAAAAACTAGAAGAATTCACAACAGCAGATGTCTCCCAACAATCTCCCCGCGTTGCCGTTACTTTCACACACAACGTATTACTGGACAGAGGACAGAAACAACAGACCCAGGGTAGAAATCCATATCGGGGTGCTAGAGGAAAGGTCACGGGGTCAAAGGTCACCGTTTTCTCCCTTTAAGGGAGCAAAGTTTGTGACCGTACGACTACTAACGTCTTCCTCTTGGGGTTATGAATGTGCACCACACGTTTTATGGCCGGAGGGAAGGTGATGGGGTCTTTTAGGTGTCAAGAATATTAACAGCAGATTTTGTGACCGTACACCTCCCCTGGGTCATGAATGTACACCGCAAGTTTTATGGCCATTATTTGCGTGGTATGAGTTGATAGAGTTGTGCCCTTCCCGATGACTCGTCGTACAGAACTTGTAAGTCGCTTTGGATAAAAGAGTCAGCTAAATTACTAAATGTAAATGTGAATGTAAAAAATGCAAACTAAAATGTTTCGCGGGCGGTTTATCCTTTTGAAAACATGGCAGAGAGAGACGGGGAGAGAACAAGATGGATGCTATGAGAGATGAGGAGGGTGAAGAGCTCGTTTGTCGCCGACAAGTCTAACAAGTGCAACACGACGTGAGAATTCACGCCACCCCCGGCGACGCGAGGTGAAGAACTTTCAAACCCTTAGTCTGCGAAGGTCAGCTGGCTGATTTATTGAGTACCCCTCCCTCTCCAACACACACACACTATCCCTTCTATATTCTCATTCACATGTATACTAGGGTTGCCACGGTGATGTGGAATTTCCCATGACTAATAAACTCATAACACCAGTATTACCTGTGACACGTTTAGTATTTTACAAATTAAATTTTTTTTTTTTTTTTTATTATGGGCGCTGATGTGAGAAAATGAACTAAATTGGGGGGAATTCTCTCACACTGCATTTTACTACACTGCATTCTCTCACTGCGTTTTACTACACTGCATTCTCGCACACTGCATTTTACTGCACTGCATTCTCTCACTGCATTTTACTACACTGCATTCTATCACACTGCATTTTACTACACTGCATTATCTCACTGCATTTTACTACACTGCATTCTCTCACTGCATTCTACTACACTGCATTCTCTCACTGCATTTTACTACACTGCATTCTCTCACTGCATTCTACTACACTGCATTCTCTCACTGCATTTTCCTACACCGCATTTTACTACACTGCATTCTCTCACACTGCATTTTACTACACTGCATTTTACTACACTGCATTCTCTCACACTGCATTCTCTCACACTGCATTTTACTACACTGCATTCTCTCACACTGCATTTTACTACACTGCATTCTCTCACACTGCATTTTACTACACTGCATTATCTCACAGCATTTTACTACACTGTATTCTCTCACACTGCATTCTCTCTCACTGCATTTTCTACACTATTCTCCCACACTGCATTTGACTACACTGTATTCTCCCACACTGAATTTTACTACACTGCATTCTCTCACTGCATTTTACTACACTGCATTGGCTCACAGCATTTTACTACACAGGCCTGTACACTGCGATGATATGATCGCGAATTGCCCCTTTAATTGGCCGTTGCGATTGGTAAATATTATCTGGGGGCGGGCTTGCGAGTAGTGCTTTCAAGCCTTGCATTCGCATTTCACTCCTAAATTATCCAAGGCGTGTGATGACGCCACTCACGCGAGCTGTCAGTGCGACACAATGTCGTGGTGCTATGAAAGAATATGTCGGCAATGAATGAACTTACTGCGATCACAGATAGCCTGAGTGAAAAAAAAGATTTGCGTGGAGTGAATCTAGGTCACGCTATATACTTGGTACTTGTAGTCTATCGTGCGATTAAAGACCATGTCCCTATCTGCGTAGTCTATACATCCAACACCAAATCCCATAATTCCTAGCAAAACGAAACTGAATGTGGCCTCTCTTCCTTTCAATATGGACTATATTGCATCGCCAAAGAAGCACCTCATTTCAATACATTTAAGATACAAATGTTGCTCTGCAAGAACAACAGAGTGGATATCAGTCCATCTTATGACAACCACATCCGATGTGGAGAGATGATAAGATGATGATGATTGACGTGATGATGTGATGATTGATTGACGGGGACACGGACACTTCTACGTTCAGGTTCAGCCATGCATTAGGTGAGTAGTAGTAGCAGCCCACTATTAGGACGTGAAATACTGTCTACTTAAATTTATAAAATATCAACCTATCTATCTATCTAATAATGAGACAATATGCAAATAAGATAATACTAATAATTGTCACGGTGTCCCCGTATATGAAATGAAAGTGGCTTGCAACTTTACTGGCTGTCACAAACTGTTTATTTCTCGTTTAGCATAGTATTACATTCCACTTCTATAAACAATCAAAGTCCTACCGTAAGAGCCTCATACGGGTCAATTAAACCTTTTTGATTAGTCTTTCCTTCGAGCTAAGTTGGACTGAACATTTCACTGTCAAAAGCGCAAATGTAAATAAGGTTGCGTCGCAACACGGTTTTCAAAATAAAGGTCACATATACAAATACCTCTCAATTCTTACTAAAAAAAGTCCCGGATATACATAAACATTAATTGGCATAGATCTCTATAAACGGCCCAACACATTGATCACTTTAGGCACACACTGAAACCAGTAACATCACAAATATGAAGCAGGTAATTACCCATACAAATAATAAACCTTTCATGGGGTTATTTACAATAATAATTAATTTGATTTCTAAAGCACTTTTCATTGTGAAACAAATGTATGCAGAGTTTCTTGTCCTCCTGATTAATGCAATGGTGTGTGTGTTGTGGTGATCTCATTCAAGGAGCACTACACAAGCGCGCGCACACACACACACACACACAGTTTGTTGTTTTTGTTCTATTAGTGATTTACACACTTTCTCGGTTGGTTCATTATAAAAGATACAAACCTGAAAACAAACGCACTTAAATGTTAAATAAAAGGACCACAGTAATGAGGCAGGAGGAACATATTTTTTTAATAATGGTAAAATTGTTATTTAAAAATGTGCCCCTAAAAAATATTTTTTGCCCCTAAATGTCTCATTTAGGGGCAAGTGTGCCCCTAGTGAAAAAGCTTAGCGTACAGCCCTGCTACACTGCATTCTCTCACTGCATTCTCTCACACTGCATTCTCTCACTGCATTTTACTACACTGCATTCTCCCACACTGCATTCTCTCACTGCATTTTACTACACTGCATTCTCTCACTGCATTTTACTACACTGCATTATCTAAGGCTGTCTTAAATACTTCGAAGCTTCGAAGCTTCGTTCGATGGCACAAGCTTCGAACATAAAAAAAAATCGAAGTTTAAAAAGATTTTTTATTTTTTTTTCAAAAATGTTTCTATTTTATTTATTTTTTTACTTCGGTGTGTGTGTGTGTGTGTGTGTGCGTGTGTGTGTGTGTGCATGGGGCCATTGGGTGGGGCCAGGGGACAAATACACTGGAGGAAAGGAACCCAGCTCAGCACTGCCCAAATTATATCATCACTATTGCCTGTTTGAAGGATATCATCCTCAAACACATATACACCACCTACACGCCTATTCTCAGTCCTTGCCCCACAATGGTGGAATGAACTACCCACCCCAGTTAGGACAGCCGAATCCCGTCCAATCTTTCGCCGTCGACTAAAGACGCACTTCTTCAACCATTATCTGAAATAAAATAAAATAAATAAAATAAAATAAATCTAACCCTAACTAACCTTACGGTCATGCACTTGTCCTAATACACTAACCTACACTGTAACACGCAACACTTTGATGAATATTGTTAATCAGCTGATAGAGTTGTATCCTTCCTGATGACCTGTCGTACAGAACTTGTAAGTCGCTTTGGATAAAAGCGTCAGCTAAATGACTAAATGTAAATGTGAATGTAAATGCCTTGTAGAATTCCACACATAAGAAAGAAAGATACTGGGATGAATAAACAAAATAGGAAATAAAATGTAGAAATGCATGCAATACATAAATAAATATGAATCTCCATATATGAAATAGAACATTTAGATAAGGTGCTACTGAGATGTTTTGGTGAGTTCTTTGTTTTTTTGTGGAAGTAGCCCTTCTTAAAAATGCATGAACATTCACTGATGATAATTGGTCTGTAGTGGAGTCTACAAGGTCTACATTGCCGGACCATGTAGAATCCGGACCTTGTAGACTGACATAATTCTGTGCATAGTTTAGTCTACACAGGCCATATTTCAAATAATCAAAATCTTACTTCATTCATCTTAAACATTCTTGATTTGCGGGATTGGTAGTTCCCATGAAATCTGAAGTTGTTCAAACGACAACAGCGATCCACCTTGAATTAAATCACACAGCCGTGTTGGCTGCGTCACAGTCATGAAAGGGGCTACTTAATTCATTAATCCAATCCACTTTATTTATAGAGCACATTTAAAAACAACAAAGTTTACCAAAGTGCTGTACAAGTCCCACAACATAAGATACAAAAAAAAAAATATTATTAAAAAAAAAATAATAATAATAATAATTTTTTTTTAATTCGAAGCTTCGAATTAAAATCGAAGCTCGGCCCCGAAGCTTCGATTGCCAAAAAAAATCGAAGGTCAGCCCTAATTATCTCACTGCATTTTACTACACTGCATTCTCTCACTGCATTCTCTCTCACTGCATTCTCTCTCACTGCATTCTCTCACACTGCATTCTCCCACACTGCATTCTCCTACACTGTATTCTCCCACACTGCATTTTACTACACTATAATCTCTCACTGCATTTTCTACACTATTCTCCCAGACTGCATTTTCTACACTATATTCTCCCAGACTGCATTTTACTACACTGCATTTTCTACACTATTCTCCCAGACTGCATTTTTCTACACTATATTCTCCCACACTGCATTTTACTACACTGCATTCTCCCACACTGCATTTTACTACACTGCATTTTACTACACGGCATTCTCCAAAACTGCATTCTCTCACATTGCGTTTGTCTGCACTGCATTCTCACACTGCATTATCTCACACTAAATCAGGGGTGGCCAACCAGTCAGAGACTAAGAGCCACAAAAATGACTGTGGTGCCACAAAGAGCCACACCATATACCAGCGTTTCTCAACTTTCTTTTTTCAGTCACGGCACCCTTCATGTTTAGGTCTCACCCTCTGGCCTCTGAAGTTGCTAATGTCTTTTTTATTTGGGCCTCACAGGGTTAAAAGTACCCTGTGAGACCCACGGTTGCAAAATTACAAAATCACTTTTAGCCATTTAAAAAAAGAATGTTTATTTAAAAAAAATTAAGCACATGTATAGTCAATTGGTCCTGTTGTTCAGCCTCACAATGCTATTTGATAGTAAATGTGTTTATATGTCCCACCCTCTGGCCTTTGAAGTTGCTAATGTCTTTAATTTCGGCCTCACAGGGTTAACCTCTTAAGCCCGAGATATACAGTAAAAGTGTATATTTTCAGCATTACGTTTGTTTACCAATGATTTTAATTGTTATTAGTGAAATATAAGATTATAGAAATCTCAGGGCATTGAGTCGGAAACCGGCGCATATTGACATGAGGAAGTGGCACAGCCAAAAGTGAGTGTAGTCTTTTGAAGGAAGAGACTCAGGGCTTTCAAATTTAGAAAAACTACCCTACCCAGCTCACACCAGCCCCTGTCAATCATCTGACTTCTGAATTTACTTTTTTATTTCTCTTATTTTTTGGGATTATCTCCCACAAACCTGAACGTTATTGCCATAAAACAGAACGCAATTCGTTTCTCTACCTTTCTGTGAACGTCTTGCAAAAAACTGTGTTGCAATACGATGAAAAATGGTGGAGAAATTTACATCTACAAAACCTTCTGTTTAATCATCTTCCCTTTATTAATTTGCTTAGATTTTTCAGGTCTGGTCAATTTTAGCATGGTGTTATTCACAGTCAAAGATAATTATTATTTTCTTTTAATAGAATTGATATTCTCCTTTGGTTCATTACAATTTACTCAAGCCCAGTAACAGACACACTATTTCTGACACTGATCCATATATGTCCCTAGATTCAGATACCAAGAACATGCAAATGGACAATTTAAAAAAAAATTGTAAATGTTTATTCTACATCCTTATGGAATGAGTGACAAAAAAAGTAAACAAAAAACAATTATATATATATATTTTTTTATGGATGAAAAAGCCGCACATTGACGGGCAAAGAGCCGCATGCGGCTCACGAGCCGCGGGTTGGCCACCCCTGCACTAAATGATCCCACAAAAAATGCAGTGTGGATTTTTATTTAACAGACTTGAAGAACCTTTTTGGTCAGAAAAACGGTACTAACCGAAACCCTGATATGTATATTTTCTTCTTCATATAAAAAATAAATAAATCGAATCCACTTTCAACTGAACATGTTATGATTGCTAGACACGTAGGTAAAACATTTTTGACCTAGAAAGGAGCTGCTAGAATGGACTGTTTTTCACCTCTACCCAAAAACGCCGGCAGCCGCCAGACACGTTCGGACCTTCGTTCGTTACGTTGGCATTCGAATTTTTTTTATTTAATAATTAAATATATATATATATAATATAATAATTTTCTTCACAGTTGCAGATAAAGATTAGGCTACACTAATATTATAGTATTAAAAGAAACTGACGAGTTATATTCATTAAAGAAAGTTGATTTAATAAAAAAAAATACTAATTTAATCAGATTAATGACTTTATTCAAATCGAGGATTTAGTTTGAGGATATTTCTAATCATATTTTTATTATCATTATATATTTCTTTAGATTTTTTTTTATTATTATTAAAAAACGAAGGTCCGTTCGAAAAGTCCTGACTGAGTTCGAAGCCCAAAAGCAGGCTTCGGGGAACCAGCCCTACAGTGTTGCCGACTCACCCGTCCTGCAGTCCAGGCCCATCCAGCCCTCCAGACAGCTGCGGTGGCCCAGCGCCTCACAGCGGTAGTGGCCGAAGTAGTCGTCGCGCGGGACACACAGCTTGTTGCACTTGTTGCCGTAGTAGTTGTCGTCGCAGCGGACGCGCACGCGGTACACCATGTGGGCCACGGGGCCGTCGTGGGAGATGGTCTGCCACAAGCTGCCCGGGTTCATCATGCCCGCGTGGACGCTGCGCTCGATCAGCTGCTCCTCCTCATCTGCAGGGACAGACATGACGGCGGTCACTCACAGTTAGGGGGCGGGACATACACAGTTAGGGGCGGGACATATACAGTTAGGGGCGGGGCATACACAGTTAGGGGCGGGACAGAGATCACAGTTAGGGGCGGGACATACATACATACCCAACAACTGAAGAACCAAAGAACCAAGTGATCGTTCAAAATGTATTTTTTATATACCTCCTCCTCATACTGCTTCCTCATCATCCTTCTCCTCCTACTATTACTACCACCACCTCCTCCTATTACCTCCTCCTACTATTACTATTACCACCTCCTCCTATTACCTCCTCCTACTATTACTATTACCACCTCCTCCTATTACCTCCTCCTACTATTACTATTACCACCTCCTCCTATTACCTCCTCCTACTATTACTATTACCACCTCCTCCTATTACCTCCTCCTACTATTACCACCTCCTCCTATTACCTCCTCCTACTATTACTATTACCACCTCCTCCTATTACCTCCTCATACTATTACCACCTCCTCCTATTACCTCCTCCTACTATTACTACCACCTCCTCCTCCTATTACCTCCTCCTACTATTACTACCACCTCCTCCTCCTATTACCTCCTCCTACTATTACTATTACCACCTCCTCATATTACCTCCTCATACTATTACCACCTCCTCCTATTACCTCCTCCTACTATTACTACCACCTCCTCCTCCTATTACCTCCTCCTACTATTACTACCACCTCCTCCTCCTATTACCTCCTCCTACTATTACTATTACCACCTCCTCCTATTACCTCCTCCTACTATTACTACCACCTCCTCCTCCTATTACCTCCTCCTACTATTACAACCACCTCCTCCTCCTATTACCTCCTCCTACTATTACTATCTCCTCCTATTACCTCCTCCTACTATTACTACTACCTCCTCCTCCTATTACCTCCTCCTCCTATTACCTCCTCCTACTATTACTACCACCTCCTCCTCCTATTACCTCCTCCTACTATTACCACCTCCTCCTATTACCTCCTCCTACTATTACTACTACCTCCTCCTCCTATTACCTCCTCCTCCTACTACCACCATCTCCTCCTCCTATTACCTCCTCCTCCTATTACCTCCTCCTACTATTACTACTACCACCTCCTATTACCTCCTCCTACTACCACCACCACCCCCTCCTCCTGCACCTCCTCCTACTACAACCACCACTACTACTATACTACTACCACCCTCCTCCTGCACCTACTGCTACTACCCTCTCCTTATCCTTTGTACTTATATCCGCTGCCAAATGTAGTAACTTTCAATGCACGTATCAATTGGTTTAACATTGACTGAAACATTTCTTTCCCGACTCTAACTCTACATGTATATCCGAGTATAAATTCATGTTCAGACCATCTCTATATCCAAGTATAGATCTATGTTGAGACCATCTCTATATCCAAGTATAGATCTATGTTGAGACCATCTCTATATCCAAGTATAAAGCTATGTTCAGACTATTATATTCAAGTGTAGATCCATATTCAGAAGCCCTTTTCTCGTTTGATACAGTATTTTTTAGCCCTTTGGATGCTCTTTTCTCTTTTGATACAGTATTTTTTAGCCCTTTGGACGCTCTTTTCTCTTTTGATACAGTATTTTTTAGCCCTTTGGAAGCCCTTTTCTCTTTTGATACAGTATTTTTTAGCCCTTTGGAAGCCCTTTTCTCTTTTGATACAGTATTTTTTAGCCCTTTGGAAGCCCTTTTCTCTTTTGATACAGTATGTTTAGCCCTTTGGAAGCTCTCTTCGCTCACCATTCACGAGGACAGAGTCACAGCTAAGCTGGTCTTACACAAAGTGCATCACCTGTAAGCAGACACTAGGGGCAGAGTGGCCAACAGTGAATGAATGAGTGACACATTTATATGTGTTTTAATTTTTTTTACAGTAACTAACAAATGAGTTACACATTTCTGGATTCAGATGACTGTAATCCTGTCACATGCAATCTGTTATTTCACAAGCCTGCCCCTCCCTTGACTGACGGGTATCACCCCCCCCCCTCTCCCTCCCTCACATAGACACAAACAAAATGACTGCAAAGAAAAGAGCAGCCAGAGGACCCATGAAGCCTCCAAACAATGTCCTCATCCCTCCCTGTCGTCCTTGGAACCTCTGCTGCAACAAAACAACCCTGCCCAACGACATCTGAATGGAGAAACATTTGTAGGTCCCACAAGATCCTTTACAAGGACCCCCCCCCCCCCCGGCCCCCCACAGCGATCCCATCAAAAGGGCTGCTCTTTGTGACGACATTTCATGGCAGCTAGTTCTAAAAAGATATACAAATAAAAAAAAACACATCGCAGACTTACATCGTTTTCCCCACAAACATTGCAAATTGCATACATAATTAGGTTGCAATAACCACACAAAAACATCTGGCCAACACTTAGACCCTCCGTAAGGTTTCTGTCAGGCTGGACACTTAGACCCTGGGCCAGGCTTCTCAGAACTCATAATGTGTGATGATGTTTAAGTTTATTTGGATCCCCATTAGCCACAGCAGTGCTATTCTTCCTGGGGTCCATAACACGTAAAATACAGTTACAGACGTTATACACTCACAACATTCACATGGCATACAAACAATTAAAACAACAATAAATACTCCTAATCAAATTCATAATACAATACAACAATACATACACCTAATCAATTCATAATACAATACAACAATACCTACTCATAATTAATTCATAATACAATACAGCATAATATACTATTTAACCTTTACATACATTATCTATGATCAACCAATTATACAATCTTCTTTTTTTTATCCACTTTTTCTCCTTATTTTTCTATTTTTCTCCCATCCCAATTTCGTATTGCCAATTCTCCCCTCCCCTGTCTTGAACGTTGCTAGACTATGCGCCCCACTGGTCGGTTGTAGTGAGGATAGAAGCCTTGCATCACGTGTCCCCTCCGGTACACGAGGAGGCAGCCTGTCGCATCTTTTCACCAGACAGCGCAGACTCTCAGTGGCGAGGAGTAACGCGTGGGAGGCTCACGCTGCCCCCGATACTTCCTGTCTCTGCTGTGCAGGCGTCACCCAACCGACCTGTAGGAGTCGCTGTCCACAACGTCCAATCCCCACCCATCGACTTCCACCCGCTACCTCTGCCAATTGAGATAGTATGACGACTGGCCCAAGCCGCAGGCAATGCCAATTATTAGGGATGCCCCGATCACGTTTTTTGCCACCGATACCGATCACCGATCGTCGTGAGCCATATCGGCCGATACCGATCGTTTTTGATTACATTTTTTAAAATTTTTATTTTATATAATTTTTTTTTATAAAATATATATATTATATAATTAGACTTGTACTTGTATTATCTGCGAGACATCGCCACCACGCAACAAGCTCCACTGTCTGTGTGTACTCTAGTAGCCTCCAGCTACGGCCAGGATTCTCCGGAGCTGCACCTGGACCCTATACTCGAGTAGCCTCGAGCTACGGCAAGGATTCTCCGGAGCTGCAGATGGACCCTATTGGTATAACGTTACTGTGGTCAGCAAGCCCTCAGCTCGAATACGCGTCGAATCAGTGTTATAAGACATTGATATCAGGAGCTATCTGTAGCTACTGCTAGCCGGATATATAACGTTAATACAACGCCTCAGTGAATTATTTAGTTCAATGGGACATTTCGTTTTGAACAGTGAACTAACTTGCGCTAACGTGAGCTAACAGCTAACAGGTATCATACACATCTCTACTAGACTTGATGGAGCGTTTGTTGATGTCAGGAGCTATCGGTAGCTGGCCGGCTAGATACCGTTCGGTTAGACAATGCCTCATCATGTATTAAACTAAAAGTGAATAGTTGACTGGGTCATTTTGTAATGGTAGCTAAGCTAACGTTAGCTCAGGGAGACGCCGTCCTCCCGTGTCCCGTCCCACTAGACTACTAGACCCGTGTTTACAAGCGTGCAGGAGGGGCTGGAGGGATGAGCAGACGCCGCACCACCCGGTGTCTGAGACAGAACAGATCGGTTTTGACGATCGGCGAAAATAAAGCATTATCACCGATCACCGATCGCATATTTATACTGATTATCGGCCGATAACGATCGGTGGCCGATCGATCGGGGCATCCCTACCAATTATACAATCTTCTAATAATATATCCATATCAGACACATACCTTTTCATCTACGTATATCCCCATCACTTTATCAGACACATACATTTTCATTTACATACACACTATATATGAGGAAATGTCCATTTCTTTGGTTGAAAATGTTGTTTTACCAAGATTCTGAACCGACATTTACTATTCAGATTCTTGGTAAAACAACATTTTCAACCAAAGAAATGGACATTTCGTGAAAAAAATATAGTGTGTGATGTTCATATTCTATTGTGTTAATTCATGCCACAGTGTGTTCAACCAGGTGAAAGGTACATCAGACTTAAAGAGTTTGTTTTTAAGGCACTGACAGACTTGTCGAGCAACACCACAAGGTGATGCCACTTCACAGTAGGGATGGGTACCTTTCACATTTGAACCGATACGGTACCGGTACCTGTGAATCGATACCGGTACCCAACTGTACCCTTTTTCGGTACTTTAGTCTAAAAAAAGATATATTTACCTACCTCAGTCGTGAAAAAAATTATCCAAACTTCAAATAACTACAATTTCGACCGTTTTCGGCTTGCCATTGCTCCGACTGCTTTGTTGTTGAATCAAGTCAAATCCTAGGTAAGCATATTGTGCAAAAGAAAAAAGCAAAAAAAATTAAAAGTAATTTTTTTTTATTAATTTTTTTGGTATCTCACTTGAATCGATACTCGGTAGTACCGACGTGTTTCGGTTCGGTACCTCAAAAGTACCAAATTCGGTACCCATCCCTACTTCACAGTCCTGCAAATTTAGCATAAAACGCCTGTCGATTGCATTCTGAAAGTAAATGGGTCACTATTGTGGAACCATTTGTAGCAGATGCACAAGTGTGGCCTCTTTTGAAAGGAAACATCCCGAATTGATCCCCGAGAATGCTACTGTAATAAGAGTTAGAGACGTTTGAACACGCTGAAATATACGTTTTTTTTTTTTTTTTTTTTTTTACTTATGTCTGAATTATTTTGCAAACAAATGCCTGCAAAAGTGTTCCAGATGAGAGAGGTATGAGCTGAAAAACACAATGGGTCCATAGCCTGAAGTCTCATCTAGCACCAAAGTTGATAACAATACCACAGAAAATGAGTGTTTTACACCAATGCATTCACACACGTAGGAGTCATCTCGAGTCTTCCTTCGCCAGAGAAAAGAGCATATCGTCTGAAATATCCCTCACGTCATAGTAGGGCTGTCCCCGACTAAGGATTTGGATGGTCGACTATGATTGGCCAACATTTTCCGTTAGTCGACTATTGGTTAAAAAAAAAAAAATATGTATAATATTCTTATTTTTTTTTATATTTTTTATATATATATATATTTTTTTTTTTATCATTCCATTTGGGCTGTGAGGGGTGCCTAATGTCTGAAGGAGTCGACTGAAGGCTTCTTGTCCTCTGCAAAAGCATGCAATTGGTCCACTGATACATATATATATATTTGTCTAGTCTAGTGTGTTCATTAGATGGGTGAAATCCTCTTTCAGTGCCTCTGTGCCTGTTTTCGTAGGCAGTTAGCTTCTGGTATGCATGCCATTAGCGTTAGCCACGCTTCTAGGCCTCTTTTCTTTTGGAAAGAATGATACAAAATTTAAATTAAAAATAAAAATATTATAATTATTTTTTCTTTTGACTAAGAGGTTGGCTAGTCGACTACGGCTCCTTTCGACCGATTAGTCGACTAATCGACTAATAGGGGTCAGCCCTACGTCATATATATATCGCTATTTCCGGGATTTCATTGGCTACAAAAACGGTCAATAATTTTCACCGTCAAGAGATGACTGATCCAGTCACCGGAAAATGTGAAATGGACCTTTAATTAAATCACAGCTAATGCAGGATTGTGATCAGTGCAAACTTTGTAATCCCACTCTATGGGCTGTCCTCTAATACAACTCTATGTGAGGCTATACAAAGCCCAGACAAAGAACGCAAACTTTATCACAGTAGGATCAGAGACCACAAACAAAAACAGTGGACATAGGGGCCCAATGCACCATATTCAACACACACACCACTTTTAACAAATTTAAGTCCACACACATTTTCTAAATAGTTCCATGCAGTACAATATGAAGTGCGCACAAGCGCACGCACACACACACACGCATAAACACACACACAAACACCTTCCTCTGCTCAGGGCCGACACAATGTTAAGACACAATGTTGGACAGAATTAAGCAACAATAACAGAAATAACCGGTAGTTTCCAGATAGAGAACAATGGGTTCCGGGACAGAGCCGGTTCTGCTGCCGCACAGTCTATACACAGAGCCAGCCGGCCAGCCCACTTCCTGTTTGATAAACACAAGGCAAACACAAGGCTGACTTCCCTGGACACACAGGGGGGGGGGGGGCAAATAACTTGCTAGTTACCCTCTTCAGTACCCCTCTACTACCCTGCTACCCCTCTACTACCCCGACTATACCCCTACTACCCTGCTACACATCTACTACCTGCTACTAGTGGTGGGGGGAAATATCGATACAGTATAGTATCACGATACTTTGCGTGGCGATACTGTATCGCTACAAGGACGCCAAGTATCGATATTTTTTTTGGTCCACTTTTTCTCTTGTTTTTCTTTTTTTTATCCACTTTTTCTCCTCTTTTTTTATTTTTCTCCCATCCCAATTACCCGCTGTGCCAATTCTCCCCTCCCGTCTTGAACGTTGCTCACATATGCCCCCCACTGGCCGGTCGTAGGGAGGATAGAAGCCTTGCATCACGTGTCCCCTCCTCCGATACACGAGGAGGCAGCCTGTCACATCTTTTCACCTGCCAGCGCGGACTCTCATTGGCGAGGTGTAACGCGTGGGAGGCTCACACTACCCCCGCCATTTTCCTGTCTCTGCTGTACAGGCGTCCCCCCAACCGACCTGTAGGAGTCGCTGTCCACAACCTCCAGATTACCACCCATCGACTTCCACCCCGCTAACTCTGCCAATTGAGTTAGTATGACGGCCGGCCCAAGCCGGAGGCAACGCCGACAGCCGGAGTCGAACCCGGTGTCTCTTGCGTTGGTGACGAGCGCAATGTCAATGCCATCTCCTCCTGTTTTTCTGTATTTACCTCCCATCCTAATTTAGTCGTTATGCCAATTCCCCCCTCCCCTTCCTGGTTGTTGCGCGCATGTGCCTCCCACTGGTCGGTCTAGGGAGCCCTGAAGTCTAACAGATGCTTCCTCCGATACATAGGAGACAGCCAGCTCTTTTCACCTGGTAGCGAGGACTCTCATTGGTGAAGTGTAACGCGTGGGAGGTCACACTACCTTCACCATTTCCCTCCCTCGCTGTGCAGGTGCCCTGACCGACCTGTAGGAGTCGCTGTTTACAACGACCAGATTACCACCCCACCGGCTTCCCTCCCGCTGACACTGCCAATTGTGCCAGTATGACGGCCGGCCAAGCCGGAGGCACCGCTGGCTGACAGCCGGATTCGATAGCAGTATCTCTGCGGTGGTAGACAGACGCTTAGTCCGCTGTGCTACCCGGCAGCCTAATTATGCAAAAGAATAATAATAATAATAATTTATATAAGGAAATTGCATTGTTCATTTCAATAACTGTAATACTGTAGTACAGTAGTCCACACACACGTGTGCATTCAGTTAAGTTGGAATATGACTGTAATACAAACAGTTCAGTTTGTCAGGTACATGCAACACAGATTACAGTGTTGACATCTGTCTGCTTGAGAAAATCCCATTTGCTGCAATAAAAATTATTGAAGTGAGATGAACAGACTGAAAACTTTACTTCATTAGATAAAACATGTCAGGTAATAAAACGCAATATATCGCAATATTAATATCGCAATATATATTTTGAAGCGCAATACTAGCGTGTATCGTGACTTAAGTATCGTGATAATAATATTGTATCGTGAGGCCGCTGGTGATTCCCACCCCTGTCTGGCACATGCTGGGGTGACAATGGCTCAGGAGGTAGAGCGGGTGTCGTCTGGTAATCTAAAAAAGGTTCCCAGTTTGATCCCGGCTCCTCCCGGCCAGCGTGTCGAGGTGTCCTTGAGGAAGACACCTCACCTCCAAGTGCTCCGGATGGGCAGGGTGGCACCTTGCCAACTTGTGTGAGTGAATGGGTGAATGTGAGGCACACACTCTCTCTCTCTCTCTCTCTCTATACATTAACCCTTTCACTGCCACACGACAGCCGGTTAACCCTTTCACTGTCACAATACAGAAGGTTAGCCCTTTACTATCACACAACCGACGGTGATGCTCCATCATTAGCATCATTAGCTCCGCGGATGCCATGTGGCAGTGAAAGGGTTAATATGGCATTTGCACTCTGGTCGGTCGCCAAACTTTGTCGTGTACTGTACTCTGTCCTGTATAATGACAACGAGACAAGACTTTGAAAGGATCGATTTCTCAACCACTTTGATATTTCGATCTCCCTTCTTTACCCAAAAATAGATTTTTCAAATAAGAGGAGGAGGAGCTTCCTCGGCTGCGCCTCAATGGACCCGACACACACACACACACACACACACACACACACACACAGGACACTCATCACCGCCATACCACAACGTCCAGAGATCAAAGTGAAACACACTACATTCCTCCGCGGGTCCCCTCTTCCTCCCAGACTGGGCCGCGGCCCGACGGGAAGACGGGGCTCTGAAAGGAGGATCGAGCGGCCGGCGGACGTGGGCCGGAGGAAAACAGGATACAGCTGCTGAGTCATTGGCGCCCAGAGGGCCGGGCATACTGTAGAGAGCCTGAAGACTCATCATCCTACTGTAGAGCCTGAAGACTCATCATCCTACTGGCATACTGTAGAGAGCCTGAAGACTCATCATCCTACTGGCATACTGTAGAGAGCCTGAAGACTCATCATCCTACTGGCATACTGTAGAGAGCCTGAAGACTCATCCTCCTACTGTAGAGCCTGAAGACTCATCATCCTACTGGCATACTGTAGAGAGCCTGAAGACTCATCATCCTACTGGCATACTGTAGACTAGAGCCTGAAGACTCATCCTCCTACTGTAGAGCCTGAAGACTCATCATCCTACTGGCATACTGTAGAGAGCCTGAAGACTCATCATCCTACTGGCATACTGTAGACTAGAGCCTGAAGACTCATCCTCCTACTGTAGAGCCTGAAGACTCATCATCCTACTGGCATACTGTAGAGAGCCTGAAGACTCATCATCCTACTGGCATACTGTAGACTAGAGCCTGAAGACTCATCATCCTACTGGCATACTGTAGAGAGCCTGAAGACTCATCATCCTACTGGCATACTGTAGACTAGAGCCTGAAGACTCATCATCCTACTGGCATACTGTAGACTAGAGCCTGAAGACTCATCATCCTACTGGCATACTAAAAAAAAGAACGCTAAAAAAACGAACGAACTAAAACAAAAACGAACTAAAAGAAAATGAATAAAAAAAAAGCGAACGGGAAAAAAAACGAACGAAAAAAACGAACGAACTCAAACTAAAATGAACTAAAACGAAAACGAAAAAAAAAAACGAACGCAAAAAAACGAACGCTAAAGAAACGAACGAACTAAAACAAAAACTAACAAAAACGAAAACGAAAAAAAAAAAAGCGAACGGAAAAAAAACGAATGAAAAAAAAACGAACAAACTAAAACTAAAACGAACTAATATGAAAACGAACGGGGGAAAAAAACGAACGCAAAAAAACGAACGAACTAAAACAAAAACGAACTAAAACGAAAACTAACGAAAAAAGCGAACGGGAAAAAAAAAACGCAAAAAAAACGAACGCAAAAAAAGAACGCAAAAAAAAAGTACGAACTAAAACGAAAACGAACGCAAAAAAACGAACGCTAAAAAAAAAAAAACGAACTAAAACAAAAACGACCTAAAACGAACTAAAACGAAAACGAACGAAAAAAAGCGAATGGGGAAAAAACGAACGGAATGAGACTCATCATCCTACTGGCATACTGTAGAGAGCCTGAAGACTCATCATCCTACTGGCATACTGTAGAGAGCCTGAAGACTCATCATCCTACTGGCATACTGTAGAGAGCCTGAAGACTCATCATCCTACTGGCATACTGTAGAGAGCCGGAAGACTCATCATCCTACTGGCATACTGTAGAGAGCCTGAAGACTCATCATCCTACTGGCATACTGTAGTCGAGAGCCTGAAGACTCATCATCCTACTGGCATACTGTAGAGAGCCTGAAGACTCATCATCCTACTGGCATACTGTAGAGAGCCGGAAGACTCATCATCCTACTGGCATACTGTAGAGAGCCTGAAGACTCATCATCCTACTGGCATACTGTAGAGAGCCTGAAGACTCATCATCCTACTGGCATACTGTAGAGAGCCGGAAGACTCATCATCCTACTGGCATACTGTAGAGAGCCTGAAGACTCATCATCCTACTGGCATACTGTAGTCGAGAGCCTGAAGACTCATCATCCTACTGGCATACTGTAGAGAGCCTGAAGACTCATCATCCTACTGGCATACTGTAGAGCCTGAAGACTCATCATCCTACTGGCATAGTGTAGAGAGCCTGAAGACTCATCATCCTACTGGCATACTGTAGAGAGCCTGAAGACTCATCATCCTACTGGCATACTGTAGAGAGCCTGAAGACTCATCCTCCTACTGGCATACTGTAGAGAGAGCCTGAAGACTCATCCTCCTACTGGCATACTGTAGAGAGCCTGAAGACTCATCATCCTACTGGCATACTGTAGACTAGAGCCTGAAGACTCATCATCCTACTGGCATACTGTAGACTAGAGCCTGAAGACTCATCATCCTACTGGCATACTGTAGAGAGCCTGAAGACTCATCATCCTACTGGCATACTGTAGACTAGAGCCTGAAGACTCATCATCCTACTGGCACACTGTAGAGAGCCTGAAGACTCATCATCCTACTGGCATACTGTAGAGAGCCTGAAGACTCATCATCCTACTGGCATACTGTAGTCGAGAGCCTGAAGACTCATCATCCTACTGGCATACTGTAGAGAGCCTGAAGACTCATCATCCTACTGGCATACTGTAGAGCCTGAAGACTCATCATCCTACTGGCATAGTGTAGAGAGCCTGAAGACTCATCATCCTACTGGCATACTGTAGAGAGCCTGAAGACTCATCATCCTACTGGCATACTGTAGAGAGCCTGAAGACTCATCCTCCTACTGGCATACTGTAGAGAGAGCCTGAAGACTCATCCTCCTACTGGCATACTGTAGAGAGCCTGAAGACTCATCATCCTACTGGCATACTGTAGAGAGCCTGAAGACTCATCATCCTACTGGCATACTGTAGACTAGAGCCTGAAGACTCATCATCCTACTGGCATACTGTAGAGAGCCTGAAGACTCATCATCCTACTGGCATACTGTAGACTAGAGCCTGAAGACTCATCATCCTACTGGCACACTGTAGAGAGCCTGAAGACTCATCATCCTACTGGCATACTGTAGAGAGCCTGAAGACTCATCATCCTACTGTAGAGCCTGAAGACTCATCATCCTACTGGCATACTGTAGACTAGAGCCTGAAGACTCATCATCCTACTGGCATACTGTAGAGAGCCTGAAGACTCATCATCCTACTGGCATACTGTAGAGAGCCTGAAGACTCATCATCCTACTGGCATACTGTAGAGAGCCTGAAGAGTCATCATCCTACTGGCATACTGTAGAGAGCCTGAAGAGTCATCATCCTACTGGCATACTGTAGAGAGCCTGAAGACTCATCATCCTACTGGCATACTGTAGAGAGCCTGAAGACTCATCATCCTACTGGCATACTGTAGAGAGCCTGAAGACTCATCATCCGACTGGCATACTGTAGAGAGCCTGAAGACTCATCATCCTACTGGCATACTGTAGAGAGCCTGAAGACCCATCATCCTACTGACATACTGTAGAGCCTGAAGACTCATCATCCTACTGGCATACTGTAGAGAGCCTGAAGACTCATCCTCCTACTGGCATTGAGTTCGTTTTAGTTTTAGTTTGTTCATTTTTTTGCGTTCGTTTTTTTGCGTTATATTTAGTTTTAGTTCGTTTTCGTTTTAGTTCGTTCATTTCTTTGCTTTTGTTTTTTTGCCTTTGTTTTTTGCGTTCGTTTTTTTTCATTCGTTTTTTGCGTTCCTTTTTTATGTTCGTTTTCACTTTAGTTCGTTCATTTTTTTGCATTTGTTTTTTTGCATCCTTTTTTTTTGCGTTCTTTTTTTTGCGTTCTTTTTTTTGCGTTAGTTTTCGTTTTAGTTTGTAAATTTTTTTTCATTCTTTTTTTTGCATTCTTTTTTTGCGTTCGTTTTTTGCATTCGTTTTTTTTTCGTTTTTGTTTTAGTTCGTTACTTTTTTTGCGTTCTTTTTTGCGTTCGGTTTTTGCGTTCGTTTTTTGCGTTCGTTTTGTTGTGGTAGAGACAGACACACTTACATAGAGGAGAGAGACCTGAGAGCGGAGGTGGAGAGACACACTGCTTTTGTTTTTTTGCCTTCGTTTTTTGCGTTAGTTTTTTTGCATTCTTTTTTTTGCGTTCATTTTTGTTTTAGTTCGTTTTCGTTTTAGTTAATTCGTTTTTTTGCGTTCGGTTTTTTTTGTTCGTTTTCGTTTTAGTTCGTTAGTTATTTTTTTAATTTTTTGCATTCTTTTTTTTGCATTCTTTTTTTTTCGTTCGTTTTTTTGCATTAGTTTTTTTGCGTTTTCGTTTTAGTTCGTAACTTTTTTGCGTTCTTTTTTTTGCGTTCGGTTTTTTGATTTAGTTTTGTTGTGGTAGAGACAGACACACTTACATAGAGGAGAGAGACCTGAGAGCGGAGGTGGAGAGACACTGCTTTTGTTTTTTTGCCTTCGTTTTTTGCGTTCGTTTTTGTTTTAGTTAGTTTGTTTTTTTGCTTTTGTTTTTTTGCATTCATTTTTTTGCGTTCGTTTTTTTGCATTCGTTTTAGTTCATTTTAGTTTTAGTTCGTAAATTTTTTTGCGTTATTTTTTTTGCGTTCGTTTTCGTTTTAGTTCGCTTTCGTTTGTTTTATTTTTAGCTCATTTTCATTTTAGCTCGTTAATATTTTAGCTTTCTTTTTTTGCGTTTTTTGCGTTCTTTTTTTTGCATTCTTTTTTTTGCGTTCATTTTTGTTTTAGTTCGTTTTCGTTTTAGTTCATTCGTTTTTTTGCGTTCGTTTTTTTTTGTTCGTTTTCGTTTTAGTTCGTTAGTTTTTTTTAGAAATTTTTGCATTCTTTTTTTTGCATTCTTTTTTTTCGTTCGTTTTTTTGCATTAGTTTTTTTGCGTTTTCGTTTTAGTTCGTAACTTTTTTGCGTTCTTTTTTTTGCGTTCGGTTTTTTGCTTTAGTTTTGTTGTGGTAGAGACAGACACACTTACATAGAGGAGAGAGACCTGAGAGCGGAGGTGGAGAGACACACTGCTTTTGTTTTTTTGCCTTCGTTTTTTGCGTTCGTTTGTTTTAGTTCGTTTGTTTTTTTGCTTTTGTTTTTTTGCATTTGTTTTTTTGCGTTCGTTTTTTTGCATTCGTTTTAGTTCATTTTAGTTTTAGTTCGTAAATTTTTTTGCGTTCTTTTTTTTGCGTTCTTTTTTTTGCGTTCGTTTTCGTTTTAGTTCGCTTTCGTTTGTTTTATTTTTTAGCTCGTTTTCATTTTAGCTCGTTAATATTTTTGCTTTCTTTTTTTGCGTTAGTTTTTTGCGTTCTTTTTTTTGCATTCATTTTCGTTTTAGTTCGTTCGTTTTTTTGCGTTGGTTTTTTTTTGTTCGTTTTCGTTTTAGTTAGTTAGTTTTTTTTCAATTTTTTTGCATTCTTTTTTTTGCATTCTTTTTTTGCGTTCGTTTTAATTCGTTCATTAAAGACTCATCATCCTACTGGCATACTGTAGAGAGCCTGAAGACTCATCATCCTACTGGCATACTGTAGAGAGCCTGAAGACTCATCCTACTGGCATACTGTAGAGAGCCTGAAGACTCATCCTACTGGCATACTGTAGAGAGCCTGAAGTCTCATCCTACTGGCATACTGTAGAGAGCCTGAAGACTCATCATCCTACTGGCATACTGTAGAGAGCCTGAAGACTCATCCTACTGGCATACTGTAGAGAGCCTGAAGACTCATCCTACTGGCATACTGTAGAGAGCCTGAAGACTCATCCTACTGGGCGATAATTATCGCAATATATTTTAATAATTGATATCGATTGATAATAAAAAATAAATATCAATAAAAATGTATTATTATTATTATAATTTTTTGTGTGTGTGTGTGACCTGCAACAGGGCAGTTTTAAAACCAGAGACAGTGGACAGACTTGTCTTTCTTGCCTGCAACTTAAAGTAATGGCTTTGCTTGTCCAAATGACAATACTGACCAAATTGAGATTTATTTTTCTCTCGTCCATTTATTTTGTTTGCTTTTTGTTTTTTTTATTTATTTTTTCGCTTTATTTATTCTACTGGGCAGTCCAGTAGAGAGAGACAAGAGGAGGAATGGGAGACAGAGTGGGGGGAAGACATTCGGCAAATAACGACGAGTTCGGGAGTCGAACCCGGGTCGGCCGTGTCGCGGCTGAGCGCGTTATGTGGTTCGCCACTGGGCAACCTTCCCCCTAAGGTGCGCCCGTGCGCGCACATGGTAAAACGCTCCCGCGCACATCTGAAATAAGGTCACAAAAAAAATAAAAAAATTATATATATATATTTTTTTTTTTATTCAACAAACATGACCATGTTCACGTCTTAAACTCATACTGAGGCCTTAGTTTTGGTTTTAAATTGCATATCATCATTCATTTATTTATTGTCACAGAGCAGAATAATTTTGCCAAAACAAACCAATAGTATCCAGCTGCAGAACGGCAGACCAGCCACACTCTCAAACCCAAACGCATTTCCTTTGATTTAATTATACATCAAATGATTTATGTCAAGGATTGCAATGCCTCATTTGAATGAAGTAAACTTTTCACCTCGATAACGTCAACATTCAGGGTGAATGTAATGTGAGAAATTGGGATACAAAATTTTATAAAAATAAAAAAAATATATATTGTTGATCGGATCGGGAAAGATCTGTATCGGTAGATACTCAAAATCACATGATCGGGATCGGATCGGGAGCAAATTCTTTTTATCGGGACATCCCTAACGGTAACCTGTTGCGTGTGACGTTACCAAGAGAAACCCCGCTTTCAGTGCTTTGTGGGCATCTGTTGTGAAGGATCAGATTAAACCGAATATATATATTTATTTATATATATATATTTAATAGTATTTGTATATCGTTTGATATCCCCTGTATATTCCTTGTACAATATGCACTGAATATCCCTTTAGTCTACTAAACAGCCCATAATAGTTTCATTCTACCATTGGACGAGAACCTGGCGCCAGCAGCCATACCCCTAGGTTCAAGTTCAACCGTGCCGCCCAACATGTCGTGGCAAGCCCGGTTCCGCGTAGGAATACGTCTGGCGAAATACGAATGGTACTATTTGTTCACAGCGCATATATATATGGCGCAAGTAAAGTAGAACTTTCTTTTAGTCCATTAGTTCTTTACCCTCCAACCGAGTAACAGACGCGAAGCCTCACCCACGACGCACGTGTGGTGCAGTAAGGCCTACTTGGCCTCAGAATAGGCATTGAGATATCGTGTGGATTAATAGTTGAATTGTCATAGTTTGGCACTATACCGTCGAGTTGGACGTATTCTATTAAGCTAATAATAGTCTATTATGTATGGTGCATCGTTCGGTTAGAGTTATAAAGTTATCAGTACCCCCATCGTTCCTGACGTTATCTGGAGTCTTAACCAGGCTGGGCAGACCACTAGTGGTGCTTGCATCCGAGGAGCTCCGGGCCAGGGCGACTGGACCTGTACATTGGATTACTCTACCCGGACGACGGCGAGCCTTCTACGGCTTGGATTATGCTTTGGGTGCTTTGATTATTCCATGGATAACGGCCAACACTGCGGAGTGTTGGAACTACCCCCCGGAGAGGAGCAAGGTGAGACGGCGCTCTACACCAGTGAGGTCGCCTCACGTCTCTCCGTTGTGGACCGGCAGCTACCGTCCACCAGAGGGTCCAGCTGTATTCGTCTGCGGACCGAGGTTCTGTGGGCACCGTGTTCAAGACTTTGAATTCTCCCAAGAAATCGTCGGCCAGATGAGATACCGCCAGCGGCTTCTCTAACCCCCCCCTCCTACTGTCTTACAACCAGCGGGACCCCCCCCCCCCCCCTTAGTGTATCCAGCTATAATCATTTAAGTACCATCGCTATAGTTTCCAAAAAAAACGGGTTGTATACTTACTCCCTGCGTAACCAGAGATTGGACATTCAATGTTGATTTACCTACGAATACTCATTTGCCATACAAGTGCATTTCAAATCATAAGTGTAAACAAGTGAACGTTGTATATACCTTTTGCTATATTAAATATTCGATTTGTACATTTGTGTGGACTTCGTTTCATCAGGTGGGAAAGTGTTCATCATATCTATATCATGTACTGGATGGCCAGAAGTTAAAGTACAAGAGGTAGTGGTTTAATACCATACTTAACAATACAGTCAGGGAATTGTACCCCTCAGTTACAATTGGTCCTTCGAGCCGGATGGTAACTAGTGTAATATTAATATAGTGTTATTAATATTAAAATGGCCTATGATGAACACTCCACGAAACGGTCCTCCTAACGTAGAACGCCCGCGGCGCAGACGACAGACACCTCAGAGGATTACGCTGTCAGTCAACTACCTAGCCTTCGACAAACGGTAAACGCGGTA
Source organism: Notolepis coatsorum (assembly GCF_963971535.1). NCBI lineage: Eukaryota > Metazoa > Chordata > Actinopteri > Aulopiformes > Paralepididae > Notolepis > Notolepis coatsorum. The sequence goes on from NC_140169.1 coordinate 57,050,601, forward strand.
AAAGTAGAAAGTAAAATTATGTCTGACCCTAACGACCAGGTTTCCCCGACCACAGAGGCCCTAGTAGGTCCTAATGTAACTGACCAAGCTCACGGTGGGGACCAGGAGGGAGCTGACATGCCTTTACCCCCCGCCAATACCGAAGAAGTAGTCCCCGACCAGCCCCGGGAGGAAGACAACCCTACAGAGAGAGAACTCTGCACGGAAGAAGAGGAGGAGAGCGCCGAGGAAATAGAGCTCCAGGACTCCCCAACGAGTACACCCAGGAGCGGCTCACCCAGGAGCGGCTCACCTCCACAACCGCCTTCCCCCAGCGAAGCGGAGAGGATGCTACAACAGGCGTTCCTCGTCAGCCTGACAGCCTCTACCGAACGCGATCGACTCCAAGCACAGACGCTTAGCGAGCGCGAACATTTTACCATTGAAAGAGAACGCCTCCAAGCGCAGCAACGGAGCGAAGAAGAGCGCACACGCCTGGAGATGAGACGCCTTCAGACGGAAGAGAATATGGCAAGAGACCGGGCCGACGCCCAGCGCGCCGCTGCCCAAAGAGAAGCAGATCTCACCAAGCGCGAAGTCGAGCGCGACAAGTTACAAGCGCAGCTAATGGAGCAGCTGATCCGCAAGGCAGCACCCTCTCCCTCCGCCAGGGGTTCAAGGAACTCGTCGAGACAACAGTCAAGGGCAGCGTCTCCTCACCGAGCAAGCGACCCTGAACTTGACCAACAGACCGAGCCTATACCCCCCGCAGACCCCCTTCCCAGACCGGTCCAAGCGAGACCCAGCTACAAGGAAGGAGCGGCATACACTGCGGAGAAGCTAAATAAACGGTTACAGGATCTGGAAGACCTGATAGAGGAAGAAGAGGGAGAGGAGGAGAACCAAGCCCGACGACAGCACAGTACTCCACCGGACCAGGAGGTCCAGTACAGCCCAGGCTATACCCCCGCGGCGCTGCGCTACAGACCCCCGACTCTATTCACGGGTGAGCACGACGCATGACCAGCCCCGAGGAATAGCACCTGGACCAGCGGGCCATGGTACCCTGTCGGTACCAGCCCACAGAGAGGCGCAAGAGGGGACTCGCCTAGGAGGTCTCTCCCCCAACGCTCGCCGATGTATCAGCCATCCACGGCGTCATACATTGCCACGCCGTCATTTCCAGACTTCACCTACGAGAATCGAGCACAGTACACGGAGCTCCGGATGTGCTTAGAGACAATGATGGTGGATGTCGCTGATGAACGCCACAAGTATGCAATATTACTGAAGCACCTGAAAGTACCGCGAGCGCACAATATAGCGCTGGCCTATGCCACCTCTACGACCCCATACACAGCGGCCCTGGCGGCGCTGGACCAGAGATATGGACGTATATGGGATTACGTAATCCAAGAGATAAGGCATATTGATCGCCTACCCCCAGCAACAGACAATCGCTCATTAGACGACCTGTCAATCAAAGTGCAGTCCCTGGTAGGGATGCTGGGAGCGCAACGGGAGAAGGGCATGCATGAGCTATACGCCAACTCTAACGTCGAGAGGATTTTGGAGAAGCTGCCACCCGCAAGACAAGAGCGTTTTAGGCGGCAGAGAGACTACCGGGATCCTAACGGCCCCGAACCATCCCTCCTTGATCTAGCCGACTTCCTGGCGAGAGAAGTCAGCAGCTTACGAATGGATACGTTCGGGCGGAGCACGCCAAGCTCCAGAGAGGGACCCAGGAGAATAAATGATGGAAGAAGATCGGTGACTGTCATGCACCAATCCGAGTCAGTACCGAGCAGTAAGAGCCACAGTACCCCCTCGAGAAAAGAGAAGTGGAAGATGGTATGCCCCTACTGTGAGAAAGAACACTGGCTGTCACAATGTGACCTGTTCACAAAGACGAATGCAGAAGAAGTGAGTCAATGGATAAAGTCCAACAGGCGCTGTTACCGATGTGCGCGACCACACATGGCAGCCGAATGCCGCCTAAAGAAAAGGTGCAGTCGGTGCGACGGAGCCCATCTAGATATACTACACGAAAGTAACAGAAGACGGCCTCCACCTGCACCATCGAGCGGCACCAAGGCAAGTGTCATGTACATTGACCCCGCCAGCAGCAGCGGCGCCCAAGTGCTCTTAAAGGTAGTCCGTGTGACATTGAGCTACCAAGATAAAGTCATGGACACTTACGCCGTCCTTGATGACGGGTCAGAGAAGACCCTTCTGCTCGCGTCCGCTGCGGCCCAGCTGGGACTGCGGGGGAGCGAGAACGAAATGACGATTCGGACAATAAGAAGAGATTTAAAGACGATAAAGGGCGAGAATGTCTCCTTCACTATCGCAGCAAACGGGCAGCCAGAGCGACGGTATAGGATTACAAATGCTTTCACCAGCCAAGAAATAGGACTATCGCAGTACACCTACCCTATCGCCAAGTTGATGGATAAATATGTGCACCTGCGACAACTACCTATCCCGCTCATAGACGGCGCTACCCCGACCCTGCTGATAGGCTCCGACCATGCAGAACTCATAGTCCCGATTGACCGGGTCCATACAGGACCCCGAGGCTGTCCTGCAGCAGTCGAGACCCGCCTAGGGCAGGGCTGTATACTGCGATGATATCGTCGCGAATTGCCCCTTTAATTGGCCGTTGCGATTGGTAAATATTATCTGGGGGCGGGCTTGCGAGTAGTGCTTTCAAGCCTTGGATTCGCATTTCACTCCTAAATTATCCAAGCCGTGTGATGACGCGATGACGTCACTCACGCGAGCTGAGCAGTGAGCACTCAGCAGGTATGATCAGCGGGAACAATCGACTGAGCACTCACTCTGGTAGACTGGCTGACTTAGCTATGAAGAAAAGTTAAGTAAACGCACCCGTGGCTGTTGTAAACACTGGGACCTCGGTGAGCCTGCCAGCCGGCTAGCTACTGATAGCTATCAACAAATGCTCCAGTAAGTCTAGTAGTGCATGCAGGGACCGAAACTAGAGAGCGCCACCCGCCATTTGCGCTCAGTTTTTACGTTTGGCGCCTCCCACTGAGACGTCTGCCGTGTGGCGCTCAATCAAATAGTCATGTGAAAATCGAAAATCATGATCCAATTCTTTAGCGGAGTTCTCACTCGCTGTCTCAGCACACATGAAGCGCGCACCGCGCACTGCTGCTGCTGCTGCTACCCCCTCCCCACCTGTTGCATGTAAACAGAGGCTATTGCCTCACCGTGACGTTAGTCTAGTCAGTGTGGGACCTTCGTGAGATAACGTTAGCTACCGTTACAAAATGACCCAGTCAACTATTCACTTAGTTTAATACATGACTTTGAGGCATTGTGTAACGTTATCCAGCCGGCTAGCTTCGGATAGCTCCCGACATCAACAAATCCATCAGCAATAGTCCAGTGCATAATACCTCCGTTGGCTAGGTAACTAGTCACTACGAAATGTTGCAGTAAACTAAATAGTTCACTGAGGCGTTGTCCCAACGCCATCCAGCAGTAGCTACAGAAAGCTCCTGGCATCAATGTGGCTACAACAACAACATGCGTATTCGAGTCCCTGGTTTACATCGCATGAGTGAGGGCAGGGTCCAGGTGCAGCGCCGGAGAATTCTTTTGCATGCTGAATGTAGCGTTTAGGGTCCAGCTGCACCCCCGGAGAATCCTTGCTGGAGAGTATACACACAGACAGTGGAGCTGTTTGCAGACAGCGAGGTGGCGATGTCTCGCAGATAACACAATCACAAGTATGATTATATAATATATATATATTATTAAAAAAAAATTATATAAAATATTTTTTTTTCTTTTTTTTAATCAAAAACAATCGATATAAATAATGGTAAAATTGTTATTTAAAAATTTGCCCCTAAAAAATATTTTTTGCCCCTAAATTTCTCATTTAGGGGCAAGTGTGCCCCTAGTGAAAAAGCTTAGCGTACAGCCCTGTAGGGTGGACCCTACAAGGCCCCCTCGCTAAATCTCTCAACCGAACAGCAGCCACTAGCTGCCTCCACTCCAGAACGACAGAAGAAGACACCACTCTCCTGCAGCATGTCGAGAGGCTATGGACACTAGAGACAATGCCCTTTAAGAACGAAAAGAAAGATATTTGTTCTAAAGAAGACATTTACGCCATCAACCTACTCGAGCAAGGGACAAAGAGAGTCACAGTCGGCGGAGTGATGAGATACGCAACTCCACTCCTGAGGCGAGAGGGAATGCCCACCTTTCACGCAAAGAAAGACGCCACGAGCGCTATCTATTGAACACGGAGCGGCGCCTAGCCAAAGACCCCGCTCAAGAGCGTGTGTACCGCGCTGAGATTGAGAAGCTAATCACAGCGGGACACGTAACAAAGATTGACATTAAAGAGGCCGATCAGACGACCGAATCATGGTACGTGCCGCATCACAAGGTCCATCACAACGGCAAGGATCGCATTGTGTTTAACTGCAGCTACCAGATCGGATCCCAAAATCTGAATAAAGAGCTCTTGCCCGGCCCCACACTCGGCCCCTCCCTACTAGGCGTGCTACTGCGCTTCCGCCAGGACAAGGTAGCTATCAGCGGGGATATCAAAGGGATGTTCCTGCAGGTGAGACTAGTGGAGGAGGACAAGCCCCTGCTGCGGTTCCTATGGAGAGAGAGGATCGGAGATGAGAACCCAGCCATCTACCAGTGGGAAGTACTCCCCTTCGGAACCACATGCAGCCCGTGCTGTGCTACATTTGCACTACAGAAACACGTCGCAGAGGACCCAACAGCAGATGAAGAGGTCCGACACAGTGTGAAGAACAGTTTCTACGTGGACAACTGTTTACAAAGCGTTTCGACTCAAGAAGAAGCCGAGGCTCTCCTAATCAAGCTACGCGCCTCCCTGATCAAAGGCGGCTTTGATCTCAGGCAGTGGGCCAGCAGTGACCCGCACGTATTGCGCAGCCTCTCCCCCGCGGACAAGGCTGCCAGCAGCGAGACCTGGATGGCGACCATCCCAGGAGAAGCCCAAGAAATGACACTAGGACTAGTCTGGCGCTTCAAAACAGACTCGCTCCACTATAGACACAAACCCTTGACTCCAGAGCAGGGAAGGTCGACGGCGACACCGACCACCAGACGGAGTGTGTACAGAACACTCGCCAGACAATATGACCCGTTGGGATGTATTCTACCTTACACCACCAGGGCAAAGATGATTGTACGAGCACTATGGGACAAGGACCAGGGCTGGGACGACCCAATACCCGCACACCTTGCCTCAACATGGAGAGAGTGGGAGACGGAACTCCGCTCACTCCCAGGCGTCAATATACGCCGCAGCTACTTCCCATCCACAGTGAGGCCAGAGACATGCAAGATTGATCTACACGTCTTCAGCGACGCCTGCGAAGTAGCCTATGGATCGGTGGCCTACTTGCGTGCCCAAGAGAAGGGAGGAAAGATACACACTGCTTTCATCCTGGCTCGCTCAAGAATAGCCCCACGAAAGCAACAATCTATCCCGCGTCTAGAGCTCTGCGCAGCCCTAGCAGGAGCGCATCTAGCCACGTTAATCCAACGTGAACTCACCATTCCGGTGCACAGAACAATCTTGTGGTCAGATTCCACGACAGTACTCACATGGATCAAGTCTGATTCATGTAGATACAAAGTCTTCGTGGGAGTCAGAGTCACCGAGATTCAAGAGTTAACAGAAGCAGCGAGCTGGCGGTATGTGGACACCAAACACAACCCAGCTGACGTCATCACCCGGGGAATGTCTCTGGATGACCTCACCCGTCGCAACATCTACAGTGACGGACCAGAATTCCTCAAGCTCCCCGAAGAAGAGTGGCCTACGCCCACCCCACGGGAAGCAAGTAACGAGGAGGCTGAGAACAAGAAACCTATGTTCTGTGGACTGAGCACAGTCGCCTCCACAGACCCCAACATAGATGACTGCATTACCCTAGAGAGTGCGCAGCAGAGGACATTCCTGTGGCACCACCCAGAGATTCAGTCCACCACTGACATGTCAGCAGCTGACTACGAAGAAGCAGAACTTCTTCTACTACAACGAGCCCAGAGAGACTCGTTCCCCGATGAGCTAGACTGTCTACAGGGAAGAAAGCCCGTCCCATCAGACAGCAGACTGCTCCACCTGGCACCCGAGAGTGACGCCCATAATCTCATCAGAGTGGGTGGTCGCCTGCGGAGAGCCCCCGATCTACCGGATGACATTAAGTACCCGATAGTCTTGAACAGCCGACACAAGGTCACAGAGCTGATCATAAAGAAATACGACGAGGATGTACACCACGCAGGAGCAGAGAGAGTCTTCGCGGAGATCAGACGTCGCTATTGGATACTTCAAGGAAGAGAAGCGGTGCGACGCTTCCAGCGAACCTGTCTAGACTGCCGAAAGTGGCGCGCGCAGCCCAGCATACCACGGATGGCTGACATACCTCCCTGTCGCCTCCGACTCGGCGACAAGCCATTCCACTCCACAGGCATGGACTGTTTTGGCCCGTTGTATATAAAGAGAGGAAGAGGAACCGAGAAGCGGTGGGGTATTGTATTCAAATGCATGACCACCAGAGCGATACATATCGAGCTCCTTCCGACCATGAGCACAGACTCATTCCTTATGGCCTTCCGAAGATTCACATCACGGAAAGGAAAACCGTCTACATTGTTGTCTGATCACGGGACAAACTTCAAAGGCGGAGAAAGAGAGCTGAGAGAGAGCTTCCAAGCTATGGGCCCAGAACTTAAGACCCACCTCGCTCCATCCCAGATTGACTTCCAGTTTAATCCCCCGAACGCACCCCACTTCGGTGGAACCTGGGAACGAGAAGTACGTTCCATAAAGACAGCCCTGTACGCCGTGCTTGGGGCCCAGACTGTGGCGGAAGAAGTCCTAATGACAGTCCTCACGGAGATCGAGGGAGTATTGAACTCAAAGCCCCTCGGTTACGTCTCCAGTGATGTAGCAGATGTCGACCCAGTCACCCCCAACACACTCTTAATGGGGCGGCTGGACCCCGCGCTACCCCAGACAATGTACAGGCCTGAAGAAGCGAACGGCCGAAGAATGTGGAGGTACAGTCAAGTACTAGCTGACAAGTTTTGGAGCAGCTTCCTACTCCACTACCTACCGTCTCTACAGACCCGCCAGAAGTGGGTAAAAGAGAGAGACAATTTGACAGAAGGAACAGTCGTCATGATTATCGACCAGTCACTACCCAGAGCTATGTGGCCAGCTGGTCGCGTAAGCAAAGTGATCACCGGTGCCGATGGCAAGGTCCGAGCAGCTGAAGTACTCGTCCAAGGGCGCACTTACACACGACCCGTGGCGAGGCTAATAGAACTGCCCCGACTCCCAGATACTATCGATGATGACCATGACCCCATGACTTTGTGAGTTGACTGACCCTTACAGCGGACCTTGAGTGGTAGACAGTGCGGTTAATCTGTCTCTGCTTAGCTAATTAGGTGGGACTAATTAGGGGGCGGCTGTTGTGAAGGATCAGATTAAACCGAATATATATATTTATTTATATATATTTAATAGTATTTGTATATCATTTGATATCCCCTGTATATTCCTTGTACAATATGCACTGAATATCCCTTTAGTCTACTAAACAGCCCATAATAGTTTCATTCTACCATTGGACGAGAACCTGGCGCCAGCAGCCATACCCCTAGGTTCAAGTTCAATCGTGCCGCCCAACATGTCGTGGCAAGCCCGGTTCCGCGTAGGAATACGTCTGGCGAAATACGAATGGTACTATTTGTTCACAGCGCATATATATATGGCGCAAGTAAAGTAGAACTTTCTTTTAGTCCATTAGTTCTTTACCCTCCAACCGAGTAACAGACGCGAAGCCTCACCCACGACGCACGTGTGGTGCAGTAAGGCCTACTTGGCCTCAGAATAGGCATTGAGATATCGTGTGGATTAATAGTTGAATTGTCATAGTTTGGCACTATACCGTCGAGTTGGACGTATTCTATTAAGCTAATAATAGTCTATTATGTATGGTGCATCGTTCGGTTAGAGTTATAAAGTTATCAGTACCCCCATCGTTCCTGACGTTATCTGGAGTCTTAACCAGGCTGGGCAGACCACTAGTGGTGCTTGCATCCGAGGAGCTCCGGGCCAGGGCGACTGGACCTGTACATTGGATTACTCTACCCGGACGACGGCGAGCCTTCTACGGCTTGGATTATGCTTTGGGTGCTTTGATTATTCCATGGATAACGGCCAACACTGCGGAGTGTTGGAACTACCCCCCGGAGAGGAGCAAGGTGAGACGGCGCTCTACACCAGTGAGGTCGCCTCACGTCTCTCCGTTGTGGACCGGCAGCTACCGTCCACCAGAGGGTCCAGCTGTATTCGTCTGCGGACCGAGGTTCTGTGGGCACCGTGTTCAAGACTTTGAATTCTCCCAAGAAATCGTCGGCCAGATGGGATACCGCCAGCGGCTTCTCTAACCCCCCCCTCCTACTGTCTTACAACCAGCGGGACCCCCCCCCCCCCCTTAGTGTATCCAGCTATAATCATTTAAGTACCATCGCTATAGTTTCCTAAAGAACCGGGTTGTATACTTACTCCCTGCGTAACCAGAGATTGGACATTCAATGTTGATTTACCTACGAATACTCATTTGCCATACAAGTGCATTTCAAATCATAAGTGTAAACAAGTGAACGTTGTATATACCTTTTGCTATATTAAATATTCGATTTGTACATTTGTGTGGACTTCGTTTCATCAGGTGGGAAAGTGTTCATCATATCTATATCATGTACTGGATGGCCAGAAGTTAAAGTACAAGAGGTAGTGGTTTAATACCATACTTAACAATACAGTCAGGGAATTGTACCCCTCAGTTACAGCATCGCTACTGCACGCTCACACAGACACACACAACAGATGAGGAAGTGGACAGATCCGACCAGCATTGCTGGCTCCTCACAATGCAAACGCGAAAATGTACATTACAGATGAACTGCAGAGAGAACTGCATCATCCCGGTCGAGACTAATTGGAAGCGGAGTGCAACGTGTGCAAAGCTTGACCATATGTTTATGTGTCTAATAAAGGTGCTGGCGATCTCAAAGCTCACATGGACACAGCAAAACATTACAAACAAAGCAGTGCGAGGTGAGAGTTTGATGGCAAAGTTGACCGAATTGATTGAAGAATGCAGCTATACAGAGAGAGAAAGAAAATAATTGAAAACTATTTTGATGCCTCAAAATGATGTTTTGGTTTGATAAGATGCTTATGATACAATCATTCTAAGGATTATGTGTGTAATAAATACACTAATTGCAACAAATCTGAAACTACATAGTGCACTTTTAAATTAGTATCTTTGTGAGGTTTCTGTTTTATAATTTACATTACATTGAAAAGATAAAGATATATTTTTTAAAGCTGGAAGATGAAGATATATTTTTTAAAGCTGGATTTTCTAATACAGAAGAGGTATTATTTAGAACATTACATCATATTTTTCTTGTTATTTATTTTGTCCAGTAAGACTTGAAAATATATATTATTTTGTCATAGGTCGATTTAGTTATTTTCTTGAGATTTGTCAGATAGATTACTTTAGGCATAATACAGCATGTTGAGTAACTTTGGTTATAGAGAGATATTATTTTGTTATATAAAATAATATAAACAATAATTTTATATCCATACAGAGGAGGTATACTTTAAATATATTATAATGATAAGGCATCTTTGAGTAAACTTTGATTAAGTATCTTGAGGCTGAAGGCAGTGTCCTCTTTAAAAAAAATCACAATATGGTCACCCTTGAAGTCGCATTATAATTACTTAATAAAATAATGACGAGTCAGCCTCCTAAAAAGACAAAAGTTAGTGACACGACTCACACCGCCGCCAACCCAGCCAAAGTAAGGACTATGCTCTGTATCGTCAATCAATGGTAAAATAAATATTTGATTAAGGAATATAATATGCCTTTTTGTATTATTTCTCTGTGTATCAGCAAAATGTATATATTTTTATGTTAGACATTAAGGGAAATTAAGATTCTCAGATTTTTTACAAACCGCCGCTTATCAACTAACCGGTTAATCGGCAGGTGACGTATGTTGCTCAGTAGTTGCTGATGTCTGCTCAGGAGGTTTGAGTGTTTGCTCAGACCAAAAAATAATTAGAGGGAACATTGCCACTGGGGCGCCCTTTTGTTTGCTTTCTAATTTAAAATACAGTTTGAAACCGTCTGTACACAGTAGGCTATGTGTGCTAGCAGAGCTGGTCTCCAGTCGCGAGTCACGGTGCACATGTGCGGTGGTTTGTCCACCAAAAAAGCGCCAACAGATAGAAAAGAAACTAGCAGAGCCAGAACTGTTCAACTCCCCTGGAGCCACAGCCAGCAGAGAAGCCGGTTTACTTTAGCTTTCAAACCAGCTGCAGCCTGAGAACTGGAGTGTGAGGGGATGTAACACTAAAGAAACTAGCAGAGCCAGAACTGTTCAACTCCCCTGGACAAAGAATTGCTGCAAAATAAACATCAGTTTTAAATTTTTTTTTTAAGATTTTATTTAATACTTATATATCAACATCGATAATGATAGATATCGAGTGATATGATATCGTTATCGATATCGTGATATCATTTTTGGCCATATCGCCCAGCCCTAGTAGAGCCTGAACATCCTACTGGCAGAGAGCTTCAGAGCCTGAAGACTCATCCTACTGGCACATAGCTTCAGAGCCTGAAGACTCATCTTACTGGCACAGAGCTTCAGAGCCTGAAGACTCATCCTACTGGCACAGAGCTTCAGAGCCTGAAGACTCATCCTACTGGCAGAGAGCTTCAGAGCCTGAAGACTCATCCTACTGGCAGAGAGCTTCAGAGCCTGAAGACTCATCCTACTGGCACATAGCTTCAGAGCCTGAAGACTCATCCTACTGGCACAGAGCTTCAGAGCCTGAAGACTCATCCTACTGGCAGAGAGCTTCAGAGCCTGAAGACTCATCCTACTGGCACATAGCTTCAGAGCCTGAAGACTCATCCTACTGGCACAGAGCTTCAGAGCCTGAAGACTCATCCTACTGGCACAGAGCTTCAGAGCCTGAAGACTCATCCTACTGGCACAGAGCTTCAGAGCCTGAAGACTCATCCTACTGGCACAGAGCTTCAGAGCCTGAAGACTCATCCTACTGGCACAGAGCTTCAGAGCCTGAAGACTCATCCTACTGGCACAGAGCTTCAGAGCCTGAAGACTCATCCTACTGGCACAGAGCTTCAGAGCCTGAAGACTCATCCTACTGGCACATAGCTTCAGAGCCTGAAGACTCATCCTACTGGCACAGAGCTTCAGAGCCTGAAGACTCATCCTACTGGCACAGAGCTTCAGAGCCTGAAGACTCATCCTACTGGCACAGAGCTTCAGAGCCTGAAGACTCATCCTACTGGCACAGAGCTTCAGAGCCTGAAGACTCATCCTACTGGCACAGAGCTTCAGAGCCTGAAGACTCATCCTACTGGCACAGAGCTTCAGAGCCTGAAGACTCATCCTACTGGCACATAGCTTCAGAGCCTGAAGACTCATCCTACTGGCACATAGCTTCAGAGCCTGAAGACTCATCCTACTGGCACAGAGCTTCAGAGCCTGAAGACTCATCCTACTGGCACAGAGCTTCAGAGCCTGAAGACTCATCCTACTGGCACATAACTTCAGAGCCTGAAGACTCATCCTACTGGCACATAGCTTCAGAGCCTGAAGACTCATCCTACTGGCACAGAGCTTCAGAGCCTGAAGACTCATCCTACTGGCACATAGTTTCAGAGCCTGAAGACTCATCCTACTGGCACATAGCTTCAGAGCCTGAAGACTCATCCTACTGGCACAGAGCTTCAGAGCCTGAAGACTCATCCTACTGGCACAGAGCTTCAGAGCCTGAAGACTCATCCTACTGGCACAGAGCTTCAGAGCCTGAAGACTCATCCTACTGGCACAGAGCTTCAGAGCCTGAAGACTCATCCTACTGGCACAGAGCTTCAGAGCCTGAAGACTCATCCTACTGGCACAGAGCTTCAGAGCCTGAAGACTCATCCTACTGGCACAGAGCTTCAGAGCCTGAAGACTCATCCTACTGGCACAGAGCTTCAGAGCCTGAAGACTCATCCTACTGGCACATAGCTTCAGAGCCTGAAGACTCATCCTACTGGCACATAGCTTCAGAGCCTGAAGACTCATCCTACAGGCACAGAGCTTCAGAGCCTGAAGACTCATCCTACTGGCACATAACTTCAGAGCCTGAAGACTCATCCTACTGGCACATAGCTTCAGAGCCTGAAGACTCATCCTACTGGCACAGAGCTTCAGAGCCTGAAGACTCATCCTACTGGCACATAGCTTCAGAGCCTGAAGACTCATCCTACTGGCACATAGCTTCAGAGCCTGAAGACTCATCCTACTGGCACAGAGCTTCAGAGCCTGAAGACTCATCCTACTGGCACAGAGCTTCAGAGCCTGAAGACTCATCCTACTGGCACAGAGCTTCAGAGCCTGAAGACTCATCCTACTGGCACAGAGCTTCAGAGCCTGAAGACTCATCCTACTGGCACAGAGCTTCAGAGCCTGAAGACTCATGTTTGTCTTGAGAATAAATCCCTAAACCCACTGTGTGGAATATGGAGTCGTCTAAATGAGTGGCTCTCAACCTTTTTCATGTAAAGAAACCCCACATCGACACACTAGACTGCGGAGTCGACCCCCCGTTTGATTAGATCTCGTCTCAGGGACAACCACCCGAGAAGATATTTATTGTTGTTAGATATGACTTATTCCTGAATCTCATAACCGCCTCTATACTGTAGGTCAGTGGTTGGCTATAGACGGCCCGCCAGCAATAATATCTGGCCCGTCAGATTATTTTGAGAATATGTTTAAATTTTTTTGTGACCAATATGTTTTTATATATATATATATCAGACAGACTATAGGCTAGGCTATATATTTAAGCTATAATGTCCAAAGTGAGAAACTACCACCACCTAAAGAATGCTTATTATAGGCGGCTGGGTGGCGCAGCGGACATTGCACTCGTCACCAACGCAAGAGACACCGGGTTCGACTCCGGCTGTCGGCGTTGCCTCCGGCTTGGGCCGGTCGTCATTATTAACTCAATTGGCAGAGTTAGCGGGTGGAAGTCGATGGGTGGTAATCTGGACGTTGTGGACAGCGACTCCTACAGGTCGGTTTGGGGACGCCTGCACAGCAGTCAGGAAATGGCGGGGGTAGTGTGAGCCTCCCACACGTTACACCTCGCCAATGAGAGTCCGCGCTGGCAAATGAAAAGATGTGACCGGCTGCCTCCTCGTGTATCGGAGGGGACACGTGATGCAAGGTTTCTATCCTCCCTACAACCGGCCAGTGGGGGGCATATGCGAGCAACGTTCAAGACAGGGGAGAATTGGCACAGAAAACGTGGATAAAAAAAAAGAATGCTTATTATACTTTTATCCATGTTGAGAGTGAATAACAGGTATAGGCAGCGAGGTGCAATGTACTGTAGCGCTTGCTCAACATAAATAAAGTCGGTGGACAGCTGGTGCTGAAACGAAATATTTTTTATTTTGATAAATGTTCTGTTCTGCCTCCGTCACAAATGTATGTCTTAGTTATAAGGTGGTCTGTCACCGAGTTAAAAACATTTCACTATCAATTTATAAAATTAGCCATTGTTTTTGGTTTGGGCCCGCCGTATAATGGCTTGGAAAAAATGTGTCCCGAGACCAAACTTAATTGCCGACCCCTGCTGTAGGTGGAGAGATAACATTGGAGACCCCTGCTGTAGGCGGAGAGATAACATTGGAGACCCCTGCTGTAGGTGGAGAGATAACATTGGAGACCCCTGCTGTAGGTGGAGAGATAACATTGGAGACCCCTGCTGTAGGTGGAGAGATAACATTGGAGACCCCTGCTGTAGGTGGAGAGATAACATTGGAGACCCCTGCTGTAGGTGGAGAGATAACATTGGAGACCCCTGCTGTAGACGGAGAGATAACATTGGAGACCCCTGCTGTAGGCGGAGAGATAACATTGGAGACCCCTGCTGTAGGTGGAGAGATAACATTGGAGACCCCTGCTGTAGGCGGAGAGATAACATTGGAGACCCCTGCTGTAGGTGGAGAGATAACATTGGAGACCCCTGCTGTAGGTGGAGAGATAACATTGGAGACCCCTGCTGTAGACGGAGAGATAACATTGGAGACCCCTGCTGTAGGCGGAGAGATAACATTGGAGACCCCTGCTGTAGGCGGAGAGATAACATTGGAGACCCCTGCTGTAGACGGAGAGATAACATTGGAGACCCCTGCTGTAGGCGGAGAGATAACATTGGAGACCCCTGCTGTAGGCGGAGAGATAACATTGGAGACCCCTGCTGTAGGTGGAGAGATAACATTGGAGACCCCTGCTGTAGGCGGAGAGATAACATTGGAGACCCCTGCTGTAGGTGGAGAGATAACATTGGAGACCCCTGCTGTAGGTGGAGAGATAACATTGGAGACTGTGGTATAATATATTGTGGTATAATATGTCCTCATGTAAATGTCCCCTTTACCTGTACCCCCTCCCCCCCATCTGACCTATCAAATGGGACCACACCCCCCCCCTGTTACCTATATAGATCTCCTCTTGAGATCTATCCAGGTCTTCTTACCTGGGTAAATTCAGCTGATCACCTGGGGGGAAGCCCTCAGCCATTCTCTCTATGTATTCTATCTGTTTGGTTAATAAACCCTTGTTATTATCCAAGCCTCGGTTGACTGAGCACATTCTTCATCAGGATATATCTACAAATATCCCACAATTGGCGTCTACGAACTTGTGACGGACTCTTGCGTCCTACCGGCGTGCTGTATTGTTTCAACTATACAGAGAAAAGTGAGTATAATAGGATGGTCGACCAAAATTGTATGGCAAGGAATTAAAACCTTCCCGCTTTTCTCTGTGCCAGGTGAACATTACAGAATGTTGTCAAATATTGAGATCATGGCTGAGTAAGAATAATGTGCATTAATATATCTGATCTGTATTGAGAATCGTACCGGGGAAACGCGTGTACCTGGGTCCTTATCTGGACAGATGTTCTGAGAGGATGGGTTGTCTGTGCTATTCCCGGATTTGAGCTGTTGCCAAACCGAAAGTTAGGGCACAAAATAAGGTTGTTGGTTTGCTAACCCAAGTCTAGCTGATGCAGGCTAAAATATAGACAACAAGGCAAGAAACGTGGGCTTATTATGATGTGATATCCTTGGAAAACGCTACTCTATTGGAACCTATTAATTACCAGAGTAGCGTCAAAATATTCATTGTTTCAACCTCAAACTAAGCCCACAATCTCTTCCATTCCTGAAAACGATGTATTTGGATTAAAATAACCAAATGATTATACAGATAGCGGGAAGATGACCTGCGATGCCTCGGTAGTACGTGAATGTACATTTAACGGAACATTAGTCGCGGGTCCAGGGACCGAGAGTATGATTAAAAGGTATATATAATCTAATATATCGCTGGTAAATTTCGAAGTCAGGTTCGGTCGTTATGACTTTAATAACGATGTGTAGTTATATATCAAGGGATAAATGCCTTGTCGCAGCAGATGCTGGCCGACTAAACGTACAGCGGTCCAATACAGTCAGATATACACGCACGTTAACTTATATGTATTATTGTTGTTTTGTCTGTTTAAAGTCTCGTTTGTATTTGCGTGCGCCGAGCATTGAGAGACTAGTACCGTTATATAGAGAATAACATTGAAGTGCAGTTCACGCGACAAACTAGGATAGTAATTTCCGGAATCAACAAAACCGGCCCACGGGAACGACCATTTGAGGAAGTATAGTTTTATCGTTTCAGTTTGTTTACGTTTTCACATATGCACAGGCGCGTTCATTCGGTAACAAAACGCTGGTATAGGAATTCCAGGCTATTGAGAGCTCGTGGGAAAAATACTGTATGAATTGCAAAGCGTTATTTCCGAGGCGAATGAGAACGCACGAACGTCGCATGGAGCGATGACGTCACGCTATGCGCGCCGTTAAGTTATGATTTTATATTAAACTATCCATAGGCAAACTTTAAAAGTTTAATGTGCCCAAGGCCGAAGGTGCGTGAAATCCACTTGTAGTATATGTTTTATTTGTATATGTATGTGCGCGCTGCTATTGGAAAATGTTGAGTTGCGGTGGCGAGATGCGGGTTGCATTATCCCAGACCACCGGAGAAACGAGCCGAACATTGCATTGACGACACGTAACGTGCTACAGCCTCTGGAACCACTATTCGATTATAATATACAACGTCAACACAACAGCCTTCCCCGGTGAGTATGAAAATCATGAATATATATGCTTTGATTGATTGATTGAAAACTTTAGTAACCGATTGCAGAATGGGTACAATACAGTACAGCTCAATACACACAAATTGTTAAGGGGATGCAGACCAGAGAAAGACTTTTGTCTTGTTTACATCAGGGTCCCCCATTTTCAATTCATCATGACATATTAGGACATACATGACATACAGATAGTCAGTACTGCTACATCTATACATTTATGACATACCAGATTTGCAAATTCAGTACTGTTTGTGATACAAAAGGAGTCAAGAAAAGGGAGTCATTTGACGTAGAAACTGTACATACACAACCATCATCTCAGTTACAGCAAATTACAACTATCTCAGATCACTTGAGTGTTTATGTTGCTTTAATTTACACATTATAAGTCACATAAAGCTAATTACAATGTCTGTTTCAGAATTATAATACATCTGTGGGCGTACCGGCCATACTGACCAATACGGAGAGTTAAACAAACACTCCCGGTTTCCAGTATATGGCAGTACAGGAATTGTAGTCCACATAAACAGCGTTAGATTAGGCTTTATAAGCTTTTAATGTTGAAAACTTGGGCACAAACAACATAGATCATGTTTAAAAGTAAGATGTTTAGGTTATATTCACTTGAGTTAATGTGTTTATCTAAAGAACCAATGAAAGATAACTAGCCCTTTCCATTGTAAGAAATTTTTAAACATGATTCAAAATGTGTGGTTCCACATTCTTATGATGCTTGTGTACATATGCGATATGAGTGATAAATGATAACAATATATCATTACATCCTAGGATGGGATGGATGAAAACTAGCTGATGTTTTTGTTAAGCTCACAGACAATCAACAAAGAACCCACTCAAATGGTCTTAGAAGTGGAAAATTAACATGTGTTTTTATTTTCAGTCAGGCTCTGAGGCGAGATGCAGAAGCTATAGTTTTAAATAGGATTCTAATCAACACAACCCAGACAGTCAAAGCGTCACTAACATATTTTTGTGTTTGCAGGAAGCAGGCAGACAATCAGGAGAGGCAGACGGATTTGCCTCTGGATTGAATTGCAAAGCAGTGTTTAAAACACTCACTCAAACCAGCTGAGGACGATGTGGAGTTGAAAGACAATGCAAATAGCCAGTCTGACCACACCTATAGAGACTCAACTTAGTATCTCCACTTAGTATAGTAGGAAGTATCGCTTTAGATGCAGATTTTCTCTTTGTTACCACGAGACTCAGCCGAAGGTCGTGTGGAGCTGAGAGACAATCGATTGGCCATTTGGAACGGATCTGCATCCAAACACCCACATGTAAATTTCTTCAGAGTGGGCACTTGAGAGACAAAGCAATGCAAATGCCTGCACTCGTGACCACAGACTTGGTGGACTCACCTGGCGGTGGATGGCAACAGAGAGCCATTTAATTAACATGAATTAGACACAGGTGATGAATTTGCAGTTATGAAAGGCTACCATATTTCCCATACTAACAGAATAACTAACCAGTTGTTTTCATCTCCCTCTTTTCAAGAAGGCACACAAATTAGAGATATGATGTCTGAATAACACCAAACAAAGTAGAAGTGCCTGAGATGAAAGATCAATGATGAAAACAATTTAACATACTATCCCCTCCTTCTATTCTCTGCTTAACCACTAACTCCTTGCAATTTCAAGTACTTTCCATGACTGCAAAATTATCAACCACCAAAATTGCAGCACAATTATCTAAATATACAAGATATCAACAACATTGATCATTTAGCTGACACTTTTATCCAAAGCAACTCACAGGTTCTGTACGACAGGACATCAGGCAGGGCACACCTCTATCAGCTGAGTAACAATGGTCATCAAAGTGTTGAGTGCTACAGTGTAGGTTAGTTTATTAGGACAAATGCATGACAGTAAGGTTAGTTAGGGTTAGATGACAAAACGAATGATTGTTTTTCATGCAAAATTAACTGGCTACCTAGATTTTATGTTTTTTCCCCATGCTAAATTATGACGAGCCACACTGAGACGTGAATAACGCCAGAGAAGTCGTGGCGAGGTAAGTATCCTGAGGCACACCCAACGCATCCTGAGGTAAGATCAACTTCAATTTAACATCACAGACTATTTTATCTGATTCAAGACTTTGGCCATTCATTTACAAATTTTATTTAAAGCCTAATGCTGTAAGATCTAGTTAGATACAAGATCTGATAAGATTGCAGTGAATGTGACCTTCTTAACATAAGGAATCACTGCTAATGCAATTGGCTTGCATTTCCTATTTTCAATTAAATGATTTTATTTACAATGAATTGAATTAATCCCAAAATGATTTTCCTCTTTAGCAGAAAGGCGTTGAATCATTTATGTGAGGAGGTTTTCTAAGGCAGTTTTCATCATCCTCAGATCATGAATTGGTGAGAGGACAGGACGAGTGAGACGACGCGTGACCTGAACCACGAACGACGGCGCGACCAGGCAAGGAGGAACACAACCCAGCGACCTGAGCGACCCACGACAGCATACTACCACCAGGGACGCCGCCAAGGAGCTGCGGACACAACCAGGGCGACGACAACAACCGTGGGAGAACCACCAGCCCACACAACACAGACGTCTTCAAAGGAAGGGGAGCAGAGACAGAAAGGACGACATGCAGCCTCACCCCAGCGACCCGCGGCAGACCATCTGCAAAAGGGAACCAAAGCCCCGACCATCAAGGTGGATTCCCATGACAAGATTGTCATCCGTGTGAGAGAGAGCGTCCTACAGACAGGCCACTACACCAGCAAACCCTCGCCCCTCTGGTACCGCGATGACGGGGAGCGGGGGACCAACCACCACACAGCACGTTCAAGACCACCCTACCGCCATGTCTCTGGGCCTGATGGGGGCCAAGCGTGAGCACAGTGGCGGATGTGTGGTGGTGATGGAGAACAACGCAGGCTCCAGGAAAAGAGTCTGCAAGGCCACTATAGTTGACTGCTACAGGTGACCCTTGACAGGGAATGAACGGCGACCAGTGAATATTCCCGACTGCATCGTCAAGAAGAGACACATCAGAGACCTGTGGACCAAGAGACTTCTGAACGCCACATTGTCCACATTATTATGTATTTATTTAAATCTTACTGTGTTACTGTATTACATCACATTTGAATTACTTAGGTTACAAAATTGTATTGTCAGACAAGAAAGAATCAGTTGTTTTATTCTCTCATAGAAGAGGACATGTAACGTTGTTTTGCACCTGTATGGTGAACCATTGATAGTATATGCACTAGAATTACATACAGAAGCGATGCATAAAACGTTTTATCTCCTCATTTATAGAGAAGAAATGGAGAAAATGGCCTGATTCTAAGTAAAGACCAACAAAACTGAGACAATCACAGATGAAAGTGACACTCAAACTCAGGTTAAATACAACTGAATCCTAAGTAATTTCATCAAGATGCATATATATATTTTTGAACAGTTTCCCATAATCAATCATGTTAGTTTTATTAACCACCAGGTTAACGGTTGTTAAAATGTTTTTGTACACATTAGCCTTATGTGTAAATCCTATTCCTAATAATTATGCACACAATTTTGTTTTTTTCACCCTGTGCACTCTGACCACACAGAGACAGTGCATGTATTTAATTGGTTTATTACGATGCCTGTATGCACAACTATCACATTAGCTCCCCTGAGTCACGACATGAACGACTGAAGGTATGCCAAGATATTTGCACAGCTATAGCTTCTAATGATTATGTTAATTGTTGTTTGATATCAGAGTTGAGGACCACTCATTGATATAGGTATTTTGAGTGATTAATAAAAGAAAAGGGTGATATCTATTCCCACATCTCTGATATCAAAATAACACAGACCGCAGTCCAGTCGATCATGTCATGAATCATGTATATAAATAATACTAGTTTAAACTATTAGGCCAACCAACAGAACACATTGGCCAACATTTTCATTATTCCAGTCGATCATGTCATGAATCATGTATATAAATAATACTAGTTTAAATTATTAGGCCAACCAACAGAACACATTGGCCAACATTTTCATTATTTTAATTATTTTCTATTTTATTCATTATCTGATAACCGATGGATTACATCGGTCCCCACTTTTACCTGTTCCAAACAATCCTGGTATATTATACATTAATCTCACCCACATTATAAGAAAGAAAAGTGAGTATTGTGGTATAATATATTGTGGTATAATATGTCCTCATGTAAATGTCCCCTTTACCTGTACCCCCTCCCCCCCATCTGACCTATCAAATGGGACCACACCCCCCCCCCTGTTACCTATATAGATCTCCTCTTGAGATCTATCCAGGTCTTCTTACCTGGGTAAATTCAGCTGATCACCTGGGGGGAAGCCCTCAGCCATTCTCTCTATGTATTCTATCTGTTTGGTTAATAAACCCTTGTTATTATCCAAGCCTCGGTTGACTGAGCACATTCTTCATCAGGATATATCTACAAATATCCCACAGAGACCCCTGCTGTAGACGGAGAGATAACATTGGAGACCCCTGCTGTAGACGGAGAGATAACATTGGAGACCCCTGCTGTAGGTGGAGAGATAACATTGGAGACCCCTGCTGTAGACGGAGAGATAACATTGGAGACCCCTGCTGTAGGCGGAGAGATAACATTGGAGACCCCTGCTGTAGGCGGAGAGATAACATTGGAGACCCCTGCTGTAGGTGGAGAGATAACATTGGAGACCCCTGCTGTAGGCGGAGAGATAACATTGGAGACCCCTGCTGTAGGTGGAGAGATAACATTGGAGACCCCTGCTGTAGGCGGAGAGATAACATTGGAGACCCCTGCTGTAGGCGGAGAGATAACATTGGAGACCCCTGCTGTAGGTGGAGAGATAACATTGGAGACCCCTGCTGTAGGTGGAGAGATAACATTGGAGACCCCTACTGTAGACGGAGAGATAACATTGGAGACCCCTGCTGTAGGCGGAGAGATAACATTGGAGACCCCTGCTGTAGGCGGAGAGATAACATTGGAGACCCCTGCTGTAGGTGGAGAGATAACATTGGAGACCCCTGCTGTAGGCGGAGAGATAACATTGGAGACCCCTGCTGTAGGCGGAGAGATAACATTGGAGACCCCTGCTGTAGGCGGAGAGATAACATTGGAGACCCCTGCTGTAGGCGGAGAGAGAACATTGGAGACCCCTGCTGTAGGTGGAGAGATAACATTGGAGACCCCTGCTGTAGGCGGAGAGATAACATTGGAGACCCCTGCTGTAGGCGGAGAGATAACATTGGAGACCCCTGCTGTAGGCGGAGAGATAACATTGGAGAGAGTGAAACATATGATTAGAATAGTCACTCCTGCATCTTCTCTCATTGAAGTAACTTCCTCCTCTGACCCCTGGGGGTCGCGGACCCCTCATTGAGAACCATTTAGAATGACATCAGACAACCTTCATGGTACCTGGTACCACAGTGTGTGTGTTCATGGTACCTGGTACCACAGTGTGTGTGTTCATGGTACCTGGTACCACAGTGTGTGTGTTCATGGTACCTGGTACCACAGTGTGTGTGTTCATGGTACCTGGTAGCACAGGGTGCGTGTTCATGGTACCTGGTACCACAGGGTGTGTGTTCATGGTACCTGGTACCACAGTGTGTGTGTTCATGGTACCTGGTACCACAGTGTGTGTGTTCATGGTACCTGGTACCACAGGGTGCGTGTTCATGGTACCTGGTACCACAGGGTGTGTGTTCATGGTACCTGGTACCACAGGGTGTGTGTTCATGGTACCTGGTACCACAGTGTGTGTGTTCATGGTACCTGGTACCACAGGGTGTGTGTTCATGGTACCTGGTACCACAGGGTGTGTGTTCATGGTACCTGGTACCACAGGGTGTGTGTTCATGGTACCTGGTAGCACAGTGTGTGTGTTCATGGTACCGGGTACCACAGAGTGTGTGTTCATGGTACCACAGAGTGTGTGTTCATGGTACCTGGTACCACAGAGTGTGTGTTCATGGTACCACAGGGTGTGTGTTCATGGTACCACAGGGTGTGTGTTCATGGTAGGGCTGGGCGATATGACCAAAAACGTTATCGCGATAAAATTATAAAATTATTTTCATATAATTCGATATCGATAATTATCGTCGATATAATGTATGTCAAGTTTAATTAACTTCTTATGCTGCTGCGAATGTCTCGAGTCGAGTTGATGTCGTCATCAGTCCGCGCACGTTAGCAGTTAGCCGACAAGCGGAATATCTCATGACAATGTAATAAATATGACACTAAAATACTCTCTTCCGCCACAATATATTGAAACGACGTCCACTGTATACCCACACTACTATAAACGTGGCCTCAGAATTCACGCCACACACATACTCGGCACGTAAATATATAAAACATCGCTGTGCAAGCTAATTAGCCTAGCCAGCCTGTTGTTCCTAAGCGGTGTATTCCATGACAATGTGCTCAATATGACACTAAAATACTCTCTTCCGCCACAATATATTGAAACGACGTCCACTGTATACCCCCACTACTATAAACGTGGCCTCAGAATTCACGCCACACACATACTCGGCACGTAAATATATAAAACATCGCCGTGCAAGCTAATTAGCCTAGCAAGCCTTGTTGTTGAGTGAGTCCTACCTCCTTCCGGGTCTACTTTGCTCTCGGCCATCTCCTTCACTGATTGGTTGTTAGCTGTTGTGCGTAAGCACGTCACGTTGGTTGTTGTTAGTGAGTGTGCTGAGCCGAGGCTGAACGGAGCCAAGCTTGGAAAATCGATATATCGAAACTTTGCGACCACGTTTCATGTTTATTTCGAGGAAATAATTTATCGCGATAGTTATCATTATCGTTTTATCGCCCAGCCCTAGTTCATGGTACCACAGGGTGTGTGTTCATGGTACCACAGGGTGTGTGTTCATGGTACCTGGTACCACAGGGTGTGTGTTCATGGTACCTGGTAGCACAGTGTGTTTGTGTTTATACTCACTCTGGCGTGTGGTGTTGTCCCAGTCCCAGGCCTCTACTATCAGTGTGTATGCCCGCTGGAGAGAGGGGGGAGAGGAGAGGGAGAGAGAGAGGGGGGAGAGAGAAAGAAGAGGGAGAGCGAGAGA
The DNA here is from genome assembly GCF_963971535.1 of Notolepis coatsorum. Taxonomy (NCBI): domain Eukaryota; kingdom Metazoa; phylum Chordata; class Actinopteri; order Aulopiformes; family Paralepididae; genus Notolepis; species Notolepis coatsorum. The sequence continues at coordinate 57,074,110 of NC_140169.1, forward strand.
GAGAGAGGGGGGGAGAGAGAGAAGAGGGAGAGAAAGAAGAGGGAGAGCGAGAGAGAGAGAGGGGTGGAGAGAGAGAAGAGGGAGAGAAAGAAGAGGTAGAGCGAGAGAGATAGGAGGGAAAGGGAGAGAGAGGAGGGAGAGAGAGAAAGAGATAGGAGAGAGAGAGGAGAGGGAGTTATGGTAGGTGCATGTGCTTTGCTATTACAATACAGTATTCGTTGTTTTTTTTCGTCAAACGGTAAATCACTTTGTCCGAAATGAGAAATGCTAAAAGGCAATGAAAAATGTGACACATCATGGAATTGTACAAATATTTTATAACCTTCAAATGTTTTCTATATTGAAAATAGCTATTTCTATAAATATATTTGTCCATCAACTTATTGAATAGTAGACTGAAAACGTCTCAGCAGCATCTCTTCGCCCTCATCGAGATGGAGGATCTATGAATATGCAGATTGGCAACAAGCCCAGGAATTACCAGGAATTCCAAGTCAGCAGCTTGAATTCTATCAAGACGTGTCGATACCTACTCCGCTCTCTGTGTGGCTGAAGCGAAAGGTGTCAAGTTACCACATACTGGACCAGATTTGACCTATAATCCTGACATCACACATGCAACTCAGAGTGCAGGGAAGTACAGAGAAGCTCTCCCTCGATGAATTGAAAATGGGGGACCCCGATGTAAACAAGACGAAAGTCTTTTTCTGATCTGCATCCTCTTAGCAGTTGTTTTGTATTGAGCCGTACTGTATTAACCGTCTGTAGTGTAAAGCAGGGTATCTGCAGGTTTAGCCCAGTCATATTTAATGCTTTTTAAGACTTTTTAATGCCACTCAGAATTAAATTTAATACCAATTTCACAATAACAAAATGACAAAAATCATGCAATGACACCAATTAGTTTAAGTTTAGGGACACATTGGTCCAAAGATGTTTATTAAAACATAACTTGGAAACTTAAAAATCTTGAACTTAAAGGAGTAACTGGATTGGATGAATTTCAACAAAGGGGTGACCAAACATAAATAGCAAATATAACTAAATATACCAGGGGCCAAGCAGCAAGTGCAACAGCCACTGTCAGAACACATAACTATTACCACCCTCCCCAGGGTATCAAAAAAGTCAACCAACAAACAAGATTCTTGTGCCGGATCTCCTCTCTGGTAAACAAGAATACCCTGAAGACTCTAACAGGAGCACTCATTCAAGGGTACTATGACTATGCTTGCACCTCATGGTACCAAAGCACCTCAAAGTAGGGCTGGGCGATATAACGATAACGATAAATATCGCGATATAGTTTAATAATCGATATCGAATATCGAAATTAAAAAAAAATCGTTTTTTTTTTTTTTTTTTTTACTTTTTTTTTTTTTTACCTGCAACAGGGCAGTTTTAAAACCAGAGACAGTGGACAGACTTGTCTTTCTTGCCTGCAACTTAAAGTAATGGCTTTGCTTGTCCAAATGACAATACTGACCAAATTCAGATTTCTTTTTCTCTTGTCCATTTATTTTGTTTGCTTTCTAATTTAAAATACATTTTGAAACCGTCTGTACACAGTAGGCTATGTGTGCTAGCAGAACTAGACTCCAGTCACGAGTCACAGTGCACATGTGCGGTGGTTTGTCCACCAAAAAAGCGCCAAAAGATCGAAAATAAACTAGCAGAGCCAGAACTGTTCAACTCCTCTGGAGCCACAGCCAGCAGAGAAGCCGGTTTACTTTAGCTTTTAAACCAGCTGCAGCCTGAGAACTGGAGTGTGAGGGGATGTACTGTAACACTAAAGATGGCGGCAATGACAAAGAATTGCTGCAAAATAAACATACATCTGTTGTTAAAAAAAAAAAAAAATATATATATATGTTTAAAAAAAAAAAAAAAATTATACTTATAACAATTCGATAATTATCGATATCGAGAAATAAAATAAAATTATCATATCATTATCGCGATATGATTTTTTTCCATATCGCCCAGCCCTACCTCAAAGGCCCTAAAAACAAGATTACAAACATCACAAAACAAACTGGTCAGACTACTGCTTAACCTCACTCCTAAAACCCACTTTACCCCTGCCCACATTCAAAACCGCTCTTAAAGAGCACCTACGGGAGGCTGCAATTAGGAACTGGGCACCGTAAATGTCCAAACCCCCCCCACCCCCCCTCCTAATGTACAGTCTCCTCCCCATCATATGTATATATTTTCTGTTAGGATCTCTGGGTAACAGTACTGTATATTTGCATATCGTATATGTCACAATTGTAACACTACAGTACTATATAGTATACCTGTATGTCATGTATGTCCCTATGCCATAAATGTCATGATGTCATGCATGTTGAGTATGTCATAAATGTCATGTCACTATAATTGAAAATGGGGGACCCTGATGTAAACAAGACACACGTCTTTCTCTGGTCTGCATCCCCTTAACAATTGTGTGTATTGAGCCGTACTGTATTGTACCCATTCTGCAATCTGTTAAATAAAGTTTTCATTCATTCATCCAGTTGTTTTGTTTTTGTGGTTTTGGTTGAATGAATACTTTGTTTAACAGATTGCAGAATGGGTACAATACAGTACGGCTCAATACACACAATTGTTAAGGGGATGCAGACCAGAGAAAGACGTTTGTCTTGTTTACATCAGGGTCCCCCATTTTCAATTCATAGTGACATTTATGACATACTCAACATACATGACATTTATGGCATAGGGACATACAGGTATATAGTACTGTACCGTTACATTTGTGACATATACGATATGCAAATATACAGTACTGTTACCCATAGATCCTAAGTTCCTAACATACATGGGAGGATACTGTACGTCATTAGGAGGGGGTGGGTGGGAGGAAAAAATACATAGTGGGTGAAGATCTCATCGAACATAAACACAAACATGTCCTTGTTTACATCCGTGAATAGATTATTTTCAAGTTAAGACCTCAGCTTCAAGCTTTGGCGTGGAGCTGAATGTTATCCGGACTTCTGTTGGTGCAGATGTTATAGTCCTACCTGAGATGGCGCAGCTGGTGTGGAGGCAGGGGCCGAAAATAAATGCGAAATAGTAGTTTGCAGGCGGTTTTTGCAGAACGCTCAGCATGTGCGACGCGACTGCTCTTTTTTTTTTTTGCAGCTGGGCTTGTAATGGTCTTTGACTGGGACCAACCATCGCGCAAACAGTGGATTGTCGAGCCAGTTCTCGTTAAATTGGCACTTAGTTTCCCATATTAACGAGTGCAAATGCTAAACTAAACGTAACGTTAGCGTTATCGCTTCGCCTTGCTAACGTTAGCTAGACTCCTTTGCTGAAATGGTTCCCCGGCCAACACATTACACAAGGAGTTGTGTTGGTTCCGCCCCATTCCGGTCTGCGTGATTCTACAATGAAAAGTCAAACTTTATCTCCCGTTATAGTTTTCCCCCAGATTTCATAATAAAACATAAGATGACATGGGATTTTATCTTTCCTTTCTATGGCATTTTTAAGACCTCTGAAAATGGATTTAAGACATTTTAAGACAAACTAAGGCCTTAATAATTGATAAACAAATGTAAGACCTTTTAAGACTTTTTAAGGATCCGCGGACACCCTGTAAAGGGTTAACCTTCTGTAGTGTGGTAGTGAAAGGGTTAAGGTAGCGAGGGGGGATCAATTTGTCCATTTTCAAAGTCTTTTGCATCTCGTTCCAAATGCCGGGAGCAGCAAAGTGGAAGGAGGATCGATCAAAGGAAATGTTAACACCGGTAACGTCTAGCGAAATATGGGGAGCAGCTCTGGTGTTATAGGGAGTAGGTGGCCATTTTAACAGGTGTACCAAATAAGGGCGGGTCAGACCAAGGGGGGGGGGGGGGGGGGATTTGTTTGTAAATTAGTGTCTCATCGAGAGTGTAATGATTTTTCAAATGTACAAATGTGACTCTTCTTCCAAGATGGAAGGAAAAAGGATCCCGAAAGCCTTTACCGCTTATTATCTAAAGCAGTGGTACTCCAACTACGGGTTTTTTTTTTTTACTTGCCAATGTGCGACCCGCACATTGGCAAGTAAAAAAAAAAAAAAAAAAAAAGGGGATATAAAAGAAATAATAATAATAATTCTGGCAACATATTCTGGCTAAATATGCCTCGTTTTATAAATGTGTATTGATAACAGTGCTGTAATTAAATGTTCTAATAAAAATGCATGATAAAAGTTCAACAACGTGTGCTTTTATTTTGATATTCCTTAATTCCATGTTGAAACTACACAATACATTAAGTGTGGGGTCCCCAAAAAAAAATCCTAAATAAAAATGGGCTTGCGGTATGAAAAAGTTTGAGAACCCCTGATCTAAAGGGTTAACATGTGGTAAAGCCTGTGGCATGTCGGCGGATGATGCAGGATCAATTCCACAGACACCACTCTGCCTCGTTCATGGTGCGCTGCCAAGAGGCTCGGCGAGACCCAGCGATGCCAAAGATAGAAGAGAGAGACAGAGAGTAAACAGGTCAGAGAGGACAGACAGGTTGGAGAGATGGCTGTTTGCGAGTGTAGAGACACACCTGGAGGCAAGAAGCCTTTATACATTTACTACGACGTTCAAATTCTATACAAAGTCATTCTTGCCTCGATAAAAAAATTATAATTCAAAAACATTATTCTACCGTTACCGTTGATTCGTTGACATTATTTTTAGAGATGTTCCGATACCATTTTTTCCTTCCCGATCCGATTCCGATACCTAAGCTTTGGGTATCGGCCGATAGCCATCCGATACCAGTGCACACATTTATTTATTTATTTATTTTTTACAGCTACTGTTTTATATATACTGTTTTTTAGTAATAACTATAATGTAATGGTATTTATTCAACAACAGGTGATTGTATAGATTAGTATTAGTATCATTAATTGACAACTATCTCAATGAGTTCACCCACGGAATGGTTGTTGGGACATTGATTCCGCACGGACGTTATATGTTGTTGCACTCCAGAAGGCTCCGGTAACTTCAGTTTGTAGCAGAGGCGCTGTTGTGATTTTTAATGCACAATAAATATTTAACATTCTCTTTTGAGACTCCGCCTCAGACTCTTATCATTTGGCACTAAAAGCTAAACATCGTGACCGATATGGCTGGCCGCAACATGTTATTAATTGTGTGCGAGAGGTCGATCAGTTAGCCACATTAGCGTGTGCTAGGTTAGCATTAGCTAACGTTAGATGGAAATACAAACAATGTAACGTTACTGATGAAAAAGTGATTTACCTTGGAATACTCCTGTGCCAACTTGCTGTACTTTGCTTGCAGGTCTGCAGCCATTATTGCTGGATTATAAATAGCCCCAACTTTAGCCAAGGTAACGTTAAAGCTAAAACTAGCTTTCGGTTAGCGCTTCAGCTAATGCTAAATAACACCAGCAACGAACACATCAGAGCTCCCCGTCAACACCCCTTTCTCGGGATGATGGCATTTAAGAAAGTATCTGCTGTTAAAATGACAGACAGCATTGACACTTTAATTCACGGTCGATTAAAAACACGTTTGTTTTATAATGCTCACTCAGCAGACCGCAGTGGTATCTGTATCGGAACAACTCTAATTATTTTCGTCCGATTCACCACTGACCCATGCCGCCATTGTAATAATAATAATTAATTGTATTTGTATAGCGCTTTTCAATGACCCAAAGACGCTGACCATAGGCAAAACAAAGAACAGAGAAACATAGAACCACAGGGAAACAAGCAACAGTATGGATACACAAGAACATAAAACCATGAGTAACAAACAGCAAATACAGAAGCCAGTATAGGGGAGACAGTTGGGAAGTAAGTAAGGGAAACCGAGGGGACGGAGGGAGGAAGGGGGGGGGGGGGAGGGGAAAGGGGGGTGGTAGGTTGGAGGAGGGTGGTTATGGGGAGGGAAGGTTGTATGCTTGGGGAGAACAGGTAGGTTTTTGAGTCGAGATTTAAAGGTGGAGAGTGAGGGAGAGTCTCTGACGGTCTGAGGGAGGGAGTTCCAGAGTCGGGGGTGCAGCACGTGAGAATGCCCGGTCTCCAAAAACGTTTTAGTTTAGATGACGGGACGTGAGGGAAACGGTGGAAGAGGACCGGAGGGATTGTATCTGGAAATGTGTCTTAAAACATAAACCCATGGAAGTAGTCAAAGGTGGTGACTTTCACGGGTAAACCGTCTGTAGTGTGATAGTAAAGGGTTAACCTTCTGTGTAGTGTGGTAGTGAAAGGGTTAAAGCGCCTCGCTCGACACTTCCGACGTGCTGCCGGGAGGAGCCGGAATCGATTACCGGGCGACCGTCGCGTGTCACAGTCACCCTGCAGGTATGCCGCTTTCGGGTGAGGCTTAGCTACAGTACCCGTTATACATTCTGAATGGCATTAACGTTAGTTGGGTACCGTCATTGTATTTCGTTGGTTAGCTAATGTTGATAGCATTGAATAGCATCAACGCTAGCTGGCTACAACGAATTCTCACAAGCTGGCATCGTGAAAAAGTGCGTCCTAGTAAATGGGTTTTCTCATAGCCTTAGATTGATCGATTACTCATGCCTAGGGATGGGTACCGAATTCGGTACTTTTAAAAAAGGTACTTACTGAGACACGTCGGTACTACCGAGTATACCGTTGTCGGTAAAAAAAAAGAAATACAAAATTACGCTTACCTAGGATTTGACTTGATTCAACAACAAAGCAGTCGGGGCAATGGCAAGCCGAAAACGGTCCAAAGTGTAGTTATTTGAAGTTTGGATACATTTTTTCACTACTGAGGTAGGTAGATTACATTTTTAGAGACTAAAGTACCGAAAAATAAAAATAAAATCTCTCTTTTTTTGCACTACCTATCTTTGTGAAAGTGGCTTCTCAGCTCTGGTCCAGCTGAAGACAGAGCAGAGGAACAGATTGGACATTGAGCATGACCTCAGAGTTGCTTGTCAGGACCAAACAACATGCCCAGTTATCCCATTAGTTCCCCCAAACTTACTGTCGGTCTGTTATGTTAAGCTAAGAAGTCTTCAGCTGGACCAGAGCTGAGAAGCCACTTTCACAAAGATAGGTAGTGCAAAAAAAAAATATATATATATATATATTTTTTTTAATGACTAATCGACGCAACAATTCCTCGTCGACGATTTTTTATAATCGACGTTGTCGATTATGCCGACTAATCGTTGCAGCCCTAATGCAGAGCAACCGGCTCTGTGAGCAGAAGCATGCGCACGCGCGTGCACGCGCGTGCACACAGGAATGCGCCGCAGTCAACTGATGCGCCAACTCGCCAAGTACCCACCTGGCTACTTTGCATAACAATAGCTCAGGTGGTCAGGTGTGTTCAAATACGTCCTCGGATACAGTCACACAAAACTCCATTCCTAGAGGCAATTAGTCATCGTCTTTAGTCTGTGCGCACGCGAGGGAACATATGCGCATGCGAGGGATCGCGCATGCACGTGGCGTCATTAAAACACAGTGCAACCAGGTATGAAATCACCAACTGCCTAACGCCCAACCAACTTTTTCATGCCGTGACCGTCTGTAGTGTGATAGTAAAGGGTTAACCTTCTGTAGTAGTGTGGTAGTGAAAGGGTTAAAGCGCCTCGCTCGACACTTCCGACGTGCTGCCGGGAGGAGCCGGAATCGATTACCAGGCGACCTGTCGCGTGCCACCGTCACCCCGCAGGTATGCCGCTCTCGGGTGAGGCTTAATTACAAAAGAACAATACAACGACCGCGGCGCTGGGAAGGTTTTTAGATGAGTCACAATAGTATCCGGTCCTCCCATAGTGCCCTTCTGGGCCTCCCACCCTTCCACCCCCCCCTCGACTGGAGGGCAGACGAGGACGGGACTCGACTGGAGGGCAGACGAGGACGGGAAGAAATAATTTCACCTGAAGTGAACACAGGGCAGGTCTCCAACAGTGAGGCCGCTTCATCAGCCACGTCTTTAATTGGCCGATATCAATCCTCGTCTCCAGAGCCTTACAGCCATTGTCTGTCTGTGTGTGTGTGTGTGTGTGTGTGTCTGTGTGTCTGTGTGTGTGTGTGTGTGTGTGTGTGTGTGTGTGTGTGTGTGTGTGTGTGTGTGTGTGTGTGTGTGGGGGTAGGTCATACCCTCATCTGCATCTTTGATCACACTGCCTACTTGCTCATGTGCTTATATTTCAGAGTTAATTATATTGTTTACACTGTTTATTTTTTACTTTTTCTACTGTACTATAATTGTATTGCCTATATTTATGTCTTTCTACTATTACCCTGCCCATACCTGTACCTCCCCTCCCCCCTCCCCCATGCGGCTATGATGCCTGAATTTCCCAAAGGGGATCAATAAAAGGAATATATCTCTATTGATCTCCAATGGGAGGCTACGATAATAATAATAATAATAACTTTATTTGTATAGCACTTTACATACAGAAATTGCAGTTCAAAGTGCTTCACAACAGTAAAAAATTCAGGCTTAACACTTTGAGCGCCACTCACGGCTAATCTCGGGTTTACGATTGTGACGTTGAAAGCCACGTTTTTTTATTTTTATTTTTTGCGATCTGAAATCATATTGCATCATGCGAGCCTACTGTTGGAGATCCAGGGGCCGCCGGCGATCAGATGTGAAAAAAGCGCCCCCTATTGTCTCCCAGATGGTAAATCACCCTTTTGGAATAGACTCAATGAAAATGGATGGGGGGAAAAAATATTCCAGTCCACATTTTCCAGTCCACTGATGCAGCCGGAGTTACCAGAGTTCATTCTGGAGCATCTGAGCCGCGGCGATCATGGGTTATACTCAGGGAACAAAATAAGCACACGGCATTCGCCAATGGCTTGTAGATTTAATGTTTGGCGGCTTGAAATTAAGATCTGCCCGCCACCTGGCGGCTAACAAAATCCACTGCATCAGCGGGAGCTTGGTGCTGGATTTTGCGAGAAGCATGCAGCAGCAGCTGCAGAGCCACAGAGCAGCAGTGTTTTCAGCTCCGGTCTGGGGACCGCTCAGCAGCGCCCCCCACCCAACAGCTGAATTGCCAATGGCTGAATTAGAGTACTGCACCATGCGGGCACCGCTGGTGGGTTCTGTGGCTCTGCAGCTGGATGCTTCTCGCAAAATCCAGCACCAAGCTCCCGCTGACAACATCGTTGTCATTCCTGCTTGGTGAAGCAACGATGAAACAAATGTAATGATTGTTTCGTTCATCGCATAGGCTATTTAATTTTAGCCTATTTTAATACAATTCAAATAATCAAATTGTGCTTAGAGGGAATTATTTTCACCGGACATTATGACCGGAGAGATTTAAATGTTCGGACTTCAACAGACTTCAACTTTTTTCTCACAACGGGTCAAGTGCATCTAACATGCTTTGCACCGTCGCCATTCCTTTATGCCCACATCGCCCGAAATGAACGTTACGTTATCAGTGGCAGAGCAGAGCCATAGAGAACAGTGTGGACTGAGGAAAGGGAAATGGGGGGGGGGGTGTGTGTTTGGAAAGACGATGAAGTCAGTCAGGAGGATGGACAGATAATGTTGATATTCAAATATAAAAAAGTTTCGAGAGGAGTGGAAGTTTGAAGACAGACTAGACTACAATATGATGCGGGGGTGGTGAGAGTTGAAACAGTGTGTGTGATTGATTGATTGATTGAAAAGTTTATTAACAGATTGCAGAATGGGTACAGTACAGTACAGCTCAATACATACAATTGTTAAGGGGATGCAGACCAGAGAAAAACTTGTCTTGTTTACATCAGGGTCCCCCATTTTCAATTCATCATAACATAATATGATGTGTCCCGACCCCACTTCTATGTTTCAATAAATTATTTGCATTTAAAACTATTAACACTGACTCATTCCTTCAGTCCACTCAAAATTGATTATGTTGTTTATGATATTAATTGAAAATAGCATATGAGAGTATTATAGTAATAATAACACATGGCGATATACTAAAAAGCTATTTATAATTTTTGGCTGGTAAAAATTCTGCCTGGCTGGTAGTTTTTAAAATCTACCAGCCAAATGGCTGGTAAGTAAAAAAGTTAAGTTTGTTCCCTGGTTATACTGTACACACGTTGGATCAATATACTTAACGATTTTTTCGAATGGTGATCAGGAATTGGAATATACCATTTGGATACCATCTGATGTCAGGTAAGGAATCTATGTTATCAGTGTTAGGATAATCAGACTCGTTTTCATGGAGATATAAGCGTTTCCACTATATGTGATATGGCTGTTTCACTTTAAAAGCCATGAGGAAATAATAGCAGCGATTATCAGCGCACAGCACGAGCGTGCGTGCGCACACATATACTATCGACCATCTAGCGTTTATTTGAAAACTATTCATAAATAGACCGACAAATGATATATGAATATTCCAGTAAAAGGCGATTATCATGGGATGTGTTGTTTTTTCTTCGAAACAGAGTGGTTTTCAAAATGCTATAAAAAGGAAATTAAGCGATAAAAACACAATCTGCTTTGCCAATGTTGACTGGAAAATGATTCTTTGATAAGCGATGGGCAGATTAGACACATAGCATAATTTAAAACATAGATTAGGCGATATTAACGTTACATGGGCCGTGGACCGTGGCAACAACGGGGTAAAAAGGAAAACACGGCCTGGCACTGAAAGTGTTTTTTTTAGATAGAGAGGTAGCAAGGTAAGGTGAATCACAGTTTCAGCAATACAAATAATAAATAGAATAGATTAGATAGAGTAAAAAAGTGCGGTTTGATTCAGTTTAAAAATAGGCTAAAATTTATCAAATAGAACGGACAGTAAAAAGTGTGATAAAATTGTTCTATAAAAAATATATATAACAGAGCAGTGCTCTTAATACTTTGAATTTCTTTACAAAGTTCTAACATACAACAGAGCATCGCTCTTAACACTTTGAGTTTCTTTACAAAGTACAGTTCTAAATTACATTATAGAACAACAGAGCAGTGCGTCGCTCACAACAGAGCAGTGCATCGCTCTTAACTTTGAGTTTCTTTACAAAGTTCAGTTTTGAATTAAAACAGAGCAGTGCTCTTAAAATTACAGTGCATAGGAGGTAGTGAAATACAATTTTGCATAGAACCGACACATGAGTTTGATAGGAAGTGTATAAAAGTAGGTAGGGTAAGAATAGTGCAGGTAAAGTACAATTTGTGTCAGGATATCCCTGATATTTCGTTTAAATGCCTGAGCAAAGAGATAGGTTTTAAGCTGTCTTTTGAAGATGTCTAGCGAGTTGGCTTCCCTGATGTTTTCGGGTAGTTTGTTCCATAGTTTTGGGGCCTAGTTGATAAAGGCTGCATCACCAATCCTCTTTTGACTGTTTCTGGGAGCCTCTAGTAGTCCAGCAGCTGATGATCACAGTGTTCTTGCTGGCGTGTTTATTAGAGTGTTGGCGATGTAGCTAGGTCCCTGTCCATTTTGAGCTGTGTATGTAAGGAGAAGGACCTTTAAAGTAAATGTTACAGGAAGCCAGTGTAAAGCAGCTAAGACTGGACTAATGTGCTCTCACCTTTTGGTTCTAGTTAGCAGTCGGGCTGCAGAGTTTTGAATTAGCTGAAGTGGTTTTCTTAGGGAGACCTGTGAAAAGTGCATTACAGTAGTCTAACCGGCTAGATATGAATGCATGAATTAGCTTCTCAGCATCGTTTTGATTAATAAATGGTCATACTTTTGCTATATTTCTGAGATGGAAGAACGATGTTTTGGTAACTTTGTTAATATGAGAATTGAAGTTCAGTTCTGAATCTATGATAACCCCCGAGACTTGTGACCTCAGATTTGATCCAAGGGTTTAGTCCTCCCAGGTTCTTTATTAACGTTTATTTTTTTTGTTTTGGGGGCGATAATTAGAATTTCAGTTTTGTTCTCGTTTAGTTTCAGGAAGTTCTTACTCATCACCATTTATTTATTGCCAATAAGCAGTCTGTAATGGAGCTAATCGCTGTATCATCAGATATGTACAGTTGTGTACAGCCCCCCACCCAACCCAACCCCACCCCACCTACCCAACCTCCCCCAATGTACAGTTTTTACGTCAAATGTATATACTCTCTTTTCTGGACTCTTTTTGTATCACAAACAGTACTGTCTTTGCAAATCTGGTATGTCATAAATGTCTAGATGTAGCAGTACTGTCTATCTGTATGTCATGTATGTCATGTATGTCATATATGTACTGATGAATTGAAAACGGGGGACCCTGATGTAAACAAGACGAAAGTCTCTCTCTGGTCTGCATCCCCTTAACAATTGTGTGTATTGAGCCGTACTGTATTCATTGTACCCATTCTGCAATCTGTTAATAAAGTTTTCAATCAATCAATGTATATCATCCGCATAGCTATGACGGGGGACAACAAGCACAGGTGGAACCTCACTGCCCAGGTCTAGAGACACACTGCGCTGTTAGCAATGATGTAACAAAACTTACCAAGCCGTCTGTCTGCACAGCTGACACACACACACACACACACACACAAGCTAGGCTAACCAGCAGCACAGGGCTAATCTCACTGCCTGCTACACTGCTAGGCAACCAGCTGACCTAAATAGCAGCGTCTACGTCAGAGCTGTGTCAGTGTGGTGGTACAGCCAGCGTTGTGACGACCTCTGACCTCTGCCATCCCATCACCGATATCACACTGACGCCGGGAAGGTCGCCGGGAAGATTAAGAAGACGACTATTTGGTAGCCTCCGTGAAGCCAGGGAGCAAGAGGAGGGGGTCTGCAGTGCGTGTGCATGGGAGTGTGTCAGTGTGTCAGTGTGTGTGTGTGTGTGTGTGTGTGTTGTTGATCTGGGGGACCGACTGCAAGCCGGGTGGCTGTTCACTGGTGCTGTGCTGCGGGATTAACTGGGCTTGTCTGGCTGGGAGCAGTGGTGGGGGGTGTTGTTAGAGGAGGGGCACAGAGGAGAGGGGAAGGAGAGGAGAGGAGAGGAGGAGAGGAAGAAGAGGATAGGAGAGAAGAGAGGAGAGAGAGAAGAAGAGGAGAGGAAGGAGAGTAGAGAGGAAGGAGAGGAGAGAGAAGAAGAGGAGAGAGGAAGAAGAGAGAGAGAAGAGAGGAGAAGAGAGAGAAGAGAGAGAGAGAGAAGAGAAGAGGAGAGGGAGGAGGAGAGAGAGAGGAGAGAGAGGGAAGGACCAG